>NW_014554754.1:3440458-3912811 GCF_001313825.1 Dinoponera quadriceps
CCCCCCCTCCCCCTTCGGTGCATCAACGTGACAGCAAGCCGCATATTTTCACCTGCACAAGTCACCGAAAGCGTATGCAGCGCGTGGCCGCACAGGGTGGCTCAACGGAAAGTCGGAAAAGTATCGAACCACTTTTGAAGACGATTGTATTTCTGTACAAACCTCGAAACTCTCGCGATGAAGAATATACTTCGTGAATCGAAAACTGCGAGGGTTTCAGCGCATCGGGCCACGAAAGTCCGAACAAATAACGAAATCCTACTGTTCGATTGGTTTTGAGCGCACGGGGGAGTTCTCAATTCACCGGATATTTAATACAAAATTTAATTACCGAAACACTGGAAGTTGTGCGGGTCAAGGGATCGCGGCGGACTGCGACTTTAAATCAATTCTCGCGCCAAGGCAGAGCCGGCCCTAAATTCGCTCTTCTCGGTGCACCCTGTTGAGGCGCGTACAGCTGAAGAATCGTGAAGGGGCCGAGTTCTTAAGATAGATTGCTAAAAGTTTCAGCGGTGGTTACGTTGCAGTCTCTTCCTCTCTTTCTTTTCCACCCGCGATCCCCTCTTTCATTCCTTACTCCATCATTCTTTCTCCCTCTGTCTCCCTCTCCTCCTCGTATATTCCACTGTATACAAGCGCCTCCATTCACGATCCTATTTGCCGGTGATCGAAGTTTTTGATAAAACCATCCCACCGCTTTCTCGAGAGTCTCATTGTCGTCGTCGCCGTCGTTCCTCGTTCGCAATCACATTTGCGATACTCCAATATGCAAATGACAGCGATTTCCGCGTCTTTCGCATGCTTTATGCGGCGGCTAGAATGGAATTCCTCGGTGAATGCTTACGGATGCTTATTTATATAATCCCGTAACGTAAAGTGTACATGAATTCCCATATACACACAAGAGAAGAGCCAATATATCAATGATATCGCGAAAGTCACGCGTATCATCCCGAACTTTCCTAATTGATCAGCCTCAATTTTATATTCCGCCTAAAAAATGCGGGTGTGACATTACATTTAATTACACTACATTGCTTGCAGATTCAAGCGATCCTTTAGATGTTGGAGATCCGTCAGTTCGCGTCTCCACGCCACTCCTCCTACCTCTACGCTCTTTACGTAACGTACGACGTTCAGGACGGAATTTCTGCCGCGCCTAATCGGAACAAACCGGCCGGCTTTCTGCGAAACGAACGCAATTTATAACGAATAAAATTTAATACGCCAGCCGTGGTGCGCCGCGGCGGCGAGACGAAAAAAATGGTTTCCGGAGGGAGGAAGAGGCGGAGGAGGAATTTGCGGGCGCGTGTTTATGATTCGTTCGAAAGCCGCGGGACTCGTTTCTGTCGTGTTTAACGAGCAAACGTAGCCGCCGGATAACGAAGTTAAACCGGAATTGAATTATACGCCGGGATGAGGTTAACGCGGTCCCGTGACATTTTCGCTCGGGCCGAGACACGCGCGACTTGTTTCGACTGTACTACTATTCCGCACCGCAGCGCACGGCACGGCGCGGCACAGCGCGGGCACGTTACCTTTCGTTTCATTGGCGGCACCACCGCCACCCGAAAGCCATCCCCAGGCGACCGTAATTTATCGCGCGCTCGTAATCCACCGTACATCAACGCTCGTGCGCGTGGCTGGCTGGACCCTCGGCTACGAAGGAGGAAAATTCACGGGTCACGTAGACGCGCGTGTCCGCGATCCTCCGGTAATTAACGAGGAGATACGTCGAAGGCGCCTCCCGATGATAAGGACTCCATTAGAGCGGAAGACGGAAACGTTGGGTGTGCTCGCAAATTTGCGACGGCGAGAAAGAGAGAGAGAAAGAAAGACGGGATTTGAGCGTTTTTTTAACCTTTTTTCCTCGGGCAGAGAAAATTTATAAGAATTCGTCGGGACGAACGTTCTGTGCTTTTCGTTTTTTCGCGAAGGAAATTATCGGGAAAAGTTAGTCCGGATCATAAAGTTAAATGACTCGTCCGGTGTGTCTGAAGGCAGCTAGAATCGTCATGGTAGCCGAGCGACATGTCGTGTTTAATCTCACAACATGAGTTATAATTTTTACGATGTCCCTTACGCTGCACGTAACTTTATTACACTGTTGCCGTAACAAGTAATTGGATCTACGCTCCATTATTTATACATCAAACAAAGTTTCGCGCCGCTTTATTGTCTCGCAGTTCCGCAGCGCGCGCGGTGTGACGGTATCATTAATTCTTCTTGCCGGCCAATTTGTCGGGAAAGTTACCGAAGCAAAAGTGCGATCGATAAGACCCGCCAACTTTTCGCTCCGCGGCTATTCTGACCAGAAGTAGTCAAAGTCAGTCTATGGTCCATCCGATCGTGTCCGACTGGTGTCAACACGTTTGCCACTACACTGATTTCCCTACATTGTTTCAAAGCTCAATTGAAGTTTGAATAATTAAAGTTACAGTAAATATATATATATATTTTTTTTTCTGATGCACGCGTATCCGTTAGCCAGTTTTATTATTTCTCTACTGACCACATATTTCGTTAGAAAGAGCTTGTCTATTAAACGATCTCATTGAACCTTGATGCACTTTGCTGCTAACGGTCTCGCCGGTCTGATCTGACGGAAGCTGAAAAGTTACGCGAATTCCTCTTCGGACAACTGCAATCTCCCGCTTGCGAGAAAACTCCGTCGAAAACGATTTCGCGAGAAATGACGGATCGTCGAGCGCTTAACGGTCTCTCTCAATTTCCCGGCCGGAGAGGCGCTTCTTTTCCCGAAAATCCCGATTCACGGCCGTGCGAAGAACAGTGCCGTTCGCTCGCGGGAATAAATAAGCTCGTGCGAGACGCTTCGGAATCGGATAGCCATTAAACCACGTGGCTTCGCTCGTACGTTAAAGGGGAGCCGGCGCGGCGCGCGCGAGCATCGCGGCGAATGCCACCGGTCCAGGACAACCGTATAATTTATCGCGCGGTAATAATCCGTCGGGCATTAACGTCCCGCGTTAGGTCGCGCTCACGCGTGCGCGCAGGACAGGATGTGCTAAACAATGAGTTGTGAGCAGTGAAGTGGATAAGCTCGCTAATTAAACAAAATTCCAGCACGTTTAATTCAATGGGCGTATATTGGCGGTACGTCGACGACGAGTCTGCGATACGGTTTATAGTTTATATCGCTCGGATTTTTTTACGCCGTCGTGGACAACGGGCACGCGCTGCACACGCTTGATCGAAGCATAATGTGAAATCGCGCGGGAGGGGGGGGGGGGACGATTTTTATGCGGAGCTTCATGCAAATATAAATTTGTTAATGGAATCAACGCTCGGCAAGTAGTCTCTCTCTCTCTCTCCTCTTCTTCTTCTATTTCTTTTTCTCTCTCGTGTCTTTCTCTCTTTTCAGCAAAACAAATATAATATTTCATTTCAATATTCAAACGTACGTATTAAATAAATATTTCCATGTTTGCGAACATTTGCCCAAACCTTCCACGGTAAACCAAATTTATTAAAAACACGGTAAACAAGAGCGAGAAGTAACTGACGAATTGATCGTTCGTCGATGTGTACTCGACTTTAACGTGGATTCGCGTGGAATTTTCGCCGCCGGGTTTCTTTTTTGCGGACGCTTCACGATCCACTCGGCGGCTTTTTCTCTGTTTCTTTCTCCCTTTCTCCTCTCCCTCTCGCCCCTCTGTCGCGCGTTAATCACGTATTCACGCGTGTTTAGCGCGTACTGGCTATCTGTTACACGCTCGACGGAATTAACGTCGGGCCGACATTGTTCGGGGTTAATAAAGCGCGAGCGACGGCCGCGCGGATTTTCGGCGCTGTCGTTTCCGCGGTCGCGGCGGCTAATGCCGATTTATCGCGCTTCTGCATCTGCGCCTTACCACGGGGATAACCAGCGGTGGTGTTTCGTTGCCTGGAAAACGCAAGCGTGGAAATGTCTCGCGATCTTCTGTCGTTTTATCTCCGGTTCGCGAAGATTGGTTATTTTCGAACTTGTGTTGTGAGAGCTGATCTTATTAAGGTGGTTCAATATGTGATTGAAGTTTGGGACGATCATCGAGCGAAAATTAAAAATGTTTTTCAAGATTAATCTCAGTAAAAAACAATGAAATTGTGTAAAACATGTCAATATTAACGTAAATAAACAAGAAAAACTGAAAAGACTGCGCGAGCATTTGCACAAATTGAAATTCCCGCTGAGAGCCCCCAGTGACTTGTGTAAATAAACAATATGTAATGGACACTTGACTTCCGGGCAAAAATAGGACATTAGCCTGAAGGAACACGTATGAAAAGTGTCATTTTCAGTTGTAAACATCTCAGCTTTCGAATGGTTGTTTTCTAACTTTACAAATGTATAAATCTCCATGAATGTGCGGTTGAAATTGAAAAGAATTTCTAAGAAAATGGTTTGTCGGGCCAACTATCGTAAACTCGAAAATGTCATCACGCATATCTGCAATATACAGTTACAGTTTACTGAAAGGAGGCGACGTGGCAGAGAGTGTTACAGTAATAGAATCACGCGGATAAACGTCCCCGTAATCTATCTAATTGCGCTAGCTCAGGTCTCGCCGTTTGCCTTTACCGTTTTAGTCACTTTGAGCTGCGCGGACAAAGTTAGTATACACGATATACTCGTGGCTCTCATCGATTAATTGATAGAGAGCGCAAAACAACCCGGACGCGACTCGCTTCGGGGTAACTCCTGCGGACGTAGTTTCCAGGACGCGTTTCCAGCGTCCTTCGTTCGTCCGTCGTTTACGATGAAACACGTTCGAGGCGTCGTCAGGAATTCCCTTCGCACGCTCAGCGCGTTCTTTTCGGGCAGTTTTCGCCGCATTTCCCGTTCCGGCTTCCGCGGAAAACGGTTTTCTTTCGTACCATTGAAAAGCACGACGAGGCAAGATTTAGGTATTTCGCGTACACGTACAGGGCGCCCGAGCGCGGAATAAAGTGCACTTTTTGTGCACGCACGCGGATTCATCGCGAGGCGCGAATCGTTCGATCCGATATCTCGCCGGATATCGTCCGACGTCGATCCGACGGTGACGGCCGTTGTCGAGAGCCGAGCTTCGCGAAGAACAATGGTGAAATCGCGTCCCAGTCGGAAGGATTTCAGGACGACGGCGATGACGACGACGCGGTATCTCCTCGCGGAAGAACGACACCCATGTCCCACGGAATCTAACGTCGAGAAGGAAACGACCGATAAGGTGAAAACGAGGAGGTTCGATTCTCCAGGGCGGGGAAGATTGATGAAACTTTTTATGCCCGGTACAATACCGCCGGAGCCGGATTCAAGCACGCGGGCGCGACTTTTTGCAAAGTTTTACGCGCACTCGTAATTGTCGAAGAGCGATTTCAGTCCCCGGCACCGACGAATTCGCAAATCACGAGGGTCAACAGATTACTCCGCTAATTCCTCCGATTATTACAACGGACGATGGTGCTCCTTCACGATCGTGAATCTTCCGGGAACGTGTCAGGCCGGGAGAGACGACCGGGAGAAAGTAGATTCTTCTCGACGGGATGATTTTGCGAGGTCTCAAATCAGAAACACCGGGATGATGGCGACTCGACGACGACGCGCGAAAGACGGCGCCGTGCTAGATGGAAAAGGAACACGAGGAAGGAGATTTCGGATACAAATATCCGAAAGGGAAGACGGGACAAATAATAATAAACCACCCGTGGCTTCGCAACCGAGGGCCACCGGCCCGACTGCGCCTCGTGTTCTCCTCCGCATTCCTACAATAATAATCTCTAACCCGCGGGACCTCTGATCCCTGCCGAAGCCCGAGTTTCAATCACATTTCCACGGGCGCCCGTAATCCTCGCGTTTATACAGCTCGCCGACGAGACAGAGGATGTTCGCCGGCTGCGTGTACGAGGAGCCGGTGTACAGGTAATACATGTAGTCGTATCTCTCTCGTCCCCGTTGTCATAACCAGCGTCGTGTTCGGCTTCTTCGTCGTTATCGTCGTCCTCGTCGTCGTCGGTGCAGTAACAATTATCATCAGCGCGGCGCAGTCGGAGCTGCGGATTTCCATCTCGCCACGTCCGTCCGAAGACTGCGGGACCTGGAGGAGCCGTGAGTTAAACCCGTGGGATATGTACACAACCCGCGAGAGCTTGCCTACAATTTGCAGGAGACTGCACCGCACGCCGACGCCGTCGTCGCCGGTGGCGGTAACGCACGAGGAAACTCGGCGAGACAGCAGTACGAGAGGCAGATATATCCGACATGAGTGGAAAATGGAGCGTGAGTCGGGAGGGAGGGAGAAAGTGGCGTTTATTACGCGCTTCTCACGATGCTGCTGCCGCTCGAGCTTCGCTATTCATACGAAGCGCAAATATAATAATAACGGGACAATATATCGCGAGCAATAATATCTGCGCGCGCGACTGCAGCGTTGACGGGTATCATTTCATAAGAATCGTGACCGTCGTAACAATGACGTCGCGGCGGAGGGAAGCCGGTCGCGAAATAAAAATCCCCGATCTTCCTCGCGTGGATCGTCGTGGATCGACGTAATTAGCGACGAGCCCCTGAGAGATCGACTCGCGCGCGCAGATTACCTCAGCGTCAAATTCCGCTGCGCAAGGTAATCCGATTCATTGATGTCGGTGCGTAAGGCCGTAATGCGGCGGCAGCGCGTCGAACGGCACGTAATAAGGAGTAATACGCCGAGATCTCTTTACGTTAGATGGAAATTTAACGCGAGACAAAGCGCGAAGACGAAGCGCACAAGTGCGTCGAGATAGCGTAGGGAGAGTGAGACGGAATCACGGCGTTTTCAGACTACGACAGTCTGAAACGCCGCGCACTTCCCGTAATGAACATCGTGTCTGAGTAGTACGCGGTCTAGTAACAGGAATAACGAGACACGACACACGAGATCCGTCACGCTCCCCCTTTCTCTTCCATTCTCTCTCTTTCGTTCGTTCGCTCGCGAAGGGGAAAGCCATGCGGGCGTGCTGGGACTGATAATACGATTCAATTTCCATTCGCGCTCTTCCGAAAGGAAGCCAGGCGCCGCCGGCTTATCCGGTCGCGGGAGTGCGCGCCTGCCGCGGGTTGGCGATTAGAGATGCAACGTCGATATCCCGGCGCTCGCAAGCCACCGACACTTTATGCGCGAGGTACGTTGAATGCTCGTGAAATTAATTCGCCGCTCCCAGCGCGATGTAGATACGTCTCAGCCGATGCACGGTTACCGCCCTCGAACGAATTGATATTTATAAGGTCGCGCGTCGCCGGTGACTGATGAGAAAGTCAATTTCCCGAGATCTAAATAAACAAACAAAATTGCGTGGGAAAAAAACGTCGTAAGTGTCAACATGTACGCTATCACGTGTCATTTAGGAAATTTTCCTCACACCCTGCATTTTTACGCAATTGTGTAGAATGAACTTCATTTGAATATGTAGAGAGAAAACTTATTCTTGTCAGACGTATTTGACGTTGGGTATCTTATAAAAGACCGCCAGAAAGGTACGTCATACGTGTGCTGGCAGCGCGAACGTGTAAGAAAGGAAGGACAAATTTCGCCGCTCTTTCGAGAGATCGGATAACATTGTTATCCGAAAGTATGCACCCCCCTCTGTCGATCGATCCCAGCAACGGAGCAAGCTGCTCCACGTGGTAGACGCGGTTAAGTCGATATTAATGAATGTATGGATGGTCCGGTGAAGCACACAGGGCACTCAACGAGTCGAGGCTCGATCGTTAATAAGTTTACCGGATTGCGGAGCAGCTTCACGAGGGTGCTTCCCGACCCTTTCATTGGTTAGGAACGACCCTTCGATCAGATCGGATCTCAATGCGGCGTAACTGAAACGAAGCGGTCGATGAAATTAGACAATTTGGCCCGGCGGAATTAGGGTGACGCGCTTATTCCTCTTGTCCCTGCGATAGCCACGCGTCTTAATATATTTGTATCCGGCGCTTGTTACGAATAATTCTTCGTTTGCACTGCACATTGAAATTAGCCCCCTACGCGAACTTCGTTTGCACGATATTACCATTGTACACGGAACGTGTTTATCTTATCGTCATCGGAAAATATTCCAATATATCGGGAGGGGGGGGACTGTTTGTCTAAATTGGCATCGATTTCTGCCCTGATGAAAATTTTATCGGGTTGCCCTGATTTTGACCGTGCCTTCGTAATTGTGTAAATACCTCGGCAGCGTATTGAATAATCTGTCGATAAAGCCCGATTCGATTTTATACTCACGGCGAGAGATCCGTTTAAAATCGAATGAGAACGAAAGACCCTTTGTGGAATTTTCGCGCGCCGAAACAATCACGTTCGAGTTCACCTCGGGAAGGTACGCTATTGAAATATATTCCGACGACGCATCACATAATGCAAAATTAATCCGCCGTCGCGTATGACGCGAGTTCTTCGAAAACGTGGAAACTCTTGCTCCTGCCGAGCGCGTGCATATCGCTCGCGCTGAAATCACGATCAGTTACGAACGCTAATGGACGGAGTAGGTAGGGCGAAATAAATGAGTTCGCTGCGAGTTAATAAGCAACGCTGCCGACGAGAACGACGCGATTCCTTTGGCGAGGCGATGAGCTTTCACGTTGCGCCTCTTAATCCCGTTTCCGGGACTCGCGCGGCAAGTTTCCTCGGAGTTATGTCCGGAGTTCCCGTCGAAGTTCGGCCGCGGGATTGGCTGTACAGGCGGGATCACCGGATTACAATTTGGTCGGAACTTGTCGCCGCTCGCCTTCCCCGGTACAGTTCGATTTGAGCCGAGCAATCGCTGTCCCTCGAGCTTAAAGCCACCTGCCTTTAAGCTTTGTGCCCGAAGACCGCCGAGAGTTAATATTTCAATTAAGCAACGCCGAGGGGTCGTAACTCCTCATCGGAGTTACACGATGTCTGACTCGGGTGCGTCCATGTTCGCGACGCAGAATCGTCGAATCGCATTATCTCGGACGCACGGCCGACCTGAGTGCACATTATAGGGAAGTAATTAAATCCTAATATTTTAATGGCGGTAATGTCGGCTTAATGAAGTGGATAAAAGTAATGCAAATGCAGTTACGCCGGTAAAAGCGACGTATGTGTCGGTTTAATTAATTAAATAACATCGACGTTATTTTATATTTCACGTTGAGTCTCACATTTCAATTTTGCGCGTCCCCGTGTCGCCCGATATCAATCAGAGCGAAATTTCGAGAAAGAGACGCACCGCCTAATTAATTTTCACCGACACGTCGGCGCGTAAGCCGCGCATTTCCTGCATTTTCCGTAATAATTAAAGCGTTAATTATCCGCGCTCGAACATTCGCGGATGAGCAGTTCTCGAAACAACAAAGACGCGCCGTGGCATTTATTTTCAGCGTGTGTAATCCCGCGAGTGGATGCCAGAAATAGTTAACGAAGCGTCGACGTTATTCGGCGCATCGCTCTCTCTCTCTCTATCGTCACTCCGTGACGATTCCCCGGGAATCGAACTCCTCCGCCGGCACCTTCGGAAGCGACAACAGAGTTCTGATGCATAATTCGTAACTGGGACCCTACAACGGACACGCGCGCGCGCGCGCGCAGGTATTCCGGAGATCGCGAAATCAATGAGAGACGACCGTGTCAACCGGCGGTAACATCCTCCGCAAGTCTTAAGGACTAACATATACCCGATGAATCACGATGAAGCTGGGCGAGAATCGGTAGACGGACGGCGCTATGATGAGTACGACGACGACTACATCGTCGTCGCGGAACTCGTAGCATCGCTCGTCTATCGGATGTCGCTGTTCGAGACTGCATCAGAACACGGCGTATGAAAGCTCTCCGCTTCCTTCCCGCTCCTCTTTTACCCGTGGGAACGAGCTTATTAAGCTCTCCGTCTTCGTCGCTCGCGAATGTCTCTTGGAGCCGTCGCTCCGTCGCCGTGGTGCGATCGCGCGGCCGCTCTCGCGAGGAATGATTATCGGGGCGGCGGAGCTCATTACGCCGACCGAGCGTGTAACTATTTCAGGAACTTCAAATATTAGCTCTCGGCGCTCCAGAACTAACGCGCCAACTGCTCTCCCCGGCACGGATTCCGCCGTTCCCGTCGCGAGATCACCTCGTTCTCGCGCGCTTCCTCGTATTCAATCCCGTGATTCAGGCAGTCCGGATGAGTCACGACGGAGAAAACGAAGGTCCGCCGGATTCATCTCGTCTCGTCCCCCTCCTTACGAGAGTCCTCGGTCTGCCTTTCGACTCATCGTCGCGGAATTTTGCTTGAATCTAGCGCTTTTTTCCGTCTAAGGGACATCCAATGAAGTAAATATTATTATTAAAAGTATTATTAAACGACGAGTTTTTGCTATCATGTCGGGGCACACTCGGTAGAAGCGCGTCCATGCGCGCGTTTACGAAGTAGAGAAAGACTCATTCGGCAGACCGCGACCAAACATGTCAATTAATCCGCGCGGACACTTTTCGAGGCGACACTGTTCCCGATGTAGCGGCTAATATGTTTAGATTAGCTCGCCGGGAGCATCCACGACGCCGTTACCGTCTCTCCCGGTCGTTGCCACGCACCGTAATCACCGGAGCCGCGACGCCGTCGTCGTCACCTTCGTTGTCCTCGTTGTTTCGTTACGCCGGTCACGCTTACATGCCACTTTTAATTACGGAGTTCCCCGGCCGCGCGCGATGCATCATAAAAGTTTCGAGCGCGGGAGAAACTTGGCGGCCTCTCGCGGATATCATCGTCTTAGCCCGGACACGAAAACGGGCTAAATCACGTCGGCTCCCTCGTCGACCGCCTGCGGTGTCGTCTTCCACTTTCGAAGCATCTCTCGCTGTTCTCTTTCCGCTCGCATCCTCCGCGATCTCAATCCCTCTTCTGCGTTCTCTCTTCCTCTCCCCCATTCACTCTCGCACCTTTCTATCCCCGTAGATTCCCGCTCTCCTTTTTATTCTCTCGCGTTTGCTTCGCTGTTTACTCTCGCTCCCATTGTCCGACCCACTCCGTCTTCCTTCACTTTTCTCGCGCTTCTTCTCGGCCTTTCTCATCCTCTTTCTTTTTCTCTTTCTCTCTCGGTAACGTTCCTTCTCTTACTGCGATTATCCGACTATCCCGTTTCTCGGTGTCTCGGTCCGCGTCTCTCGCTTTCTCAGCGCGAAAGCTTGGCAGCCGAGCCAAAATGATCCTGCGGGATGTGGATTATCCTTTCCTTCGGGGTCAGCCCGAGCTTTCCGTTTATAAGGTGATCGTCCGTCCGGTGAGAAATTCTTGCCTCGCCCGCGATCGATTGCCTGTCCCTCTTTTCCCCCCTCGTGTGGCGGGCGATGGGAAGGATCCTGCGCGATGATCTTACCGGCGTTATAGTCGGTCTCTGATAAATGAGGAATCGCCCCGACCGCGAGATGCGAGTCCGCCGTATCGATTACCGGCCTTTAATGAAGAGAGAGCCCCTGTCTTTGTCGTTTCTTACGGGCTAATATTTTCGCGCGCAATCGACTTTCCCCTCCTCGTAGCCGCCGCATCTATCGTTTCTCTTTTACGCTTCGACGAAAATATATACGCGAGCGAGCGTCAACCCTCGGGTTCATGCGCGACGTTGCGACCCGGATAAGTGTATTTTCAAGCGCGGCTAAAAATGGCGTCCGGTCGAGCGCGATATCACCAGGTGAGAACGAGAAAAGAATCTCGCGCGTCGCGTTCCCCTGCATATATTAGGTGTGTTCAAAAGTTTCGTAAAGTTCTCCTTTATTCGCGCATGGAGGAAAATTAATTTGCTGATGCAGCGAAACCACCGTTGCTACTACATATTCGTTGCGACGGCAATAAAATTCAGTTGATGTGAATTAACGAGTCATTTGTAATTAGAGTGTGATTTGAGTTATAGAGAAACAGTTTTGCCGCCGGGGTGGAAAATATTCTGCCGAATGAATTTGTCCGTAGGACACGTGAATTCGCTGAATTTTAATTTTAATTTTAATTTTTATCAGAACAAAACTACTACCCTCTCATTTGTTCTTACAGCAGAGTAATTTGTAGGTTCAGCGGAATAATACAGCGAATGGCGATTAATATTCCTAACGAATCATTTTGCCGCTCATATAATAACTAACAGATTTTATTACGACAACATAAAATTTGCTGTGCCAGCAAATTATTTTCCTTCACGTGCAAGTTTTTCCTTTATTTTTATACAGGCAAAAATCGAGAGCTTTCTTACACACCCAATCGTCGACTAATCGTGGAATCGTTCAGCATTCGGTACAGCGTCTCGGTGTAATCAGACTGTCGTTTGAGCGAAAGCGTACCGCTTGTTTCGCGCCGGCCGCCGGCTTCGATTCCGCAGTTTATCGCTCTGCGACCCGCTCGCATTCGCACGGGAATCCTCCGTTCGACCGTTGGCGCTTTTACAGAGGCGGTGTATTTACGGCGCTCTGTTATCCTTAGGAAATTAGACGTTGGTGATTTACGTCTGGAGTCGGCTCTAATACGCGCGTACGTGCTCCGCTACGACGATTGCAATCGAATTGGTGCGATTCCTTGCCATCTCTCTCTCTCTCTCTCTCTCTCTCTTTCTCTCTCTCTCTCTTTCTCTGTCTCTCTCCTTGCGTACGACGTGGATAGGAAATTAGACGTTGCTGATTTACGTCCGAATACGACGCAACAACGTCTCGACGCGAACCGAAGTTCAGTGCCAATTCGATATATCCGACGAAACATGCGCCTCGTGCTGCAGACTATACGAGAGAGAGAGAGAGGGGGAGAGAGACCGGCAAGGCAGATGCACCGCGCCTGCGAAAACGGGAGACCTACTTGGGTGACCAATTAAAGGGCGGACGCGATCGCCGATCGTGTTTCGAACTTGGCTGCCGGATTAATTAGAACTTCGATCGAGGGCGTTAGAACGGATAGTTCGCCGTGAGCAATTACGAGGATCGACTAATGTAACGGTAACTGAATAACAAATTCCGCACTACACGTATATACAAGAGGTCTTATGAATTATTTACATTACTTGTGGGACAGGATTTCTCGTGTGCGAGCGGCATTCGTCGAGTAATCAATGAAGACCGATCTCTTGTTATTTGATACGTCGGCTTGTTGAACTAATCAAATTATTGGGTAAATAATATTACATAATTAGTAATAATTACCAGTATAAATAGTTTGACACTTTTATCCGAGTATTTGGTATTACTAAATAATCTTGACAATAACAGAGCGAGAGGTCCCCAGCCCACTACATTTAGTTGAAACTATTTCGCTAAATCATTCGGTAACTGCAACTCAGGCTTGGTAGTTGTTACCAAATCTTTGTACACTTGCGACGAATCGCATTCGCGAAATTAGAGCGCGCATTACTTAGCCCTAGAAAGATATCCAAGGCTTCCCTCGCGCGTCCCCCTTATTGCACGAGCAGAGAGATACATATCTTCGCATCGCTTTCCCGCCCACCGAAATACCAGCGAGGCGAAATTCCAGCGGAGCGAATTTAAGTTCGCGGCTGATCACGCGGACGATGATCTCCCAAGGGCGCGGGAAGTCGTGACCAAGGCTTACTAGGGCAACGCGAACATCGCGCTGTTAGCTGGTCTGCTCACCGCCGCGATATTAATTCCTCCCGAAAATTAGAGGCGGATGATTTACACGGCTTGTCGACTGTTCCGTCGAGGGAGTACAAACGCACCGGCGGGTATAATATAATCGGCATGATATTCCGCGGCACGGGGAACGAGGTTAGAAATTAGACACAGCGCGGAGTTACCGCGCGGCTACCGACGGCGCAACCGTCGTCGTCGGATATGCGAAACGAAGTTCAACGGTTGTTCGCAGGTATGTACCGCGACCGCGCCGTAAGGTATATTCGTCATACGTGCGGGAATTAGGCGCACGCCCTGTAGTTAATACTCGGCGCATAGGTGCGGTATATCCATACTTCGCAAACTCGCCTGATGAGGCAATTAAGGGGCGCCTGTAACGAAGCCCCCACTGAGGGGAGAAGAGCCGGCGTACCCGCGGCCGGTAATTTAATTCGTCGTAGCCGGGTATAACGCGTTGGTCAAAAATGCCCGGCCATAATTGACGCCTTGCCGTGTCTCGTTAGCCCTTAAAGTCGGAATTATCGCCGCGAGTAACTTCGGGCGGCGTTCGCTTCAATTGCGGCGAGATAAGCGCCATCGACGACGACGTACGAGGTGTCGTTGATTTACAAGCCGGAGACTCGAAAGCTTTAATAACGAGTGTTTTTCAATCCCAGAAGTCGGATTATGTTTTACTTATTTTTTCACGAAATGAAATTGGAGGAACATTTATTCTACATGTTCGATTTATTTTTCCAAGGAGAATTCCCGATTATACTTAGTGCATTAATTATGTAACTTGCGACCCGCGGCCGGTAGAATTCGATCCGGGATCTCGGTAGGGGCTGTAATTATACAGGGCCTGTTCATTAAATGCAAAATGCGCATTAATCGCGGCGGACGTTGCGTTAAAACGCTGATTTATTATGCGAGCCCAACGAAGAAACGCATGACAGAATACGAGCGTATAAACCGCGCGCGTAACATAATCGATGGAATCTCTTGGCGCAACAGCGGCGTAACTGCTAGATCTAATTAAACCAGATGTAATCAAGCCGCGTGACAGTGGTTTAATTAGATCGCATTGATCATGTCATGCGCTTTCGCCGACTGCGAACCGCTTTCGTTGTTCGTACCGCGAGATTAATAAGTTTACAGTG
Organism: Dinoponera quadriceps; assembly: GCF_001313825.1. Taxonomy (NCBI): domain Eukaryota; kingdom Metazoa; phylum Arthropoda; class Insecta; order Hymenoptera; family Formicidae; genus Dinoponera; species Dinoponera quadriceps. Next base: position 3,455,169 of record NW_014554754.1, read on the forward strand.
CGGCGCAATTTCGCGGTAATATCGAACGTAATAACATCAGCGATATCGAGTGCGCCGTTTTTACCCGCTATTCCGGATTAAGAGCTCTCGCGCTCCACGTCCGGCCGGTAATGAACGAACTTTCTAATGAGTTTAGCGTCTCGCGTCTCGCCCGAACGAAAAAGTGTCAATGCGTAAGCGCGAACAATGAACCCTCGGAGGAGACTTACGTCCCCGACGGTCCTAAATATCCTCTCCTTTCACTTACGACACTCGAGCGATTAGCTCTGCTCTCTCTGGTGAACATTTATTAATTCGAAAGACAAATTATTAGTCACGAATCAGACGCTGCAATCGCGAAAAGCGATCTGTGAGATCTCGTCGTCTACGTTGAAATCTGGATGGGAAAATCGCGCGTCTCTGACGAGAGAGGGCTACTCGCGCGACACGGGACGACGGATTAAATCGAGACGCGCGGGTTCCACGAAATTTGTCCGGCACGTAGATTACGACGTCGCCGATACGATCTCTCGCTAGCGATATCGCTATCATGGAAACTGCCGTACGCCGGGACGTTAAGCTGGGCTACAATACTGCGCCGGATATGAATCGAAGTTCAGAGGTTCCCGGTATACGTTCCCCGGTCGACCTCGGGGTCGCGACCATGTATTCCAGCGGGATATAGAAGCTACGGTGCGTATATGACGCACGCTATCCCCCCCTCTGCTTTTCGCACAGACCACGCGCTTTCCGACGCTGCATTTCGCAAACTTAGCCGATGTGGCCAATTAGGTATTGCTCAAAGCGGCGAATAGGTGACACAATGATGGATTAATTGGATCATCGCTGATCGCGTTATCCTCCGCGCGTACGTGGCTCGCGGCCGTTTGTTGCACCCTAACAGCGTGACTCGCGTAATCGATAGACAGATAGAGAGAAGCCGACGGTGCGCAATCTCGAAAGTTTTCGGCCTCGCAGCTCTTCGTCGATGAAACGCAACGTCGTGCGCGCAGTCGTTAGTCGCCGTATCACCGTATTAACTTGCCGTACCGCAGTATCCGCGCGCGATATGGCGGTCGCAACATTGCCGCGAGTGAACGACTTGTTTCCACTTGTTCGTCGCGTTTCGATCGGTCTCTGTAACGCGTGGACCGGCGAACGTACGCGATTCTCGCGAAAGCAAAGTGAAATCGAGTTTCTTTCTCTCTTCCCGTCGCAGCGAGTCTCGTCACGCGGATTATTTTCGCGGTCGTGCTTGGTATTTTGATTTTACTCGCTTCCGCGTTTGACTCGACGAATTTTTGGCGGCACTCGAGGCGGAATTCTCGGGCCCGCGCGCAACAATGGCACCTGGCGAACTCCTGGTTGAAAAGACTAATTAGAAGCGATCGAATTCTGTTGAAAGCGCGACGCTGACAACAGCGAATTAATTAGATCGCGCTGATCACGTTACCTCCTTTGTTAGCGCGATGACGCGACTCTTGTAACGAAGGAAAGTTGTGCCGAAGCCGCGGGCTTGGAAATTTATCAAGCTTACGTGTTTCAAGTGAAGCGCGCAAAGCGCTTACACGGACGGCGATGCCGACTCGAGCAACAAATCCCGACGGTTGTCGGTGGAATAATTCCGCTCTCCGATTGATTTCGAGGGTGATCACGTGACATCAAAGGCAACTGCAAACGAGACGTCTTCAAAATCGTTTGAACGTTAAAAAATAGATGTACGAGCCTGTCAGAAGTCAAATTGATCAACTCTGTTTTTGTCTAAATTTCTGAATTTTCCCGGAGTACATGATTAGTGCTTAACTTTTCGAAATTTAGATACTGATGAAGCAGGAGTTGCTTTGCTCGATGTATGAAAGGCTAGTGTCAAAGTTCGGTAAATGTAAAAGATGACAGATGTATAGTAGGAGTAGTACTGTTATTCGACATATTCGAAGCTTCGAATATAATTTCTAATCTTAATTTGCAATTTGTATTGGCACTCTTATTTTTTCACGCTATCTCGTTAACGTCGAATTTCCGACGTCGATGCGCAAGGTAGAAAACCCGAACTTCACGCGCGAATGTTGCAGGCGGTAATAATCACTTCGGGAAGCCGTGGTTGAGCCGAGAATCCTACAACTCAGGTATATCCGAGGCGACACAACGGAATCGAAAACCGCTGTCGCAGCGTTTCCTGTTCGGCCATTATTGTCGTTATATTTCCAATACCATCCTTTCGCGCAACTGCCTTTGATACCGAGGACTCGCGTCGAACGCGACGAAGCAATAACACCGATATTCGATCGAGCGAGTCGTGGAGTCGGTCTGCGGTTACGACGGAGTAAAATCGCGCGTGCGAGCGCAGCACGCGGCCGCACGCGTCGAAATTTAAAAATCGTAAAAACGCGAAAAAGAACTGCGATGGAGTTGGCCGAGAGCTTTTATAATCGCGCGGCCCTCGTAAATTCGGCTCCACCTGCCCTTCTCACGCGCGACCTTCGCTCTGTTTTTTCTTCTCCTTCAGCATTTGCGAGCCGCTGATCCCGGTCCCCCTTTAGCGACGATGACCCTCAAACCAATAGCCGACGGCAATCTTCGAATCCACAGATGCTCGTTCGGCAGATATCGATATCTCACGCTTCAAGGACATTGCCGCGATTTTCACAAGATATCGGGCAAACATCAAACGTATATGGAGATCTGTCAAATGGATATAAAATATCAGGCCGTTTTTTGAGAGATTTTCCCTTTAACCTTTTAAATATCAAAGATAAATTTATTTTACGGATACCGTATTGGAATTTGTGAAATGTATGTAGCGATGAATAGTTTCCATCCTTGTCTCGCATATTTAATCTCGGGAGGTGTGCGGGTGGAGATTATTTATCTGAAATTTACGCAGAAAGTTCTCCTGCTATAATTTATTGCGAGGTTGATAAAGGTCTGAGAGGAGGGTTAAAGCTTGCCCGTTTCTCTGTCACGCGTTTACGCGAAGATCGAGCGGCAAATCGGGCGATCGTCGCACGGTCGTTGCATCAGTTACCGGGTGTCACGATTAAGCGGGAACTTCGGACTCACGATGCTCCTCTCGGCCGACTTTACGACCGCCTCGATGTAGTCGTCAAGAATTAACGAGATGCAAGCCCGCGGCGGATATCGGGCCGGCCGAGGACCGAACCGCATCGAACCGATCGACCGTGCTGCCTAACCGGCGAGAGAATTTGGCCCGAATAACGGATACCTGGTGTGCCCGATAGCCGCCACAGTAACTTCCGCACGATTTACCGCCCGGTGCGTCAAGCGCGATCGACAATGGCCCCGGAGAACTCACGGCCGATAAATCCCGATTAAAGGCGAGAGATCGATCGATGAGCTCGCGCGTGCCTCGCGAGGTGTCGGACCTTTCGGTATCGCGTTTTTATTTATTTTTTCAAATAAGAGAAAGAGAGAGAGAAATCGACATTTTTCATGTTTGCACGGATTCTGTGTGTAACTGTGTACAGAAAAAAGATTCTAAATTCAAGTAAATAATTACTCCAATACTCTTTAGCAAATTTTTACTGAAATCAACTAATATTTACCTGAATCGAGTGAAATATTTTCCAGGTAAATTATTCAACTAAAATATTTACCTGATCCAAGTAAAATTTACTTACTAGCGCTTTTTTTGTGTAGGGCTTTTAAAAAATTTCTCCTTCCCGCTTGTCAGTCCGTTAAAAAAAAGTCGTCGAGCCTTGTTAATTCTTCAGGGTTTTGGATGTAATATGAGCGACAAGACCGTGTCTCTGCGTAGTCGTCGTATGTCCGCGTTTTAAAAATGAATAAGTGAAAAGCACACGCCTGTTATATAACAGGCACCGCCGGTCGGAAAGGGTTGAGAACGACGACAGGATGACGGCAGGCGGTGACGACCGGCGTGAATCTCAGATCGACGCCTTGGGAATCCGTCGTGGATTTAATTTCGCGGGGCAAATATTAGATTTCGAATTTCATCTCTCGCACCGTTTACCGCGCTTTATACCACGGCGGTTTTCCTCGCAGTTAACTTTAGATCCCTGTATATATTCGCGCTTTGGTTGTACCCACCCGCCGCTTATATCTCACTCTACGGAGAGCTGCGAGATTATGAATTTTTCTCGGCTTCACCCTTACCCTGCTGCTCCCGTGCCCGCGACCTTTCTCCCGAAGGAAACTTTACATCCTACTCCGGGAATATCGTCGCTATATTTCTCGGGCTTCGCGCGGGATATCGAAAATTCTCTCGCGCGGGAAATGACGATTCGGATCCCGGAGCAAGGATGGATTCTTTGTCCGCTTTTGTATAAATAAGCCGCTCGTGAAATCGGGACAGACATCTTCTCACGTCGCGGCGTTTATTTTAATATTAAATCCACACCTGTGGACTACTCTTTCATATTTTATTTAAAATTCACGCGATGTACCAATAATTTACGTAAGACTGATCTTTCTTGCTTATTAATTTGTTTTCTCTCTGTTCTTTTTTTTTTTACTATAAATCTCTGATTTGGATCGCCATCGATCTTGCGATGTGCAATTGTTAATTATCGTTCGTTGATCAAAGAAAACAATAAATTGCATCGAATACGCTGACTAGCGAGGGAAAAAAGATGCGTTTGCGTTTTTGCGTTATGAGTACACGTTATCGAGCTCAACCATTCGCGATGTATTTCTCACAACGGACGAATATAAACGATCTTTATTGGCAATACAAAGGCAAATCTCATTCTTATGTAACCCCAACAAAATTTGCTCGCGAGTGGCAGTCGTAATTTTTCACTTTATTGCGAGAAGTCGCTTTCGAAGTGGCTACTCGGTGTTACGAGTGCGAGCTGCGTCGCCAATTACGCTTCTCCGGCAAACGGACGTAAAAAGGCATTTCGCGTTTAGGTCCGTTGGAGAATTCTACGGAGTACGATCGAGATTTTATGTTACTCCATACGAAACGTTCAAACGACAGTGTTAAATATCGATCTAATATAAAAGAAAATTCGAAACGACGATTGCATAATATAAAATAAATATAATCGAAATCCCGACGTGGAGTTACATAGAGGAAGAAATGTGTTAGAATCATGTAAACGTAATTACCTGCTTTTCAGCCCTTTAAAACATTTTTATCAATCTAAATATATTTTAATAGCTTGTAGTAAATATTTACTTGAACGCAGTAATACCTTAATTTGTAAACGAATTATTGAATGTAAGTGTAAAATGATTCTAAATTTAAGAGAGTTTTTACTAGTAAGTCTCAAATAAATATTACTTGAATACTTTTTTTCCGATGTAGGAATTGACATCGTGGAAGTGGAAAAGAAATAATTTACAGTCAAAATTTGATGATTGCATGTAAACATTTTAAAATTACGGATACATCGGATATTTATACGTGTTCCACGTATATAAGTTATAATTGAATTATTGTTCCATGTAGCAGTGAGAACGAATTAACGTCTACTCCGATATATGCGCGAACGCATCGCCGACTTCTCTAAACACGACACGCTACTGCGTCGCAATGATAAACTCGATTTCCGTTAATTCCCGCTCCCCCTTTTCTCCCCCGCCGTAAATTAGATATTGATCCACCTGAATGCCGTTAATTCGACATGGTGTGTCCATTTACATAGCTGCGTTCCGCTCAATCTCTCGAAAGTTGTGCTAAACGATGCCGGTAGCAGGAGGCCAGTCGGTAGCGATCCAAGTAACTTGCTCGAGAATTGCTTTCCACGGTAACATCCCTCCGGCATCTTCGAAATATCAATATTCCCGTTACGTTCGTCCGGCTGTGCGTGTACATCTGAAGTGCCGAAAACAGTCTGTAATGCAATATGTGAGTTATGAGCGTAATTGAATATGTTCGTGCGTCTCGTATTTCACCGGTGCGCAATTAAACTCACGTTCTGATCACGATGGCGACTATGTGAGATTATTTATAACTCGCAACAACATACCCGAACTATTCGCCGGTATTATGGAGTGGAATCGCAGTGTCGCACATTCTTGGAAAATTTGGCAACGTGAACTTTCGGCGAAGGGGAATTTAGCGGACAGCCTGTCGTTTTTACCTTTCCAATTATCGTCGGAAAATTTCCCGTCGGATGAGGAAATTTCAGTCAAATCGGGAAGATCGCTCGAAAAAGTTACTCGCCGAATGGACAGAGCTTCGTTATTTATTCGAGTTTGCGCGGGCTTAATTCGCGGAGAGATTCACTTGTAACGTCAAACGTTAATTAGCAATGCTCCAGATTGCTGTGCTTGTTTATTATAATGCGCCGGCGTAATTCATGTCTTCTGGATAATACAATCCTTATTGAAGACGCTCGAGCGTTCTGTTTGATGCGTACTAAAATCCCCAGTAGTGGATTTGAAGGAGCGTTTAATTATTAGAAGCACTGCTCACATAAAGGACGCGGGTTGCTCGGAAACCGATGAATCGTTCGCCAACTGTACTCGAAAGTTCGTCTTTTCGCCTTCGAGTGGATGAATCTTAAACCGTGGATACGAGAATGTGGATGCTCAATGGCCATCCGCAAAAACGGATCTCTCTCTCTCTCTCTTCTTCTCTCTCTTCCTCGATTTCTCGCTTGCACGCGAAATACTGCTATGCGATACCGCGTAAAGCTCGAGATAAAATCGCGCATAATCGAACTTCATATCCGAGAGAGCAGAGGGGAAGAGAGCGAAAATTAATTCCATTCCTCGGCGCGGCGTTCGAAGATTGACATATCGCTGTAAGCTTCGCGTAACATGTAGAGCGTGGCGGTTCTCTTATTTTGCTCCTCTTATTTCGTAATACGATTTTATCGTTTAATGTAGCCGAGTCAGCTGCGGGCTGAAGCGTGCATAAAGGTCTTTCGCTGATCCAGCATCGTGCACGAAGAAGAGAAGCACGAAAGAATTAACCTGGTTTTCAGAGAGAAGAGCAGAAATTTGATGCAAACACGCGGAATCCTTTCCGATAAATTATAATATAGCTTATGTACCGATGACATTTATATGAATATTTCTGATGGCTTCGCGGACTTTAAACGAGTGAAATTTCACACATAGAAATGATCCCAGAAGAATATCCTTGCCTCTCAACACTCAGATTGCCGCGTCAAGTTACACTGATTATATAAAAGTTTAACTGATAATCGAATTATACACCGAAGATACGATGAAGAAATATGATTCGTATATTTTTTTACTTCATTTTACTTTCTCTCTCTCTCTCTCTATCGACCGTGCCACCAATTTTAAGTTTAATTTCATTAATATAAATTTTACAATTTCGTGCCGATAACCATCATTGCCGCATTTAACGTGCTAATACCGGTGCACCCGTTTTCCCGTGTACAACGCGACAAAGGGAAGTTCGCGGGAAGGGCTGTTTTTGCATGAACGTAATACATTTCGTGCACACAACAGAATTGACCTCTCCGGTGAGAAACTGTCCCGACGACGTCCAAGAAATCCGCCGACAGGCATTCACGGCTCGGAGCGTTTACCATTCACCCTTACGGATTGCCCGGCGAGCTCTCTCCTCGGAGTCCTTGACGCGGGCGTATCGCTCATTCCGGACGAGGACCACGTCCGGCAATATCCCCGTAGCCGAGAAGAGCCGTGGAGGACGACAGTTGGTGGGATTGCCACGCGTCGTCAGGATGGGGTTGCCGTCGGGTCGGCGTCCTATCTACGAACGACGGCGACGTACTATTGGTACGCTCCTGGATAACGTTCCCCGGGGTATCGTCCGTTGGTCCTGCGTTATCTGCCGTAGTAACCTCCCGGTCCACCCTCGCCAAACACTGTCGGCCACCCCCTCGCCGTAAACAGTCGTCCCCGTACAGCCAGTCACCCTCGACATTCGCGTCTTTCCATTCTTCCCACCGACCTGTCGTTTCTCCTTCTGTATTTTTCTCTTTTTCTCTCTTTACTTCTCTTTCTCTCTTCCCCCCGCCCCACCCTCCTCACTCTCTCTCTCTCTTTTTCTCTCTGTTTTTTCCTCTGCCTTTCAATCGTTCGCGAATCCGCACCCCGAGGTCGTCGCGGTTTTACCTCACGACGGGTCGTCATCGTATCCCGCTCGTTTGTTTCTCCTTCGCAGCTGGAGATGCCGGATGATCGAGAGGAACAACGAATGGCGTAATTGAAGGGCTATTCCCGAGGGTGTTCTGGGCGCCGAATTTTCCACATACGTTTAGATTCCCCACATAGGGAGAGACATGTTGAGACGTAATGGGAATTGACGTTCGATACGCAGTTAACTAACGCGAAGCCCGTTGCAACATACGTAAATCTACTTTGAAAACAATTAATTCATGATATTTCATCAAACGCGTCGTCTGAATGAAGCTGCTTAATTTTTTTTATTCTTACAGTTTTACTTTTAGCGACTGATTAACAAACGTAATGCTATTGGTCGGGCGAACAGAGGCGGGACAATATATTTCTCTTAGTACAGGAGCGGTCGTTTTCCTTTTCTACCTCCTGGCAACACTCGCGCTCTTGACTGTTCGCTCGTGCGGAGCCACATCCGGCTGTTGTCTTGTGTTTGCACGGCGGTGAGTTATAGTTCCTGCTTTTCTTTCTTTTCGTACCCCGGCACGTCAGACCGTGGAACCGCGTGTTCGAGGGAAGAGCTTAATCGCGCGATTTTGCCACCGCCACAATGACCGGTGGATCTTTGAATCTAACCCGCCTCTATACTTCCGTGCGATCTAATTCTTTCTCTTTGTTTTGTTTTTTTGTCACCACTTATCGCGCTTCATTCCTGGCTTCCCCGAGTCTGCTCGTACGCCAGGGATGAGTCGTCATGGAAATGAGCAATCGCGACGAGGGTTGTTTGCATTTTCAGCTTGGCGTATATTTCCGCAGAAACGGCTCCCTCGTCGCTTAATTAAATCCGCAATTACTCCTGACCGGGCCAGCGACACGTTAATTGACCGTGGAGCGGGCCGCCATTCCCGCGGTGTTATCGGGGAACGTGCCGACCATTTTTCAGCGGCGTCCAAGACAAATTTTCGACCACTTCGCGAAACTCTCGTCCTCGTTTTGATAATTTAATGCGCGCCTCGGGATGGGATCGCCACGTCGTAATTCGCGAACGGCCAAATGAGAATGCATTGCTCCCCGCGTAAGTACTCAAAGGCGCGCGTTCGATGTTATAACGCACGTTAACCTAATTCGAAAGCTCTTCGACCGTGGTTTTCTTCGACACTCGCGCTATTGTCAAATATCGCGATAGTTATTGCCGTTTATCAGCGTCTCGTCCCGGTTAATTACACGCAACGTTGCGCTAATTGAAAGTTGAAACGGTGAAATTGGCGCGCACAGCGACGGGAACCGAAACGAGCAGGTAGAAGCAGTTCGCGCGAACTTAAAGTCAATCTCCAATTTCGAAGCGATTTCTTAAATCCACTGTGTACAGAGTCACCTTATGTGTGCTCCTCTCTTAAAATTTATTAATGACACCTAAAGAGCTTCGAAATCGACACACCCGTCTCAGGTCGAAAATCCATGGCCCTGCGAGAAGTAACCTGACTAATTAGTTGGGTCCAATTAGCGCTTTCATTAGGCGCTGAGTAATCTTCGCTTTTCGTCGGACGCACCCCGGCGTTCTCAGTAGCAGCAAAAAAGACAGAGAATGAAAGAGAGAGAGAGAGCGAGAGAGAAAAAGGGAGAGAAGATAAAAAAAGGGGGAAAGAAGGTACGGGAGGAAAAAAGAGGAAAAGAATAACGAGGATGGGTCAACGACAGTGGCTGCTATACTAATCTCTGCTGTGGGAACAATATTTCGTCGGGCGGCCATAAATTAACCGGACCCACCGGCAACACCACCCTTTATCACGCGACGCCTCGTGACAGATATATACTGTTCGCGAACTTGTACACCGTCTACCACCCGCGCAGCGCGTTCCGCAGCCCCACATCCGCTCCACCACCAACACCACCATCACCATCGCCATCCACCTTCGTACAACCCCTCTTTCTCGTTCCATCTTTCTCCTTTCTCCACCTCCCGGTGCCTTTCCTCTCCGCGTGATTCCGCGTGGGCGACCGTGTTGCTATTTACGCGCGAGCGTCTGAGACGTCGCCGCGAATGTACAAACAACCCCCGTGTAGCATCCGCGCTCGTGTGCCGGTTCCCCATAATCGATAGATCCATCTTCGCCCCGGAGCATTTGGAGGAAAGAATAAGGACGATGCAAGGCACGGAGAATGAGAAAGAGAGCAAAAAGGTGGAAGGGGAGGAGGAGGCACGCGATGTCTCGTGGCCGGATTATGTCGTGTTGCGCGATTGACGCGAATATCCGTGCATCGGGGGATCGTGGTGGGTGGAAGGGTGCTGTTCTCTTAGCGATCCTTTTCTTTCGGCAGACGCACTAAGAGCGCGATTTTACGCCGCGCGTGGTATTAGTGCCGAGCGTGGTAATCTTTGTTTGAAATTTATGGGGAAAATTTTGCCGGCGAGTCCGTGTCCTCGTCTCTCGTTTCCCCGCGCATGAAGGTAGCGAAGGATCACGGGGGAAGGAATTTTTATAGTATGACTACCCCGGGTCTCGCTTTTTACACTTATGAGAAGTGCGGCGATGCATCTTACTTAGACATTCTTTATCCATTTCGGCGCACGGTACACCTGTTTCGTTGCACTCGTTTCCGCAGCTATACCAATCTTCCGTAATCGGATGATTTATCTTCCCCATCCTCTCCGTGTATGCATACGAAAGGCGGAGAAGATAAGGTCGTACGTAACGTCGTCGCGTTCCTTCGCGCGCGTCTTACGATGGACGTCGCTTCCTCCGTCGCGTTTTGCATAGATGTCGCGTCAGTAGAAGCTCGTGTCCGCTTGACACAACTTGACTTTCCTTTTCGGCCTTTCAATTGGAAGGCTCTCACACTGAAAGTCTCACATTCAAATTACTACATAGTGGCTTTTGTACAGAAATAGGCACGTCCGCGTCGAGATTGAAAAATAGACTGTGGAAGCTCCTTGTATAATTCATAATCACTAATGTATAATTTAATTTGCTTAATAAATGAGCCATTCAGCTTAAGCTTAGTTTGTCTACAGGCAATTGATATCACGGTCGTAATTATATCGTTTATATTTGTATAAATGTAATTATTAGTGTGCGAGCTATCCATCTCGTCCTGTAGATTGTTGCGAGGAATGCGACATTCGAATACTTTTGAGAATTTTCACGAGAATCCCCGAAACGTCTTCAACGTGAAATAGTTACACTTAGCGCTCGGTTCCTTTTATATAAAGGCCGTCCAATTTATAGAGCGCTCTTCCTGTACCGGCATCTTTATTTATCGCGAACGCGCGAACCCGAGATATTGTTACGGCTGTACTGGCGTCCCATTCACGCCGTATAAATTCCGCATAATCGCGAAATCTATCTTCTCCTCCTCTCGCGAGGAAGGAAACGAGCAAACAGACGAGTGAAAGTGCAAGATCGCGCGTACAGTATTTCTCTCTTGTACAACGAACCACCGCGCACAATTATGTCCCGGTTTAAGGAAGTAGATGCAGCATAGTGTTGGCGCGAACAATTGTTCTTGCTACGATTTATCCTATATTACGAAAGGAGGATCTCTTCTGGCATCTCTCGGAATTAATCAGGGGACGGCGCGAAGAAATATTTGCCCCTAGCAGGATTTATCGAATAGCTCGATAGCCATATAATTTCTATTTAAATTTTGAGAATTTTCGGAGGAGTTATATTAGGTTGGGGAAAAAGAAATCCATTATTTTTTCGGTAGATGGCTGTAGTGATCGATATCTCGTAAAGTATCGATCAAACAATTTCAGATTTATGCTCGTTGGAAAGGTGACATTTCGCACTAAAAACAGTTTTTCTTTGATAAAGGCGAAAATGCAAGCCAGGCGGCCCAATATATATATATGAATCACAACCATTGAAACCACTTTTTCTTTCCATATCTATTAATTTGTACTGCAATATCTAATAAGCAAAGAAACATTAAGACAACGTTATTACAATAATATTTTATAATACGTAATGTTTCTAAATATGTAGTTCTTAATGTTGTATACAACGTCATTGTTAACAATATTTGACCCAAACATTAAAAATAATATTTCTATATTATGATTTTAATATTTAGGAATATTATATTATCAAGTAACAGTTTAAAAACATATATAAAATATTATTTTAAAAATGTTTATAAAATCCACATAAAATTAAGGTTTCAAAAAAGATTGATTTCACGTTTCTTGTTTACTGGATACAATTATAATGTCTTTAGAGTCATTAGCTGTTCTAGACCGATAACAAAAATATTCCCCCCCCCCCTCTCTCTCTTTCGGTTGAAATTTATTTTACTTGTAGTTTGGTTTTTCATAATTACGAAGACATGCGCAGGCTCGTGTTCGCGTTGCCATGAATGCAGCGTCTGAAAATTCCGTTCCGTATTTCCTCGCGCACTCGAACTTATGGGCAGCGCTGTACTCTCGCTATTGTTAGGAAACCACGTCCTTCCGCTGGCGAGCGAGTCCCCGAGGATTCCCTCGGTAGAATATCTCGACATCTCCGGCTCGTTCTCCGTTTCCTCCGCGGTATTCACTTAGAACAAACGAAAATATTTGGCCGCGCTTCTTCCGCGCTCCTCGCTGTCGTCGTCAGGTTCCCCAGCGCGACATGGGGGGGGGGNGATGGGGGATAATCGATACCGCGCGAAAACTTCTCACGCCGAGGAGGGCTGGATAACACCTCAGCCAGCCCCGAAAGTCCTGCGTACGACGGTTCGCCGGTATTCATTCCATTCAAAGACGATCCCGCCTCGTAGTCGGCTTCCTCCTGAAGGACTCGTCGATAATTCCTACCTTTGCTGAGCTTCCGTTGTTCAAGCCACCAAGTTCCTCTTTCCCCGATCTTTCCCTATCTCACCCTCTTCTCTTTATCTCTCTTTCTCTCTCCCTTTACTTCGTCCTGCCGCTGTGATCTCCTCTACTTCCTCTTGTCTCGTTCTTTTCTTCTGCCCTCGCCCGCGGAATCCGCCATCTTTATTCATGAGGCGAGAAACCGTCCCCTGAGGAAGTTGGACGAAGGATGCTCGGGGACGGGACGGGGGAGAGGCAGAAAAATGCTAAACTACTTGGATCCTGAGGGGGTTGATGGGGGCGGATGATTGCCATGGCCACGCCGGTGGCGATTCTCTCGTCGCGCATATATTCATTTTTATCTCCGTCGCGGAGATCTTCCACGTCCTGTCTCGTCCCAGATCTTTCGCCGTTCCCCTGTCGCCCCCTTTCCCCTCCCATGTCCTACTTTGGAACGTACACCCGCTGCTACTTCATTCGCGTATTATGAATAGAGATTACCGTGTATCAACGCGTCAAAATTCGTGCATGGTCGACAGAGACGGCGATGATGGCGGCGTATTTGAAGCGGCGAGTTATAAATACGAAGGACGACATCTTCGAGAATGAGAAGTTTCCATTGTTACGCTAGGGGTTGTCGCACCTCTTGAAAACCGGGGACACCTGGGAATTTCTTTCTCGTTGAAAAAGTCAGAGAATAATAAGCGAAGTTTAATGAGTCACTGAAACTTTACGTGACTTTTCTCAATTTTATATTAATAACGTCATTAGAAGTAAAGTGAAAGTCATTTCCGCTCTTGTTTAGCTTCTACAACTCGACTCGTCGTCGCAGCATTCCGAAGCGGGAGGAGGAGCAAGGGATAAAAGAAAAAAAAAAGGGGGGGAAATAAAGAATTTTGCCGGTGAAAAAATCAGGAACTAATCCGAGAATTTTAATAAGTTACGGGAGTTTTGCGCTTTTTCCCGCATTTTACAGCATAACGACGTCTGCTTCCTATCGGAAGCGGGCTGAAAGTTGTTTCCGTTTTAACTCCCCGGCTAAGTTCGGCACGTTTCAGAAAGGAATTTTCACCGTTGGATATTCGGTCATTTTCGCGCCTCTACAATACACTCAACGAGCGGGAAGTCGACGACAGGTAACCGTGAATTACCGGGCGCTAATTACTAATCTCACAGCGAGCCATTAACGCGTTTTCAATCGTTCCCACTGTTCCTCGGGTCCTGTCCGTACGTCCGTCCGTTCGCCGTTTCTCCAACCTCGGCGACATCGCCCGTCCCTAATTGGAACGTTCGCAGTTTTCACGATTTTTCCCGACTACCGACTATTACTTTCCGACGCGATGCATCGGCGACGCCGGCGATGGGGCGGACACTCGTTCGGGATGCATTTGAGCTCCGGCCTGGACCGGGTCCAGATTCCCTCGTTTTCTTCCGTGTCGCCTGGCCTTCTACCCGCTCGGGGAAGACCTGCGGCCGACAGGCCGATATCGCGCGGAGAATTGATTGCTATTGATTTCATAGATCGTCGCCGTTCCGCGGTGAATCGTGGAAATTATAACGATTCGACTTTTACACCCGGCCCTTCCGTCCCAGAGGCTTCTTTTTTCAGAAGAACGAAGTTGCAAAATTCATCGGGATCTGAAACGAGTTTTACGATCAAAATAATTAAGAATGTGTCACAAGTATATCAAACAATTGAAGATAATTGTGCGTACACCGAGGGAAAGGTTTCTTCGGATTTAATATACGTGTTTGTTTGATTTCGGTTTACTTAATGTAAATAACATAATTGAATATCAAGTATCATTTTGTTTGAATAAAAATAAAAAGTTGCGATATTTTCTTTCGATGAGTTTCGAGACGCATTCCGTATCTAATAGGAGGTTTTCCAATAAATTCTCGGAAGATAATCTTCCTATTGGATACGAAATGAGTTGCGAAACTTATCGAAAAAAAAGTGTTGCAACCTTTTTGCAACCGATCACGGCATTCGCAGGGAACTCACGTTTCGTTCTTTTTTTTTAATTTGAGAGGTATTTTGTAGCACAATTAAATAAATTGTAAACTACCTGTTCGAATTAATTATTCTCTTTTTGCAAAGTCTGGATAGCGTCGATGTTAACCGCGAGCGGGAAGGTCGATAATGCGAAACGCTAATAAACGAATAGTTTAAACGTTCTCCTGTACATCGCACCGCCATTTTCCCACGGCCGATGCCGCTCTCTCGCCCCGTTAATGAAAATACATCGGCCGACACGGAGAGCGCGCGATGCCAAGCGGGAAACGGATCCGCCGTCGCGGAACGCGACTCGATTTGACGGACGATTTTTCCAAATTGCGCCGGCAACCGAAAGGGGATCGCTCGGACGTGGCGCGCGTGCACGCTTGAGCGATTCTTCATAATCGCCCGGCGGGAATTGAAACGTACGGTGTCGAAATAATGAAGTGTGTACACGGCCGGCCACTCACGGCTGGCTCGCGTGCGGTATTTGCACACGCGAGGAAGACGAATGAGAACGTGCGCGCGACGACGGTTGTCGCGTATTAATTTCCTGACGCGCCATCTCATTCTCACCTTGCCCGCCGGAAAAAGATATTACGCATGCACGAACGTAATCCGGCACCACGAGATATTCGGATCGTTCGCGCGACCGTCCGTAATCTGGCGAATACCAAGTAAAATAAAAATACTAGAACGCCGGAAGATAAAGCGAGGACCAGACTTGGCCAACCCTCGGCCAGCCACATTATTCTTTGTGGCTCGCCAAATCATTCTTATACTACACTGAGAGAACAGAATATCTAAGAGGTAGGATATATTTCTTCGGTGGGCACCAATAACATATTTATTTAAATTATCGGTATCTCAAATGCCGAACTTTTCTTCATCTCCGAGATTCCTCGAGCGAGAATTCACGTGATAATTCATCGCGTGCGCTCGGATGAACGCGAGCTTTGTCGCATAATTTAGATGTATATCTGATTTTCACACGTTTGTAGTTTTTAATACGTAATTTAGACGCTTCGGTCTCTTTTGTTTTATCTCTTTCCCTCGTTCAGTTGATACGGCACGGCACGTATCATCGTTCGGTTGTCATTATCACGCACCGGGAGGAAACATGCAAAACTGATTCGCTCGATTATACTTGACTGTCAGGCCGAAGGGTGAGCCGTAGCCTTCCCTCTCTGCCCCTCATTTGTCTCGAGCAAAGTCTTGCCGAGGAGGCCAGACGTTTGTCTTACACCGTGACCTTCGACAGGCGTTTCCTCCAGGCCCTCTCAACCATCCTCGACGAAGGGAGGGTAATGCTCTCGGCCGGTGAGAGAGCCATTTGGATCTCAGACGAATTGTGAGGGGGGAGGGAGGGGAGAGAGGGTCAGGGTCGGTTGAAGACCCTTGAACAAAGCTACAAAGGGACCTTAACAAACACCCGTTTCGCTCCTTACGCAAGCACCGCATCACATCGCGCGTGCACTCCCCCTTATTTTCCTCGCAGATCATCGTGGCGCACAGGAGCCGGCTTTCCCTCTGTCTCGAGGCAATTCTCCGAGCGGCCAAGTTGTTAATTGTCCTTTAATTTACCTGCCGTTTTCTCTCTCCGCTAACCTTTTCGCGAGCGAGCGAGCGCGCGTGACAGGTCTTAATAACGAATGTACTTCGTTCGCGTTTGCGAGACGAAAGGACGCGTAAAATTTTAAAATCGTTTACGACGCCGCCTCTCGCCTCGCGTTCCAAGAAGAACAGGTGACGCCACGAGGTAACGCGCATTGCAACCCCCGGATGAACAAAGACTTGGAAAAGATTCTTGTTACAAGGTGATACGACATGTAAAGCACGATGCGAGACGTTGCTGCGAACATGAAGTGTCTAACTTCGAATACGCCTCTCCATCTCGAGGGTGAGGCGTAGGTAAACGCAGGTTTCGCAGGAGCAGGAAGTTTACAGGTAGGAAGCTCCCGAGCGAGTGAACGAGAGAGAAGGAGAGAGAGGGAAAGAGGTAGAGTGAAGTTCATCTTGAATCCCACGGGCACGATACACGATATACGTGATACACACGCGGTCTTTGGGGCTTCGAGCCAATAAAAATGAAACTTTGACACGTGTATACCGGTTCTCACATGCGAAATTACCGCGGCGCGTCATAAAACTTTCAACGTCAACGCGAGATATGCATGTTATTTATTTAACGCGGAACCTCAGATTCTTCCATCGATGCCGCCACGGATAAGAAAAAAAAAAAAGAGAGAGAAAGAAAGAAGAAGAGACACTCGCGCTAAATAATAAAGCGGGAGGGAAAATATGATATACGCTATTACTCCCGGCCGTTTTCCCGGGCACAATTCCCGCGACGTATTTGACCTTCGAAGGCCGCTTTTTATCGCTCATTGACGCAATCTCGACAAAAAGGCCGTTGCAATCGATCCCGGGAGGATCCTTTCGGATGGCCAAATATCGTCATCAGGACCTCTCTCTCTCTCTCGTCCGTCGCCGATAAACGGCTATTTTGCTTTCATGATACATAAAGCAAACGTGACGTGCAATGGAAGCGCGCACTTGCGGCTGTCGGCCGCTCGTGCTGCGAATACGCCAACGGGAGCTCTTTTAAACAAAAAGTACCTCGCAGGGATCTCGTAAAACGGCCTGGAAAACGGTATCGCGCACGCGTTCGCTTCCCGCGGGAAATACTCTTGATAAGCCCTGTCCGAATATTTTTTATAGCGCTATTCTCGTGAATGATCCTGGCCCGATAGTGTCAGTTTTGCACATCGCGCGTTACCGATGTACGTTTCGACATGTCCGATTAACCCCAGAGTGGATACCGGGGTTGTACACTACACTATGAAATTTTTAATTTCTCGCTTCTTTTATCACGTTATATCGAGAGACAGTTTTGAACGTGACCTGATATTCTTGTGTAGGATCACGCATTACTAAAGCTACTACAGCTGTTTGCGCAACTTTATTGAATTTTCATGCTATTTTAAAATTGAGGTAATCAACTTAACCTGTGTATTCATTTACGAATGTCAAAATCATGTATCCATTCTGGGGAGAGAACGAGTTAACACGTTCAGTGCCATGTGTACCGTTTTCGGTGCACGCTGAATTCAGTCTCCACACAAACTGATATTTTTGTCATTAAGAGACAAAGCGCAGTAAAATAATTTGTTATATCAGCCCTTTTTCACTCGCACTCTGTTATTATGTTTGCACTCTGTTATTATGCACTTTTAAAGCCGTGGGTTGTTTTTGGTACATACGGTGTAACAATGAATTTTCAGTTGTTATGGGCCGATTTCGGTACACACAACGTTGTTATGATTGTTCAATTGTTATGTTATATAAAATGTTGGATATTTGGGTACCGAAAATACTAAAATGCTAAAACAAAACGGGTAAGAGCATTTTATGAGAATTGTCCCAACAAACCGTACCTATATATGGATTGTTTTAACTCTTTGGGTATCACGCACTATTATAGCGGTTTTCCTCGAAGCGATTTTCTGGAATCGCGCGACACTATATTGGCTTTCTTCTTTATTTTGCGTTCAAAGCCATTAATTAAAAATGTCAGAGAAACATATTTTCAATTATTTTTATTTGTATTTATCGCACTGAAAAATTTGTAAGTGACGATATGACGTACGAACGTTGAAAATTTACACAACACTTAAGAAATATTGCAATTTTCTCTCTTGTGATCTACGAGCACTCATTTAGTTGAAAATTCAGATGTCCTTTTTCGATTAGCAATATTACGAATGTCTTCATACGAGGAACATAAAAGACCATCAGTAAAACAGACCATGTCTGATAAGGACGGTAATATAACGTCGCGTGTTAAGAGTTAATTTATTTCGAATGCGTGACACGAAGGAAGGGACATCAATCTAGTTTCAATAATAAATCAGCCACACGCGCGTTGCCACATGTCGAGAGCAAGTCGATGTCGATCTCTTTGGGAAGAAATTTCGGAGCGGTCGATGCGCAAACGCGATCTCGAAGGGCATAATTACAGGACTCTCTCCGTGTCGGGCGGATAGAATGAGAGGGATACGCGACTTTAGCGGATAAGCAGCTCCTTTATTCGACGGTCGCGCTATCGAGACGCGATTCTTATCTGGGACTTTATGATCCTTTTAGGATGCGTCTGCGTTCAGCCGCGGAATTTATTCGGCCGATCCAACGAAAGCCGGCCAATGGAGGAGTCTCTTAGGGGGTAATCTACCCTACTCGAGAAACACTTTATGACCCGGAAAGGCCGGATAAAATCGCGGCCTGCGCGATGGATATCACTGATAGCTGTTCTCGGCACCGAGAGGAACGCAAGATCCGCGCGCGTTCATCCAGCGTAAACGCGGCGTTTCGGTTTCAGAGCGCCAAGGGCGATTTATGTCGGCGGTGAAGTGGCGCAATGGACTAATCTAGCGTCATCGCCCACCGATGAACCGCACTTTCGCGATGACCGGTCGGTGATTATCGATTCCGGGAGACACGGTGCGCAGGATTAACCGCGAGATTAACGTTTTCCCGGCTCTCACGTTTCGTTATTCTCTCTCGTCGAAGCTCGTATCTCCGCGGTCGCGTTGTTTAATTATCCCCAGGAAAAACTTGGTTGCCGCTGGCGAGTTATATTTAAGGAGGAGTTGAGTAAACTTAGTGAATAATTTCTCCGGGCACTTAGTCAGACATTTAATCCACGCGAGAGCCTTGATTATGCACATTGCGAACTCGCGCTATATAAGCGCCATGAAATATGCATTAAGCTTGAAAATCAGCGCGACACCCGGTGTATTGATTATACATTTACGTATTATGCCGCCGCGGATTATATGAAGCGCTTATTTCACGCGATAATTCAAGATAAATTCTCGCGTACGTAATTCCTGTAATAATCCGCCATAAATAATTTCCCGCGTGATAATGATAGGTAAATTATTTTTTGTCGAACTTCAGACGATCTGAATTTAACGCCGCGTCCAGTGAATCGTTTGCAATTAACAACGCGTTTAAGCGCCGTTCTATCTCTCTTCTCTCTCTCTCTCTCTCTCTCTCTCTCTCTCTCTCTCTCTCTCTCTCTCTCTTTCTCTCCTTTCCTCTCTCACTCGAATTTCGTAGTAAATCAGTGCACGAATAGAAAAGCCGCGATACACGCGGAACAATTATTCGATAAAAATTACCATTGGGCCGCGAGTAGAGATTCACGGCGCAAAAACGGCAGTGTAACGAAATTCTCAGCCAGAAATTGTCTACCGTGAAAATGCATGGCCATTGCTATAGAAATTTCGAATGACCGACGAATATCAATTCTCAAATGACTTTTAATCCCGCTGCAATATTCATTTCGCATATATTCCGCGCGCCGGTGGCGCGGCGCGCTTGTAATATTTTTTCCGCGGCTCGAGAGTTCTCCTTATTGGAGTTTAAAGCGAATATTCATATCGCCACACAGAAATTCATTCGCAAGTAATTACACGTTGAGAGTAAGAGGGACAATAGAGAGGGAAAGAGAAAGAGAGAAGGAAGGAAAAAGAGAACAATTTTTTGTACCGAGAGAGTGAAGAGAAAAATTAAGGAAGATGCGCAATTTTCAACGTACGCGAGATCGACTCTTTTATCCGTCCGACCAATCTCGCGGGTCGATCCACTCATTGTCGCGTCTAACGAAACCCGGGACGATTCTCGTTAAGCCCGCTAACTGACCGTTAGTGCCGATTTGCACTTCATACAGAATGAAGTGCATGCACTAACCTCAGCCGTCAGAACGGTACGGGCCGCTGCCCGTTGATTGGCTATTACACGTCAGCATTGTCCGCGTACTCGCAGTGTTGCAGCACGTTGCAGTATGTTTACAGGAATTACCCTCGGCCGGGTCGACAATACGGACGCGTTCACGGGTGGGGGCGGCAGCTGCGGAATGCAAGCCGCGCGTGATGCATCGCTGTAAACTTCAGCGACGTCGCCAAGGTATCAGCCAGTTGCGATCTGGCGATACTAGCTGGCGAACAATAGGGTTGCTCTGTTTATCCGACTGTTCACATCGATGCCTTCGGAAAAATTGAACGGGAAACTTGATAGCGCGATTTCGTCGAGTATTGGGCGAAAATACTAAAAAGAATTCTTTTCGAAAAGTATTAAGTAATAATGACTCTGCTTTGGTTTTTTCAAAAAAAGCTTATTACGGGTCAATAAGAATATTGAAAAAAGCTTCTTAAAAGTAATAGCGTTTCTGATAGTAAATTTAAGAATTTTATATTAAGTTTTAATCTTTTATGATTTATATCATAATATCAGTGTTGTTAGTAATAAAATAGTTATAATGTTTTATACTTACCATAAAATCAAAAAGTTATGAAATTTAATATTTTTCCGTCTTATATTATACAATTTGTTGTTTGGATTTTATATTCAGTTATGACACTTTATTATACATTATGATATATTAGAGATATTCTAACATTTAATAATGCACAGTATAATTATTAATGTATAATGTAGGATTTGGTAATAATATAAACCACTATTTGTTAATATTAGTGGAATGCATCATCAGTTCTAATGTATTAGTTCTAATGTATTTCGCTAATGTTCACTAAATCTCATATTCTAAATTATTACAGCATCATTATGGAAAGTGGGTTTAGAATATCTTTCCATAACCATGCGTTATTAAATGTAATATTAATTTGGTTATTAAATATATTAATTTGGTTATTAATTATCATAACTTGTAATATTATTTGTGGGAAGATTCTTTTTTCCCTAGGAATGTACTTAACATTCGTTCGTTTCTTTCAATCAGCGATTGTCCTTTATTTTCTCCGTGTTTTAATTTCTTTCATATTTTACGGGTAATTCTTTTTTTCGTCGAGACAAATAATCGTAATCATTCTAACGAAACAAATGACGATCATCATTCATTCCGATTACTAAAATTATCTGTATTATTAAAATTATCAGACGAGTGGTCAAGAGATAAACATTGATAAAACTTATCGGCATTTATAACAAATACTGATTATTCACGCTGGATTAAATGCACTTTTAAAATCCGCGCGATTTTCGCTGCAACGTTCGTTTGTTCCTCCGCTAGTCCGACCTTTCGTCGCCGTTTATGCGGAATAATCTCATGCGCGAAAAAATCTAATTCGCGGGATATCCGGCCGCATTGCGGATTAATAATCGGACCAAGTCCAAGTAGAAACGGGATTCGCATCAACGGTTTACCGATTACAAGTGGCTCACGGCGCCGGCGGGCAACGTAGCCAGCGCGTTGGCTTTAGAAATCCCTTCATTCGCGAATGATACCGGCTCGACTGGCCGCCCGGCGTTCGCTGCCGGCCATCGTAATCCGAACGCACTTTGACGATATCGCCGGCTCTCTATCCTGCTGATTAATCCGATTGGCCCGCCGCAAGAGTAGCCCGGAAAAAAGTTCCGGCGTGCCGAGGTATCTCCTATACCATATATACACATACCATTCCCCCGAGAACATCCGAGTTTTCGCGCCTGATGATAAAAATCGCCCACTTTTCCGTGTATCGCGACGAAACGCAACGGCCGGCCACGACCCGCGTTGTCCCTCCGACAGTGCGCCCGATACATGACCATTGGTCGTGTCGATCGTCTGGATAACAGTTACGTGTCACGTTATGGTGGCGCCGACACTAGCAAAAATTTTCCGCGTGTGCTTTAATCTTTTTTCTTTTTTTGTGTCGCCGAGTGCGCGATACGTGCTCTCGATAAAGCTCGGTATTATTGGCGGCGACTACTACTACTACTACTACTACTACTACTACTACTGCTATGTAGCGTTAACTGCTCTTTTTCCCCCCATTTCGCGCATTTTATTTTTATTTCGCATTTTTGCCACCGTGCTCGGCGGTTGAACGCCTTTGTACCTTTCAGAGAGGTCGGTATCGCTGATGGTTGCGTGTCGCTCAGAGTTGCGCGCTGGCAGTTGCAGTTAACTCGCCGTTATTAGCGATTTGATCGTTCTTCTTTTTTTCTCTTTTCTTCTTACTGCAGTAGTGTCGATAGATTCGGAAATTGCCGCTGAAAATTTGATGAAAAAAGCAAGTACCTTTCTCATGTCTAAATCTTCAAAGTGTGAGATATTATACATAGAAAAAGATGTTAGATTCAAATAAATAATTAGAGATTTAACACTTAACGAGACTAATTTATTAATTTTTCTAATTTCTCAAAGTTCCATTATTAAAACACAGAAAAAAATATATTTAAATCAATAATTATTCCAATACTCCTTAGCAAACTTTTACTTGGATCAAGTAATATTTACTCGACTCAAGTAAAACATTTTCCAAGTAAATTATTCAAGCAAAATGTTTACTTGATCCAAGTGGAATTTACTTAATCCAAATAAAAATTTGCTAAGGCGTATTGGAGAAATTATTTACTTGAATCTAGCGCTTGATTCTGTATATTAATAACGGAAATGTGAAAAATTAGATTCTTGTTAGGGGCTAAAATTCACTTGATGTCGACGAGAAGAGAAAATTTATCATGAAAAATATCCGACATTTTATCATTCACAAATTACTATCTTGATTCACGCGCGAGAAAGCTCTTGCGGATTGGTATTTATAACTCGCGAAAGTCGCGCGCGCGGCTTTTCGCGAGCGTCCTGTGCAGCCGTCACTCCTGGAGTTTCCAATACGAAGGCCTCGCTTCCGAATACCGGGATATCGTCCCCGATGTAATTTCATCGGCGATTTCGCCATATCGAGCTTCTCGCGCTTTCGGCCGCTTCGTCGATTGGCTGCGGCTGGATCGTGAGAATTTTATGAAAAGCCCGGCGCAAACGCGGACCGAATTCGGAAAGCGGGGGCGAGACGCGCCGTTATTAGAAGGATTGGCTTCCGCCGTTGGAGATAAAAGCGAGGGCATTAACGAGAACTCGACGCGCGGAGGCGCCCTTACGCCGCACGATTGCCCTTCTTCGTGCCTTCCAGAGGGCCGAGACAAGAGTGGGAAGGGGGAGGAGGGGGAGGGGAGCAGGAGGTCACGACGGGATCACCTCGTCACGGGTCCAGAGAACTTCTTGGCGAGCACCCGGCTCACGTACGCGAGAGCCGAGGTGCCAGGGGATTCCCGACCACAATTATTTTCGGCTTAGGCAGAGGGTGAGATTGCACGAATCTGATACCGTGCGATCGCGCCGTCGGACAAGGTAGATTATTGCGAACGTAGGCGTAGCGAAGAGAGAAAGAGAAGGAAAGAGAGCGAGAGAGGGAGGGTGGTGGGAGATTTGCGTTGCCTCCGAGAACGAGCAGAAGAAAGATCTATTTAATTAAAGCTCCGTTGCTTCGCGGAGAAGAAAAAAAAATATTGACATTACAAATCATTTCCGCAGCGCGTCTCCTCTCCCTTTTCGAGCGAGCGCAGGCTGCGCTTCGTGACTTTCCGCGTGCCGCAACGCGTCTCTCTGTATTTGTACGCGTCGCGTGCCGCCATTATTCCGCTTTGGAAAAGTTTACAAGCGGTAGCCGGCCGTAAATATTATTGTGATCCGCCGATATTGACGTCGCCGCGTCAGAACGCGCATTTGCGTAATTCGTAGCGTCACGATTTTCGCATCGTTGCCCCCCGCCGGAAAAAAGAAGGGAAAAAACAACAGCGTCGAAATGGGGGTTACATCCGGCTCCCGTTGCATCGGCGTGTCAGGTTCACTCTCTTTCCACCTCTTGCGTTCTCTTTCTCCCCCTCTCCCTCTGTATCGGCGAATAAAAAAACAGTACTTTAGTGACGAACGATCCACGTCCGGTACGCGTTATGATTTCGCGTCGGGAATTCACGCTCCTCTGTCCTTCGACGCGTCGTATAAATTCGGGGGTTGGCGTAAAAAAAAAGTGAGGAAAGAGAGAGAGAGAGAGAGAGAGAAAGAAAAATAAAATATGGCCCCCTTCTGTTTGTCGGGCGTATAAACCGACCGGACGCACTAAAGTCGAAAATATTTTTCAAATTCATCGCAGCCGCGCGTAAAACTTCGACGTATGGACCGCGCCGGCGTCCTCCCACGAGGATCTCGCTTCTCTACCTGGCGAATCAATCGCTCGTGATTATTTATGAAAACGGCCGTCGCCCGTGTCAGGTTTGCGTATACACCGACGTTATACGCCGGTTTTATCTCTCTACCTATCCGCCTCTCTCCCTCTTTTCCTCTCTCTCTTTCTCTCTCTCTCTCTCTCTCTATCAACGTATATCGATTGTATTACGAAGCGTTAATTCTCGGTGTCAAGGAAAAACGCCGTAGGCGATGCGGCGGTCGCCCGAGGGTCGCTCGACGTCGCGTTTCACTCGGCGATCGTTTTGTATTTCACACGCTGGATTTTCCAATCTCCGTTGCTCGGTAGCCGATTAATATACATGTTATGAGGCCACGTCGATCGGTTTTTTTTAATCGAACCTTCCCCTTTACGAATCTATCACAAGTTTTACTTCGTTTTCTTGTTTTCTTTTTCTTTTCCCCAGCGCGATGTTCATTAGGCGGAGCATTGCTGTTGGGAATGCAAAAGAGCAAATTTGTAATGAGAAAGTAACTTTTCGCAGGTAGAAGACCGAGCGTTCCGAAAGCTCATTCGCGAGTCCGAGATTACCGGCGTTTGAAAAATTGCTTCCTCCCCCACTTCCCCCTTTCTTACGGTTCATCTACCTCTCGCGAGTGGTTCGCGATTACGTGAAATCTATCTGGCGCGCCTCGACGTGCAATTTCCAATTAAAACACCTGGCCAACGAAATGCAATACGTGCGCCAAGTTGCGCCGGCGTAATCAGCCGCGAAGGAAAAACGGAATCTACCCCGCGTAGATTCCCTCTTCCACCGTTTTTCGTCCGTTCGGGCGCGAACGGACGAAAAAAGAGAGAGAGAGATGAAACGAATGGAGGCCGAATAAGTGAGGCGAGTACCAACGAAACGCCGAAAAGTTCGTAAACGCGCCGGCCAAATGGATACGTTGTTAATGACTTGACGACAGAACCGTAATTACATTCGTTTCCCGGATTATAGGTACGCTCACATCGGGTTTCCGCTTTGTGCCTCGGCTGCCAATAAGCGTTACGTACCGCATCGAATTGTTCCCCAGCCGTGCCGCCGGTTTTAAATAGAATGACGCTGCATCGGATGCGGAAGTTCCTCCTCCCCCGCCCGTTCGCTTCGGTCGTACGTAACGAAGGCCAAAGTGCTAACCGGCGTCTAGAGCGCACCGAACGCGGCTAAATCTCGCTATGATAGATTTCTCCTCGCCATGATGGATTATACCCGATCTATCATCAGGCGCGCGCGTTCAATCGCACCTCGAAAATAATACACGGGATTATTCTCCGCGATAAACAGCGTTCTAACTCGGTAATTAAGCGCTACTCGCCATTCGCCGCGAATTAATCGAATCAAGGCGCAAGAAGTTCGTACCGCGCCGGCCTTTTAAATCGCATCGCCGAAAGCTTCTCGCCCCTCTCTATCTATCTATCTCCCCATCTTCGCTCCGATTTATCAAGATCCCGACGCTCGCTCGCTCTCGCATAATAAACGCCGAGGAATATTCTTCGCGACGACCGCGCGTTCGACGGGCGGAGATATAAATCACCGTGCGAGCGACATAAGGCGGGCAACCGTGGGGCAAATTGGAAGTTGCGGAAAAAGCGCGGAGTGCACGCAACAAAAGCGGCGCACGACCGGTATATATCGCGCCTCGATAAATCAACGCTTCTGCGGCAGTATGCCGTTCACCGTCGGGGAAAAAATATCTTCCAAGGAGAGCACATCGCGACGACGCGCGGCCAAGAACCATCTGGAGAGTCGCGGAGACTTTCGCGAGCACCCAGCATTCCGCTAATTGCTACACGGCTGTAGCGGCTTATCTCAGCGCGCATTTGTATCCCTTTTACGCGCGGTATCGCTTTTTACCGCTCGCACCGCGCATGAATAACGAATAACGCTTTCACGGCGAGTTTTACGGGGCCGCCTTCCCGGTTGCGTGCCGCGCGATACAGCCGCTTCTCGTCGCAGACGAAGTCGCGCTAAATTCGTCCAATCTGACTCGCCCACGGCGATCACGATTTTACTCAAAACTTTGTCAATCGTAGCTATTAAGGCTTGCGTTATAACCTTCCTCACGTGAGATTCTCAGATCTGAACTTAGATCTAAGTTTCCAGTTGAGTAGTACACTGAGAGAATGATCAAAATCTTTCTCTTCATTAATGTTTTGCATTTTGAAATTGGAGGTAAACGTTGAGATAGAAATTTTACATAATTACGAGAGACATTTCGAAGTATGTAACGATATAAGGTTAACAGTGTACTCAATCGTAATTGATTTCTCAGTTTTAAGTCCATTTCTCTGAATTTCGTACGTTTGCTAGACATATCCTATAAATCGAGCCACTCCGTTCTCGGAAGCTCTCATGCTGCAAAGACACGAACGTTAAAAAAAGAGACACATCGCTCTGCGAGAGTCACGGTGAAGAGAAAAAAACTAAAGAGATGGATTTCAACGACCACTCTCAAGCCCGCTTTAGTTCGTCTCCCCACGATCCCGCCTAATCTGCTCTCCTCCCTTTCCTCCCCATATACAAGGTGTCCAATTTCTCTTCGCCCTTTGCTCCCTTCCCTCCCTCTTCCTTTATCTGAGTGGTACGTCACCTTGCGCGTGGGGAAATCTCCGTAGCGTCGTGGAGAATTTTGCAAACGTAACGCGGCTTTTAGCCTCCCGCAGGAAACGACCGGCGGGAGAATTAAGAAAAAGCGCTTCGGAGCAGCGGCGACGGTGGCCCGATGAAGGGCGGCGGGAGAGGAAAAATGGTAGGCGGGCTGGAATACCCCGCGGAGCACGAGTCGCCCATTTACACAGGATATTATTTTCCACGGGATGCGCGAACGTGGGCCGAATGAAAAAAGCCGTGGGGTGCCGACGTGTCGGACCGGCGTGCGCGACGGTGGTGCTGCCGGTGGTGGTTGCTGGCGGTTGTCGCCCGCACGGCTGGTTTTAGCACCTTCGCGCCCTTTGATTGGACCGGACGTCCCTTTTTCCCGTTCACGTCGCACAGTTTATTATCCGTCCCTCTCTCGCTCAGCCATCTCCCGCCGTTCATGCGCCTGTTCCTTCTTTTTCTCATTGTTTGCGAACGCTCCGGGGACGACGGCAGGCATTTTCGCGGATTGCGGGGCTCACGGCCTGATGAAAACGACGGATACGACGTATCCGAAGGGAGAGAGTTAGCGAGGTGATTCCGGCAGTCGAGATTAAAAGCGAGATTAGTTCGGCGATTGTCGTTTCGCGAGATCGGAAGAAGCCTGAAAGGAGCACTTGTCGTGTGAAGGGATTCAACTTTCCTACTTGAAGACTTAATGCGGAATTAAGTAGACTTAATGTAGGAGGAAAATTTCGACTACGCACACACGACGGTGTTCGTTCGCGTATTTGCGGGAAATTGGTCGCCGCGGAAATTAACCGTATTTAATTAAATATCCACGACATCGCTTTGCAGCGACAGCCACAAATTTTCAAAGCCGTCCGACCTCGTTTGTACTAAACGTTTTATTTCTTGGCCCAGTTTTTTAGTCCATACACTACCAATTACTCGAGAGTGGCACGCCAATTACTCTTGTACGTACTTATTCCCCGGCCGCGTCGTTTGTGTTATATTATTTAGTTCAAGGTGAGTTATTTTGTGTACGGAGTCCTTAATTTGCGCGACCACGATCGAGCTACTCCGCCATGAATTCGTGATAAAATACAAGCAAGATGAACGACGGGCGGCAAAATGAAATGACTATCGAGAATCCCACGACATCTCGTTCGCGACGCGACGCGAATTCGCCCTCGTATATCCGGTCCCATGAGCGTGGTTTGTTGGAGAGAATGGCAAACCTTCGTCGTTAAGAGTCGACCTAATTACGGGGTATCAGGCGCGCGGGGAAAGAATCTCCTCTTTCTTGTCCCGCGTCTTTCTCCGTGCGAGAACCGACCGCATGTTCGCCGGGAAGCGAACCAACTGTCGGCCCTGTAACTGCGAGTCATCGTTGCCGCCGCGTTTAACTCTTTCGACGCCGCGCGAGTTGAGAATTATTCCCGCTACGTAGGAACGAATAACGCGTAGTCGTCACAGTCGAGCCGGAAAATGAAACTGATGTTAACGAAGGGGAATTTTGGGTAACGCGGAAAGCTACGCCGCTCGCAGGCAAACGCTATTTTTTACAAATACCGAGTTTCAAAAAATACTGGCTATTATAAACTGATGCGTCGAGTAACCTTTGGCTCGTTGAAATACGTACCTTTGAACTTTAATTCTTAGCAGATTCCAACAGGCGCATTGTTTTGCTTTCGTGGCTTGCCACGTAGTTAACATTGTCGAACGACGGACGGACGGATCGGCCGACAATGTTTGCTGCGTTAAAACCGTTGTCTTTTGGAACCGTATCATTTTCGGAACTTGATCGCACTATAATTCCACTTCGTGTTTTTTTCAATATACACTATGAAAAAGGATCAGTCGAAATAACTCGAATCGAGTTGAACTCAATTTCAGGGTTGTATACAGCGAACTATAATTATTCCAATTCTTCCAGTAAAGTTAGGATGTTCTTTTCATATCTTGTTTGCGTAAAATAAGTACAACATTTAGTTCGAGAGAGAATTTTTCAAGTTTACCCAACACATTGTTGACTATATTTATCACCTGATTTAATTAACCTCCCAATCAGAGGTAGAATTACTTGTATTATTCAGTTGGATAAATCTTTTGCCAGTTGAACAAACATGCGACTACATTTCAGTTTTATTAACTGTTCACTGCTGATTAAATTTTATAGCTCAAATTCCTACGTGAAATTGCTGACCCGATTCGATTCTCATTCGATTCGACTCGATCGCAGCCCGTGCAAAAAAATTTGCTTAATCCTGACAGTCCGTTTCACCCGAATCGTTTCTCTCATTGTACGATATTGTGATGCATAATGAAACGAAAAAGAATTATACTATGCGAACTCTAAGTTACACAAAACGGCTTCCGCCGTCGAAGGGTTAATTCGAGCAAGCGGAAGCGCACCATCAGGAACGAACATAACTGCTCGCTCTCATTGTGTAACCATTTATACAATGTATTACATGATGTAACTTGATTGGAGTAACCTGAGAGAACCACCCGAGTGTTTCGTTACATAATAATAATCGGAGCCGTCCGATCGATCGGTCGGTCTGTCGTTGCCGGCGCGCATCGTCGTCTCCAAGGAGCCTGAAAGCGTTTTCTTCTTAACCTCCGATTCCCCAATTTCTGCTGGAACGGCGGCGGCGTGGCTCGATAAACGTTACGGCAACGGAGAAATCTCGCCGATTTATACGACGCTTCCAGGAGCCATGCTAATGCCCCGAACTAGACGTCTTTACCGACGTTCTCCGGCCGCCGTCGCCGCTGCTACGCCTCGCTTCTATTCCCGGTAAATAAGTAGTTCAAAAGCCTTCGATCGGCACGAAATTACCTTTCGCATTTCGGGGGAGGCGGCCGAACTTCGTGAATTGCCAGCGAGCGAGCGCGAAACGGCGGACGTTTATTTCCTTTCATTCGGCGGGACGCGCCGCGAGATTTTCGTAATACTCGTAAATCGTCTACTCCACGGACCTACATGGATACGCACACGGTGCGCCTTCGAGCAACTTGCTTTTCTATTTTGAGGAGAAGAAGCTCTAAAGAGCCGTGTCGGATCTTGCGAATTTTGCAATACGAGTCTCGCCCGGGAAAATGGATTCCGAATGTCTTGAAACGGATCGTATGACAAATTTATCTTTTTTTTTCTTCTTTTTCGTGTTTTAATACGCGCAACTTTGGATTTCCAACATTAAACATTCCGGCGATTAAGTTGTGAATTTATTTTCCATCTCGATTGCCTAAAGATAATTGAGAAACAAGAGGCTTCCTACATCCATTTACGCTCTCGAAGTTTGATCCATCGCGATCCTTTAATTGTAATTTAATTTAAATGCCGATTAATTTGACGATTCGCAAGTTTTTATCGTTTCTACTAGCGAAATAAGATCTAGTCGTTCGAGACGCCGTATATACGAAAGAGCCGGCTAAGCTGAAGATTTCAGTGGAAATGCGTTGATCTCAGAGTTGCATTATATGCGCGCGAGCACGGGAAAATACTTCTGACTTACGGTCTCATCTTATAAACCGGCTCAGCTGCTATATCGCAATGTCGATATTCTGTAAATTAAGTGTCGAATTCAGTTTCGCCGAGGCTGAGTTAAGCGGAAGTTAAAAGGATATAATGGTATTGATGCATCTGGCACAGGTTATTGAATATCTTGGGTATGACGCTGTCGTGAGGATCGAGAAACTTTAGTATACGCTCGAGCCGCATCGAATAATATTTCGGTAATGGCTGAAGCGCATCTCAGAATAATGCGACGCTCGTGTCGTAGATAATTCTTTTAGATTCTTGTTGCCAAGCGGAAACTTTTCGAATTTCAGCGAATATATATATATATATATATATATATAATATTGCGAATATTTCAGCTTCTGAACGGTCAATCTATTTCTAACTGCGCCAATAATTTAGTTACATTTTTATATCTGTATATAGTGCGCTTTTTATCGAATTCCTATAAAACTCCTTTCTTACTACAGCTGCTTTGTATGTATTGACCCAATTTCGGAAAAAGGAACAATGAGGATTCAATATGTGGAATAATTAATGTTTCGTCTGTTAAACTTAACATCATTATCGACAGCTCCGTGTAAAAAGTACAAATCAATCGCGTTTTATTTATTCAATAAGATTATCGCGCAGATGCGATGTAAATCATTGCGATTATTCTTGAGATTTCAACGTTTCGATAATTTCGCGAATTGCTTTTTCGAATTACTTTCAAAATTTTACAGCAACGTACGCGCGCGAGGTCTCGCGTCGCCCTTAATATTCAAGATTGATTCGCCGGTGTGCAGGAGCGCGCAAAAAATTCCAATTAGCCCAAGCTTGATATTGCAATTTAAGTACGACGCGGAATTTAATTGTTGTTCGGTAAGCTGCTTTCCATCGTTCTTGGCGAAAATCCAATTTTGCAAATCCTTTATGTCGTCGCTGCCGTCGCCGTCGTTATTGTCGTCACTTCTTTCGCGAAATCTCTGTTAGTGATTTACGAACACGTCTTGCCGACGAGCGTCGCTCGGTGCAATGCTTCCCCCGTGTACCGTCGGATCAATAATACAGAGATCTTTCGTAAAAGATAGAAAATATTTGCAAAGTGGGGCTCTGTTATTCTATAGAACGAGCGCGAATCTTCCGTTCGGTATTCTTTCTCAGACATTCATCAACGCGCGAGTTTCAAGCGCGACTTGGTATCCCGCGAACTTCTCTACCCGGCGTAAAAAGTGCCGCGAAAAATTGCGCATATTTAGAAACACTCTCAGAAACTTATTTATTTTGCCGTCTCTTAATTAACGGATTAATTATGACAGGGCAAGAAAGATAAGAGTTACCGGTTTCTAGAGCGCGGCGGTATATATTCCGGTCTGCGTTAAACTTACGACGAGCATCATCGTTAGCGCTAGTTTGATATAGTCAGCCTTCAGGTAGTCGATCGAGCGGAAATTACCCTTCTCGCGGGCAATTACCGTACATTACATTCGCCGGAAGTTTATCTCCCCGCAGAGCATTGTGGGCTAGCTGTGTCTGCGATAACGCAACGTTGACGTTAACGCTAAGATCTCCGCCGGATGTATAACGTGCGCCCGCAAGATGTTTATTCGTGTATTCTATTACGCGTGTGTTAATTATCAAATTAAACCCGCATTAAATAGCCCCGTGGCTATTTATAAATAACCGCATCGTCAATCGCGTGTCGTCACGTAATAAAAGTCGCGCCGAAGTCAGACGATTAACTGAAAGATCATGATCGGCAATCCTATATTTTTATCAACGAGCAGTTCGTCGTAACGTAATGCCGACTGATCGTTGTTAGGTCGCTATCGATCGTCGATAATCTCGTAGGACGCTGCGAGAATGCTAACGAGAAAATTGGTTTGTCTCACGTTAGGATTTATTGATGCGAGCGCGTCGTTACGATTCCCCTTTCATCTCTTTGGCGGGATCGGCCGCCTTCTCTCTCTCTCTTTCTCTCTCTCTTACTCATTCACTCGCCATTACGGCTTGTTCTCGCGTACGTCGACGCAAAAAGGGTTGCGCTTCCCTTCACATCCACGCTCGACGATAGGTACTAAAAGAAATTAAAAGTTCGTCCTTTCATCCACGGAACCGGCTAATGTATTTACGATCCTCTCGCGTCGGAAAGTTATCCCTTTCTGCGTTAAAGTACTGCTTTCGATTATTCGCGCGCGGACAGGAGACCCTCCCGCGAGAAGTCGGTAATTAAATTGCTTGATTAACGCTGATAATTATTCCGCAAGTTCCATCGCCGGCGGCGCAAGTAGGATAGGGCGAGAGAGAGATAGCGAGAAAGGAAGAAGGAAAAGGAGGAAAAGGAAGGAAGAGAGAGCGCGCGAGCGACCGAGAAGCGTTAAGAATTCGTGGGAAAGTCGACATGATGGCACTCGCCGCCGGGTAAGTCCGACGGCAAATTTGTTCCCAGTAGGAGGAACAATATTTACGCAGGTATTAGATAATTGGTACATTCCGAAGTTAGATTCTCGCGGACGCGCTCCCCCCCCCTCCCCCCGGCGCTTTTTAATCCCCCCGGTACGACCAATCGATTCTCTCCGATAAACCCCGAATATCTCTATTTTCGAGACTTCGCGCAAAAAGCCCCGAATTAAGTGTCCTTTTAAAGATCTGCAGAGTGAGGTAGGAAGAGGGCAATAGTTTTAAATTCGGCTTTCGTCCCAAGGGATACGAAAATTCGTTTAAAAAAACTCACATGTGTCGAGTTGAAACCTGCTACATTTACTTTTTTCCGTATACTAAAAAAAAATGTAATTGAGTCAACGAAATTTTGCTTGAATGAACGCAATTTTTTCAAGCGTAACGTTTAGTCCACCGAACAAATTATATGATGCCTATATTGAATTGACTCAACGACTGCGATTTGATCAGCAACTATATCAACGCAAACATATCGTTGCGCCAACGCGTAATTTGTTGGCGTAGTGGACGTAACATTTGATTTTTGACCGCCTTTTTTTTTAGATCCAACCGCTATTTTCTCAGTGCAAAGGAGGTAAGAAGTAAAAAGTCTCGCGGAAAAACTGGAGGGGAGAAACGGTTTTCCAGAACTTGAAAACTTAGAGGGAGAGAAAAGGAAAAATTAGAGACGGGGGGGGGGGGGGNGAAGATACGCAAGCCAGCTGATTCCGGCGAATTACAATCCGGGGAATATCCCGGCGCGTCTCGCTCGCTTTTTCTCGCCCGCACCTTGAAAAAGCGAATGGTAGGTCGCTGGTGCCGCCCCTCATTCGAAGGGATATTGCCGGCTGCTGCTGTCGCTGTTACCGTTGCTGCCGCTGCTGGCGGAGCGGAAGCGCGAGGATCTTCGCGCCGCCGTTAATCATTCGTGACACGTACGTGGCGGGATTTAGCAAATAAATGAAATTATTACACGACGGAGCCGGTGTTGCCGGAGTACCGGAGGCAGCTCCCCGTTAGGCGAGACGAGAGAGAGGAAGGTTAGCGGGATCCTCCGGGTTATATAGTGAAGCGTGATGAGCCGCCATTCCTGCACAGTGGAC
The DNA here is from genome assembly GCF_001313825.1 of Dinoponera quadriceps. Lineage (NCBI taxonomy): Eukaryota > Metazoa > Arthropoda > Insecta > Hymenoptera > Formicidae > Dinoponera > Dinoponera quadriceps. Next base: position 3,489,689 of record NW_014554754.1, read on the forward strand.
GTGCCGGGTCGGTGGCCAGCATTTTCGAGATATATCGCGCGACCGAGGGGCGAGCGCGGCAGAAGAAATAATTTCAACGTACGGGGCGATTAAGCCCTTCCGGACGATCGATCGCGCACCCCTCACGAACTGAGTATAATTTATTCCCTTTCATGCTTCGCTTCGTAGAGACGGTACGCTCGTGGATAACGAGCGATGAAGGAAGACGATGATGTGGGATATGTAATAGAATACAATATACAAAATGTTGGCTCGATGTTGTTCCCAACGTTTTATCTCCGACTCGCGTCGGAGTGACAACGATAACTGCTACTCGAATTGCGTCCCGTGCAGCTGCGAATGGGATTCTAATGACGGGTAAGGTGCTCCTCGCCGGAGTTCGAAAACAGGTGTCTCGTGGTTTTTAAAATGTTTCGACGATGCGCGCGGACCTAGGAAGAGAATTTAATTAATTTCGTGACACACGCAGCTATTAACTTATTTCTCTCGTCCGTAAATTTTAGTCTTTCTGTCTCTCTCCCCCCCCCCNTCTTGCGCAGTCGTGCGAACGAACTTTTTCCATTTTCGCGCTTATTGCTTTTCGCCTGAGTAGAAAACGGTCGCGCGCAATTTCCGTCATCTCGCGGGCGCGAATGACGTGCGACAACGAATTTTGTCGCGCCGTCAGTCAGCCGCATTGCGCCGCGCCGCGACTATATGCGCGCGGTTATAATTAATGAGCGATTACTGTAAGCGGTTTATATTGATTTTCAGTCCGTCATAATACACTTACCGCTGTATTTGACAAAATAATCAGTGGCATCGATAACGGCTTAATTAACGTCTCGTACAATTATAAATACACGAACGGCGTGAAATAGGCGGATGAAATTCTCGCAACTCGGCTAATGAATGTGCTTGTCACCCCTCCCCGATTGTATTATCGTCTCGTGCCGAGTTAATGCGCATAATTAAAAATACACGAGCCCGAAACCCTCACTTGCGCATTTATCTCTTATTACGGCTGGCCGATTTCGAGTCCCATTTGCGTCACGATGACGCGCGAAAATCGCGATCTGTTCCGAACGAAGTCGCGAAAATCGAGCGGTCACTTTAAGCGTTAAGGGGATACCATATTTGAAAACTTTACCGACAGAATACTGGATTCTATTTTCTGCAAAATTTACATTTTATTGGTTGCACAGAATTATAAATGCTTCTATACGGAAAAAGTACGCGCGAAAATGAATTGCAGCAATGCTCAGTAGGTGGCGAAAATGATGAAAAACTTCAAAGTGACGTTTCTAGTTGTCAGCTGGCGCAAATATTTACCTGATACAGAAATCTTGCGGCATATAAAATATGTCAGTGCTCCAATCAAAAAAATAAAAAGAGATATTCATATCTTTTCAATGAAATTTGGAGACCAAAATAATATAACAAAGTTTGCAGAAACATTTTATATTGTGTTATCTTCAGATGCGAATATCTCGGCTCTTGAATAGTCAATCATTTTCTAACTTTGCAGACGTGTGGATAGTTTCCATTCCGTCATTATACAGCTCAAATTTACAAGGATTCCTAAGAAAGTTGTTTGACGGATCGCGATGAAAAAAGTCCGATAATACAATAAACTATATACGCGCACCCGAGACTATTCCGCGCGATTCCGTTATTTTCGACTCTCGCACCCTCGCCGGAAAGCGCACAATGACTTTCGATTTCATTTTATATAAATTTGCGATGCAAACAGCGACACTGTCAAAATCGAAGTTCGGGAGAGAAATTTTACGCCCAGAAGTCCAAGGGGATGCGTATATTACATGCAAATCTTATAGCTGTAGGGAGCAGATCCTAAACGAGGGTGGCGAGGTCGCGTATACAGCGGAGCGAATTCTTTTCCGTTTCCTCCACTCCCCGCTCCATCTTCTTCCCCGTCGCAATCCCCATGATAATTTATGATCGCTGAAATTTCATTCCGTACATAAAATTTCCGCGCGGCGCACAAATATTTTATAATGTCCGCATCTCCCGTCCTAATTTTCTATATCGCTAAGCGCCCTCCGAGAGCCGCCACGGAGAAAGACATTTCCATCTCGACGCTAATTCTCTCCCGAGAAAAGTTCACCTCCCGTCCGATCGAATCGTAATACGAAATTCGCAAACGAATCCGCGGAGGGAATTCTCGCCGTCGCCACCGTCGTCATTCCATTTTCATCTCGCCAACAGTTTTAAAATATTACACGTTGCAAATCTCGACAGGTGCGCAGCAGCGCGTCCGAATATCTCTCGCGCAAACTCGACAGGCGATCCCATGACGTATACGTGAGCGTTTCGTAGAAATGAAGCGCGGAAAATGCACCGCGGCGTGTGCAGTTGGTGAAATAGAGGAGTCTCGCGTCTTCGCCTACGGTTTTTACAGTAACTAGACTCCTGGGAAACAACAGCGCGAAACGGCGGCGAAGGAGTAACAATTTCGCGCGCGCGCGTATCAAGTCGCGCAAGAAAGCGCCCACTTGGAGAAGCGCCGGGCGAGAGACTTTATCGTCGCGCTGCACGTTGTCGAGTCTGACTGATGAAGACGGAGGGACGCAATAAAAAGGCGGGCCGGAATTTACGAGGAGGAGCGGCGCGATCGCGGTTCGTCACAGTACTTTCCGTGCGCGAAAGAGAGAGAGAGAGAGAGAGAGAGGAATGATCGCGGCTTTCTTCGCGAGTAATAAAGATGATTGTATATTTCGATAAAGTCGACTTAATGTGACGATGACGAGTGTCGTCGGGCGTTCCTTTCCACTGCTCTCCGCGCGCCCGCCCGACGTCGTCTTTCTCCACTTGCCTGGCGCGGCGCCGTCCTCTTCTACTTCCCACGCGCGCCGACAGCGTCCCTCCCGTCTCTCTTTCTTTTTCCCTCCCCTCCTCTTTCATGGTTTTTCGCTTCTTCTCGTTTCTCCGTCCCGCTTCTTCATTCCTCACCGCGACGAAGAAACGAGGTCGCTTCGGCCCTCATAACAACGAGACTGAAATCGTACATAGAATTTATATCCCACCGCTACGCGCTCGTCGAGATACGCCCCCGCTATTCTTCACGTCCAAATCCCCGGACTGGCGCGAGAGCGCGAGCGACGGCGGAAATATTTTATCTTTATTTAATCTCGTCGCGCGCGCACGCACCCGCTCTCGCCCTCTCGCTCTCACCCTCGCGTTGCCGCCGCCAGATGTGTACGAATGATTTTTATTAGCATCGCGAACGCGATAAACGCGCACTTTCGCCGTCCGCGCGATTCTTTTTCTCGGAGGCCGTCTCGTTGGAAATACTCGTCAGCAGATATGTTTTCCACGGTAAAAAAAGAAACGGAGATATATCGCGGCGCATGAACGTTTTAAACTTTAATATTACGTTTTCCCTTTTAGAGATTAAGAGCGGATAGAGATATCGACGCGAGACGGAACGGAGACGAGCAGGAGTTTTGTAGATCCGCGATCTCGCGCGCGTTCGTGCGCATAAATTTCGCGCGCGCGAGTGTTTTCAGAGGCAATATTTTCGCAACGAAGATGTATCAATTCCTTATATATTTTTTTCATCGAGTGCCACGCCCGAATTCGCTGTGTTTCTTTACGCGGCGAAGGATGTCGCGCGATGCACTCAAAAGCTAAACTAAACACGAGATGTTTGAAAATATGCTTTCTGCGCGACGTAACGGTTTGTTTTTTGACGCGCTGATGTCCCTTCGGGGCCATCGATCGCATCGGGGCGTGGGGTATGTTCGCTGCGTCGCCGTCCCCGAAGGATTCGCCTGATACTCGCCGGAGAATGAAACATTTTGTTAACCGTGCCCGCTGCGCTGTTTTACGCTAGTTCGTGCAGGTCCCCGAGCGGGCGCGCCCGCGCATTGTCCTCTCGGCGAGGCGCGTAATATTAAACCAGAAGAAACGGATTAACAGAACACAGCGGCATTAATATGGATAATCGTGTAAATTTGCATGAACATTAATTCGCGCGCCATTTAGCGCTGTCACTATAATGCAGCGCGACAACGACAGCCGCGCGCTATGACAGTGTAAAATTATGTTAGCTCCGCACCCAGAACACTGACATTAATATCAAACATATCCCTCTTTTTCTTTCTCTCTCTCTCTCTCTCTCCTTCTCTCTGGCGCATTATTCAATTTTCCAATTTAAAAGTCAACCTTGTTGTATTAGTGCGCGTAGCGATACGTTACTCGACAGAATTTTATTCAGTGGCTGCAGTTTCCCTGATAAAAATATATGCGGTTTGCATAGACCTGCCTAATTATACATATATTGTGTAGTATCAATTGAATAGCTTTTTGTCTCTTTATTGTTTTATTTTCGTTCAATAAATTGGTTCAGATTCTGTGCATCTTTTGTGCGCAATAATTGCGGGGAAGGCCGTTACATTGTGATTGGGATCCTAAATAATTTTACTTTTCAGTCATTAGACAGAAGTTAATATAACTGTCCAGTAATCGCTCAAAAAACGCATGAAATTTCTACCAGGGAGATAGCACGATGATAAAGGAATTCGCTCGGCCTCTGTTTTCGATCCATTTATCTCGCGATTTACGCATTACCATCGGCAAATTGGCGATTCCCGCGAATGATCGATCCGGAACGAACCGAACACGCGCACAGAGATCGGATAATACAGCCGCCTCCCTCTCCGCCGCCGCGTCACTCTTTCCGCGCTCGTTAAACCGCGACATCGGCAGATACGGTATATCCCGGGGGCTGGTCTATGCTAAACAGGATTAGGGAGTCACAATGGGACTCAGTCGCCGGGTCAGGACTCTGTAATAAGATTCATTGTATTCGCGCTCGGCACCACGCTCGGACGCGACGCGCATATCCCGCAAAAAAAAAAGGGGGGGNGACCGAGGGAAACGAAGGCAAAAGGGGAAAAAGGCAGCAGGAAAATCTCCTCGGCTGAAAGCTGTTTCCCGTGCATCCGCCTGTTCTGCAAACAACGCAGAGTGCGCGCGGAGGACCCGACCACCCCCTGCGCCCGCCGAACAAAGCCCGTTTCGGGGAGGTCAGAGTATTAAAATTCTCATTCGCGGACCTCTCGTAGGGGGAAATTAGTCGCCGCGCGGCGACGTCCATTACGCGGCCAAGGAATAATTCCGATCGTGCATTTATAGCCGGTGGCCTCGCACGTGCTCGACCTAGCGGGGACTTTAATGGCGCCAACGCGATTCGGTTACGCGGGCGGTCTCGTTGCGTTTATTAAATTCTACATACTGCAGAGCGCTGAATACGTGCGTGTGTGTGTGTGTGTGTGTGAGAGAGCACGCGACCAAGAACACTGGCGAGACTGGAGCCGGCTTTCAGCGCTAATGGCCCCGCGGCGCTCGTAGAAGGCCCGATGAAGCCTTAGCGTCGTTAAAAGGGAGTTATCGAGCGGACTCCTGTTAAACGTCTCCGAGAAGATCGAAGTATGGAAATTCGAGAATTATCCCTTAATCAGACCGGCTGATCGATTCCTCCGTTCTTTTCCAAAGCTGATGTCCCGGAACGCGTCGAATCGCGGTGACGGGCGTCCGCGAACTCGGTGCTGCGGTATTAATTAAGTTACGCGCAAAACGTCATTAATTATGTTTAAAAACTCGGCTTGTACACGGCCAATAGGGAGCTGACGAAGCGAAGTGAAGGGTGTACGCATCTCGAATTACGTTTATTTGCCGTATCTTTGGTAATTCAATTGTCAATTAAGCGATTATGCACAATCGCAGTGGTATCGACCGCGACGGTCAACGTGTTAATATGACGACACCGCGTGATAGCAGAGAATAAAATCAGTTTTATTATGCTCCCGGATAAATCCCGTAAGAGCAACAAACATAACATTAATAGATGTATGGCATAAGCGACACGTAAGTAGATATAAATGACATATGATGCGACATAAACGAAAGGACGGTCGGGTGCGAGGATGCCAGCGCGAGCTACATAGCACGAGCGAAATTAATGGCTTTCTAATAACAGTCTTCATAATTATAACTCACACATGGGAAAAATGCACACGTACAGCGCGACGGGGTTAATTACCTGCACGTGAACGACCGTCGCGCAAATAAATACACGCTTCGGTGCGCATTAGCGAGGTTGTCGGCTGCACGCGCCGACGGTGCAGGAAGCCCCTAAAGAACGCAACGACGACTACTACGACGACAGTTTGCACCGACCGGAGATTTTCTCGGTGTCAGTGAGCCCGGGTAACGGCTGGCTTCCGGCATGGACCGGAAATAAAGCGTGGTCACCTTGCCTCGAGGAAAGGCCGCGTCAACAGATCGGAAGCGGGCACCAAACGACGACGAAGCTTCCCGTTATCAGTTCCTGCAATCTCTCACTTAACGGTTCCGAAGAAGGACCTCGGATCGCGTCCATCTCGGTACAAAAGTATTCGCCTCGTGAATGCGTTAATCTCGCCGGATGGATTGACACTCAGTTTTGTTTGTCGCACGAAAAAAAAAATAATTTGCTGGCAGCAAATTTTCTGCTGTCACAGCAAAATCTGTCAGTTATCGATTTTAACTAATATATATATGTATATTTTCAGAGATGAGATCTCGCCCACAATTAGACATCGATGGACAAACATGGACACACAGAGTGGAAGAAGATTAAATTATATATATAAGATTATTATGTAAAAAATACATATTTTACACAGAATTGTATTTTAAAACGTATTGAGAATAAAAATTATTTCAATTCCAATTGCGTTACTTTTTATTATTTATTACTATCTCTCTCATGTCCTTTACTCCCGATAATGAGTTTATAAGAGATTTTAATTTTCTTGTCGGATATACGTTACATCTCTTCGCTCATTATATTCTCCTGTTACCAAAATGTGAAAAATTGGCGAGAATGACAAATCAGCTCAGATTCTCAAATTCCCGCGGGAAATCCTCCTAATACCTCCTTGCTCATTCTATTATTCTGATACAAAAACGTGAGAATCGAGACTGAGAAAATAAAATCTTTACGAATTTCTCAGTCAATTTTCACGTTTTGGTATCAGGAGAATATAATGAGCGAGGAGGTATTACGAACTTCCGGCGGGAATTTCAAAATTGACACAAATTTCACAATCTCGATTCTCACGTTTTTGTATCAGAATAATAGAATGAGCAAGGAGGTATTTTGAATTTCCCGCGGAAATTTGAGAATTTGAGCTGATTTGTCATTCTCGCCAATTTTTCACATTTTGGTATCGGGAGGATATAATGAGCGATGAGATGTTACGTATACCCAACAAGAAAGTTAAAATCTTTTATGAACTAATTATCAGGAGTAAAGGACATGAGAGAGAAAGTAATAAATAATAAAAAGTAACGCAATTGGAATTAAAATAATTTTTATTCTCAGTACGTTTTAAAATACAATTCTGTGTAGTGTAAAATATGTATTTTTTACATAATAATCTTATATATATAATTTAATCTTCTTCCACTCTGTGTGTCCATGTTTGTCCATCGATGTCTAATTGTGGGCGAGATCTCATCCCTGAAAATATACATATATATATATTAGTTAAAATCGATATTGCATTAATATATTCTTTTTTATCTTGAATATTATATAATTCTTTGTCATCATTTGGCAAAATTAAAAACACCACAAATTTTACTTGCGGTAGAAAACGATACAATGAAATGTTAATTTTAATCAGGATTTTGTCATCCTATTGTTTTATAGGGATTCCACTATCAATAAAATTTGTGAGGCAACATTACAAGATCCAAAATTAAAATTATTGTTCAATCGTGCGCATTAATGTCTTCTAAAATGAAAAAAATCCTCGCATCCTTTTATATATTCGCAATCAACAACAAAAAGTGGAACAAAATTTGTCATTAATGAAGGTGGCACCTACCTTACTGCACTGGTGAACACTGAGAGACATTTCTTGACGTGCCGATTTACCATGTTTTAATTTGAGTCTGCCTGAATTGTTAAGTATTTAACCATTACCCTTGTTCAACGCATTTGCGAATAATCTCATTTATAAAAATGTGTTCTATAACATACATCTGTTACTGTCACATTTTTTACTTTTTACTAACTTCGCGAATTTAAGTCAGATCAAAATCTATATTCGTTAATCAGACGGAATGTTTCCGCGATCTACAACGGCAAATATTTGAAAACGTAGATGAACACTTCCTTTGAAGACCGTCATCGTGGGCTCACATTATTCTCGTTATTCCGAAATACGAAACTTCCTCGTAGACTTTCACGCCGAACAAAAGCGCCGTTTCATCCGGCCGGGCGGAAATTTGAGAGATCTTTACATTGTGAGTGAGTACTTAGACGATAGTTGGCGCTAATTACATTCAATTATCGATCGACCGTTTTCCCATAGCACGGAATAATCCAGCCGCGGGAACAAAGCAACGCCGCCGAAAAAAGGAAGCGGCTGGCTCGGCCGGATAATCGATAAATTAGCGCAGGCAGAATCCGCCCGAGACAACAACGGCAAGAACCTCGACAACAGCAGCGGCAGAGCAACAACAACACCACCAACAACAACAACAACAATGACGGCGACGAGCTGCGATGCGTAGGGATGGCCGGCCGGTGCGAAATTACACGGTTTTAATCGGGTGTTGGTTCAACTAAGCCGTCGATACTGCCGCGATATATTAATGGATGTCGCGCACGCGGCGAATCCTAAATACGCGAACAGGAAGTGCACTGCTTTAATTGCGGCCGACGGTGACTCCGGTGCCCGCCTAACGAGCATAATTAATCGATAATCCAGCCGGGTCCGGATCCACATAAGCGCCGACGCCGCCGCCGGCTACGCGGATCGCGTAATCCGATATTAATTTACGTGCCCGGCTCATTACGGCACTTGAGAAAATATCTACCATTTCGATGGGCCCGATACCTCGGGTCCGGTAATTAAGCGACTTGGTGTTCTAATAACGAGATGCCAGGAAAAAATAGAGAAAGGGACGCGCATTCGTGGGCATTGGCTCGTTACGGCCGCTGATAATTGTAATGAATTGATAATCGCGCCCTCCATACGCGTACACCATCCTCCTCTCTCGCTTTCTCTTCGTCAGTTCGCAAGACGAAACGACTGTTAAAGATGTCTCACCAATATCTTGAGACAATGAAAATAATGAAGATGATAAAATTATGGGAAAATTGATCTACATTATAATTAAAAGTGACACGAAAAGTTTGACAGTATAATTCAGAATAATGAGTGTATAGAAATGTAATTTTTGCTTGATTAATTAATGAATTTATGAGTGGTTCCGTCGATGCGTCACTGAAAATACGGCACTTAGGCGATAAAATCTCAAATAAGTGGATAGTTGATTAAGAAAGGAGAAAGCGGATTTCTTTCCCCGCGTTTCTTCATTGCTGATAAATGGAGGAAGAAGCGTCGCGATGACAGCTCTCCGGGGGCTGAATATTCACGCACCGTCGCGAGGTCCCTCGAAAGTCCTCCCTCGCTTCGTTAACGATTGAAGGAGGAATTCTCCCGTTGTTATTGGGCGGAGTTTTGAATTTATAGCTCGCGCGTTCATTTTTAACTATTGCGAATAAAAGAGACGGAAAGGGAAGAATGCACTAATGACACAGCCACAAATAAACGCGGCGTGTTTCGTTCGGCGAGAGCGACGATGTTTCGTTTCGTCTCGCCTCGCTTCGCTCCATTTCTGTTAGAGATTCATGCCGACGACAAATCGCGGCCACGCCGGAGAGACCTGGGAAAACTTACCTCTACGACGAAACTCGTACACGTGGCGTTGATCGCGGCGAGCAATCGTCTAAACCTCGCTCACTCGCTTCCCTTTCTCTCTCCTTTCTCATAGTCGCACGTGGTTTCTCGAGAGGCTAAAGATTTCCTCCGAGTCTGAGGAGAAAGACCCCTTTTACGGGCTCATGCAGATTTCATGGGTGTTCGGCGCTTCCCCGGGAACTCCGGACGGTTATAGGCAATTTTATAGCGCTTCATGACGTCTCCAACGAGGACCCGTATAAAATTTTTGCGCGTAAAGACGCCCGGTATTCCGCTACGGGCGCTCGCGAGAAATCGCGAGGTATCTTTCGTTGCCGCGTTCTTCTCCTCTGCTCCTCCCTCCGCTCGGCCGCGGAAAGTGTTCGCTTCCGCGAATACTTTCGCGATGAAACACGAGTGTAACGCGGCGCGATCGAATATCCAGCTTACGACGAGACATCTCATTTGCAAGAAATTGTTTCTGTAATGGAATGTAATTGTAGTTTGAGGATAAGCGAACAATGTAGATTGTAAAGATCTATGAAAAATTTTGCGAGACACTTTGCCACGTACGCTAGCGATCGCTTGACGGTAATTTCTAAGAGATTAACGACGCTTCAAGAAAATTTTACGCCAATAAATAGCCACAGGAAATGGGATATAATTTCCTTCCGTAAAGCCACGGTAGTCTTATATTCGAACATGCAACTTCTGTTGTGAAAGGGAACTCGCTGTTTTGTAATTACGCTATTAGTTTGTGTCAACATTGAATCAATATGTGCAATCTCTTTCCGTTTCATGTCATACAGAGTTAAAAAATGTTTAACGGTTAACTTCTGCCACACAGTGCTCGACGAGGGGTATTTACCGAACGGTATCGTTCGTTTTTGAGAGAGAGGAAAGAGGGGAAGGGAGAGTAGTATGGAAAAGAGAGAGAGAGAGAGAGAGAGAGAGAATCAGTGCACTCTCCTCTCGAAACTCGCCCTCTCGAAAAAAAAAGAACGAACCTACACGCGGCGGGCAGCGTGCCGGAAAACAAGCGGGACAAAGCTTAGCACACCTGACAAAAAAGCTCACGGCCGAAAAACTCACTCACTAGCGCGCGACAAAAGACGAGCGCGAAACAAAACAGCGATGCGTCGTGCCTGCATCCCTCCGCATCCCCCCTTCGCTCGTCCTCCACCTCTTCCACTCTCAGAAAACAAAAAAAACGCATGAAAAAACGTTCCGAAAAATGAACCAACGTTCACCGAAGCGAGACTTTGTTCGATCCGGGTGTAAGTAAGAGAGAGAGAGAGAGGAAGGAGGGGAGGAGGGAGGGAGAAACAAACAGAAAAAGAGAGAGTGAGAAAAGGGTTGTAAAAAAGAAAACAAAACGCGATTAGTAAAAACTAAGTAGCGCGTGTGTTGGCCGTGATTCCCGACGTTCGTTGCGCAGCTTTCACTCTTTCGAAAATGACCGAGTCAGCTAATTTGTCGTAAGCCGCGAAAGAGAGAAACAGCGAGTTCGCCACGGAACAAACTTCCGCCTCTCGTTTTGTGAGAGTCTGGAAAAAAAAGCCAGATCCAGGAAGAAAGAGAGACGCGTGCACACGTATACACACAAATTCGAAGAAAGAGGGTAGAGAAACGACTGAGAAGTTCCGCAAGAAGACAGAGGGAAAAGTGAGAGGAAGAGAGAAAGAGGGAGAAAGAAAGAGAGAGATGCGGGGTTATAATAAATTTTCGAGACCCGCCTCCGTCAACCTTCGCTGCAACGAGTCGGTGGAAAGGTTAATGCACCTCTGGCAGCTTTTCCACCCTCTCCGCGTTCACCCTTTTTCCGCCTCGCCCCGCTGGCCAGCCTTACGCTCTAATCCCTCCGTGTCCCTCGCACCCGTCCCGGAATGGAGCTCATCGGGTGCACCGGGTACAGGTCTCTCCGCCACCACGTCTCAGAACTCTCGGGGCGGCGGCTCCCGGGGGTGGCTCGGCGGCGGGTGGGAAGCGGTTCCGCAGAGATACATCGAGAGCCGGTCGAAGATTCGCGGGGTGGCCGGGCTGAACTGAGGCGAGTCGAGGTGAGACGAGATGCTGTGAGGTGAGGCGAGGCGAGGCGAGCGACGATCCGTATGAAAAATTGATGTTATCGGACTTGGAAATTCATCCCCGGGCTTTCGACGGCGGACTCCGACGGTAGTTCCTGGGATTTGTGTAATCGGGTTGCAACGCGACGGCTGCTGGAATGCCGAGTGCATTGTGGCGAAGGGATACACGGCGGCTGTTTAAAGGGATATACGTTGATCCGTCGGTGCGTCGGACACCGCGCCGGTGACACAAGAAACATTAAAATCTCAAACCAGCCTTCTGCCCCCGAAGACTCGTGAGATCGCGCGCCCGAGGGAGCGCGAGAACCGTGTCGGTCTTTCGAACGCGAAAAATGTGTCACTCGATTTATAACGCGGTGAGAGTCCTTTTTTTCTTCCTTTTATTTTTACCTTTTTTTATGGACGAAATCCGCTACAAGCAACGACATCGAGTCGCTGTCTTGTGTGAAAACAGGTACAGCCTGTAACCTAATACTCGTTAAAATTCCCTGAAATTTCAAGTCTTCCGTTTTTCCGGCATGACGGCGAAACCGTCGCGTTGGGGCGACTTCGTAAGAAAACGTAAGTGCAGGCTTCTAAAAGTCGAACCTGGAGAATGCCGTGTATATCCTTGCGAGGAGTCTCGAGAGGAAATGCCGGGTGGAAATGGATGGAGGGAGAAGGAAGGAATAAATAGGGATACTAGGCGAAAGTGGGATGAGGAAAGAGCGAGTGAGGCAGGCGAAAGAGAGACACGCTGACGGTGGACCAGGAAGCATCCGTCTGAGCAGAACCAGCCCCAACACCCGGCCGCTAATGGTTTACAAACAAAGCCTGACAGGGTGATGCTGCGAGGGTGATACCGTTGCCACTTCGAGGCAAACAAGCTTAATTAGCGATATACGGCAGTTGCATTTTTTCGCAACTTTAAACTCTTCCAACGCGAAGCTTTCGGCGAGTTGGTTGGCCAATGAAAGAAATCACGTCCGCTCACGAACGTATTAAATTGATCAATGTAGCTTTTTAATACATAACAATTTTTATATTTATATAAATAATAGCATTTGCAAACAAACACTATTTGAAAAAATATCAAACTAGTCGACTAAAAGCCATTGCGAACTGTAGTTTGAAATTTCACACGATCGTCACCGAGCCTGTCCACCATTTGTAAAAAAATATGAATTCACTGAGCACTTTATATTTACATTCATATAATTCCCCTCGATATTTAATGACAACAATGACCGGAAATTAATTCTGCTGACAGCTCGATTTATTGCTATCGCACATCACTCAGCGTGCTATCATTCGGAGTTTCTCAGTGCGACGCGTATCCGCCGCTGTGCGTGCGAGCGTTCTCTCGCACGATTCGTTCTGGATTATCCCTGGAGAGGTACAGCGATTTTTTCGCAAGATGCACGGAAGTCCGCGCGAAGGGTTGCGAATCCCTGATCTAATTCGAATTTATAGCAAATAAAGCGTTTCATCGTTCCGTCGCTTTACCGCGCGCGCTGGTTTGATTCAGCTCTTCTATGTATCGAATTGCGCGCGCGGAAGGTCCGCGAGCGCTATCGGAAATCGATTTTATGGGGAATAAAATGTTGTTTTCGTCCCTAGCCCCCCCCCCTTCTGCCTCCGTAACCGTGCTGCCCTCGCCCTTCTTCTCTTTTCCATGGTGCATCGCGCCCTCCTAGCTTCAACGCTATAGTGATTTTTCACGTGCACCACGGAGCATCGGGAAATTTACAGCCAATGAAAATTTCTCCTCTCCTTCGTTCACATTCTTTTCCTTCTTCCCCCCTCCCCCCTCACTCTCTCTCTCTCCCTTTCTCTATGTTCTCGAGTATAAGATCAGCTGTGAATTTTAAAACTCCCCTTCCAGATATAAAACGGGATAGCGGAAGTGTGGCGGATAACGCGATAGCTCAAGCCGCGAAACGTGAGGGAGCTCCTTTCGACGGGTATATATTTAGGGTTTCGCTAGTGGAAAATCACGTCCTGTAAATCGTCCCCTTCGCGCGAACCAGAGAGAGAACAAGCAGAGTTCTACGAAGAATAGTGAGTGTCACAAATGGGGAACATAAATGTACGCAGCGTCGCGGCGAGAGACGAAAGGAAAGTTTAGGAGGAATTTCGGGATAAGTACCGGCAGTTATCGCGGAATTTGTTATCACGAGCTCGCTCGTTATCGATCGGCGAGCGAATCGCGTTATGACTCCTCGACGACATTTTACGATTTTCGTGCGCGTTTGAGTTCCGCATATTTCGGCGCGCGCTCGCGCGGATAAGGGCGCGATTTTGCACGAGGTACGCGTGGAGGCTTTGAGAAAATTTAACGGAGCTCTCTCCGCCGAAGCGGAAAAGACAAACGAAACTCCGCGAGACGTCTCGTCGAGATTTCGAAATTTCACGACCCGGAGGGCTTTTCACCGTGTATACCGCGCGTCCCAACTGCACTGCGTGTAAGATTTCCGAGCGGGGTGCTCGAGGCGAGTCGCGACAGCGCAGGCGGGGGTTAAGAGAAATTGTATTAAAAATTATGAAAATTAAAGTGATTTCTTGTGTACGCGGCACATTTTGCATATATTCTCCTTATCCGTATTTTCTCTATTCTTACATCCACCGTAACTTCTCATTAATAATCAAAAAATATTGCGTTCAAAATGAGATAAGTACAATATTCGAGTCATAAGCTTAGCCACCAGCTCAATCCGATAAAAATCAAAAGCTCAGCATATTCCGATTCACAGTATACCTCATTATAATTAGTTTAGTAAGTCAGTAAAGCTCATATCCATAAGCTCAGTCTGGTAAAAATCTAAAGCTCAGTAGCTTGTTCCGATTCAAAATTCATTCCAAAATCTGTAAGATCAGAATCTATACAAAAACAGTATCACACATACACTCATTCAATTTGTCTATCCCAGGGCAAATAGGTGAAATCCTCTGACCCTAAAAAGAGAGGATAATTATATTCTAACTATATTCTTCAGTCGCGACATGATTTTCATCTCGTCCACCTGGCTTTAACGAGTTTGAGACCAAAGGGTTTCGGCGAATCGAATTTCAAAGGGAGACGAGCGAAAAACTGGAAACCTTATCCTCCTCCTTCTGCCCTCGTTTAATTTCGAATGGACTTCACCGCGGGAATTTCAATTCGGCGACGCGACTACTCGAAGACGCGCAATGCCGCGATGAGCGAGAGAAAGAATAGAGAGCAGAGAAAGAGAGCGGGAGAGAGATGGAACGTCTTCCGGCCGAATTCTCGCTAATGAAGGATCCACTTCGAGTACAGCGAAGGATTTATGGTCGGGTAAAAATATAGAGTTTCCGGGCACGAAGCGTGGATCTAGCCTCAGGGGGAAACAATGCTCGTATATCTGGTCCGCGTGCGCGTCCCAATAAAAAAACATTACGCACACCGCGCTAGCATTTTACTGCCTCCGCGTGTAATTCGCGTGCGCTCCCTTTGCGCGCGGGATATGTAACGCGGCCGAGAACGACGCGGAGGTTAACAAAAACCTTTTTTACATACGCGGAAACGCGCGGTAAGGTTGCTGAATGTTATTGCGCTCGCGGATGTTATCGCTTTCGTATAGAAATCCTCCGTGTGGATTAATACGCGAGGCGGTCGCTCGCCGCGCGCCGCCTTGTAACCTAAGTTACGCTAAATGCGCCGGCCAATCCGGTATCACCGATGAGTAGAAAAAATATTTGCCCACTTACGCGACGTGTGTCCAATTATTCCGGAAAAGGATCGGTGTTCGTGCAACTGAATGTGGATCGGACGAGAAACCGGAGGCGAGGAACGATATCTTCGTTACCGCTGGAAACCGAAAATATTCGTCCGAACGTTCGGCTGTATTAAAGTAGTTAGTCCATGACAATACTGTCGAAAGGGTAATTGTTAATACAACACGGAGAAACTCGATAAATCTGTATTAAATGCTTATGAACATGATTTATGATATATAGCTTTATACTGCAGTAAACATCGACTAACAATAGTAACATTACATTAACATTATAATGTCCTAGTCTATAATATAAATGTAATATAATATATGTTGTACATAACAGTGTTATACGTTACATTGTTGTATGAAAGCTTGTATGTTGATGTAACGTTATCGTTGATATTTACTGGGTATAACGTAATGTTGATGTAACGTTATCGTTGATATTTACTGGGTATAACGAGAGAATATCGATTAAATATCAACTGTATACAAATTTACATAATATTTAAAAACTTATAAAAGAAATAATCGGTTTTCGCACTTCGTTACATAATACTTTTAGCTAAGACTGCTCGCGTTAGGCATATGTTTGTATATATATTACACATACCTCGATGCATGTTACTAGAAAAGTGGAATGCTGCCAAATCTTTACAGATTAGCTGTCGTACTCTTTAACCGTTATCAGAAATTTAATGATTTTTACCGTAATCAGGCTGAGAAACTATAAGACGATATCCCGTATGATTGCTATATAAGAACAAATTAATTTCTGCGGATCAATAAGAGTTGATTAAACGGCAGGGGGTAAACAATTACGGTCTGCCCATCGCGTTCGCTGATGGGCGTTTTATTAATATTAATACGCGCACACACACGCGCGCTCGCTAGTGCGCCCTAAATTCTGATGGTCTCTCTGTGAGGCTCGTGGAAGCCGGGGCTTATATTCCGACGTGTAATGTCGAGCCACGCAACATGAATTACACGACGTTATCGTGATATATCGTAACAGCGTTTCCCGATAACAACGTTTAGCTATAAATAGGTGACTTTCGCGCGCGAAACGATTTTCGCCAGCCTCTACGTTCGATGTGCACGCGTTGTTTAGAACGGAATTAAATCATCTCGTGCGCGATTGCACTCGCGATATCTGGTCAAATTGCCTAGAGATCTCCCCCCCCCCCTTCCCCTTTTGCACGCGTGCCGGATATCCTCGTATAGTTAAAATAAAGCGACTCGCGGCAATCCGCGTTCGATTTCATAGGTTTTCGAAGGTTACAATATTTGGCATTGCACAACTGATGGTATTTCAGCGGCAGTCCCACCGCAGCTCACTCGGAATATCGTTATTTTTCCGCCGGCAATCCACATTTTGCTAAAAGTAAAAGTCGCTTTAATATAATTTCCTTATATTCTCATACAATACAGAATTATAAAGTGAATATAATGGTGAAAGGGGTGGTTAATACCAAAGAAGAGTCGAAAAGTTATTCTCTAAACCTATTAATATAAATAAATAAATGACGGTAAAATTGACTTAATTGTGTGTTGCATGTGTATAATTGCGACACATGGCACGTAAGTCTTTTGGAACGCGAGATAAAGCGAGGACGAAAACGCGAGGGAGAAAAAGCGGGATTTTTCGCGCGCAGCGATTTTCACCAGCCATCGCTGTTGATATACGCATGATGCGTTATTCGACGGAATGAAATCATTTCGTGAAATCACCATTCGGTTTGAAATCGTATCGCGTGAGCTGGAATTGGATTTACTATACCATATTCGTATCTACCGTATTTAAATTAGCGGAGATCAATCGGATAGGACCATCACGGGTATTACCTTACCTACGTGTAACTAACGGTATCATGTTTTTTAATAACTCACTTGTTATCACTACATTTCCCCTTTATTGATACAGTGATACCGGAATGAAAATGCAATTTCGCTACTGAGAGACAACGCTAAACGGACATCGCGTGTTAGACGAATAATTATTTTCCCGCGCCCGTGCAAAGATCGGCTTCTTCGCATAATGATCTTATATTAAATTGTATTCGTATTTTTCCTCGCGTCTTCTCAACATTCGTACATCCTTCGTATATTCGTCTAATTATTCTATATATAACAATAGATAAAGGCGATTATCGCGCACGTAATTATCTATTAAAACCGTAGGCGCGGGAATAAAAAATAATGTTCGACGAATTGGAGACAGACAAATCGGAAGACTATCAAATTCGGAATTATTGATATGCGATATGTGCTCGAAACCAAAAATACTTTGGCTGAAAATTCTTTCACTCGCTTGGAGACGACGAAAAGTCGCTGGTAAGAATACGAATCGCCGACACACACACTTTCGGCGAACGTCGCATCGGCAAATGGCTAATCACGACCGCTTTACACCGTCGTCGTACGGGCCCCGTCTAAGAAAGATTAAATCATTCGGATGAGTTCATGATTCGAGGTGCGATCACGTCGGATCGCATTGAATTGGATAAGCTTTACTTTTTCATAGCCGTGATCGAACCGATGGCCACCCCAGCCCGCAAATCAAACGCGCAAATCTCGTTTTCGCAAATCGAACGTACCCTTCTCGGGAACGGTCCCTCACACCCTTCCTCCCGGCCTGAAGCTTCCCTCCGATATCCGATCCCTCCGACACCCACCGTCGCCTCTCTCGCATGGCAAACGTCCCTCCGGCATTTTCCTGGCACGTGTTATTTTATCCACTCCCTTCCGTTCTATCGCGATTACGTTCTCGTCTGAAAAATTGTTCCCGCCAAAAATGAGCGCGAGAAAGTCGCGCGGAATACAGAGACGGATTTTACCCTACGTACGCGAGCGAGCATATACGGGCTTCGCGTACTTCGTGCGAACGACGAGTTCCTTGACCAACGCGCGGTCGATTTCTCCTTAACGAGATGTCGTGATATCAGTAACTTCGTAGTACACAGTCTCAACGAGCAATTAGAAGTTCACGTGATCTGGAGAGAATTTTAACTCGCGATATTCAAGTCAAAATTTTAGTTCTACGTTAACCCTGCGAACTCTGTTCGCAGCGTCAAACCTCTGTGTATATAGTGTTATATCTCGAGATTCTCCAATGGTTCTTCAAGTTTGATGGTATTTACAGGATTAATGTAGAAGTTAAATTTCGACTCTCGGCTAATTGCGAAATGTTCAAAGCGGAATGTTAAAAAGACATGAAAGAAGATGCCGTTTACTTTCGCCGTTTTACTTCAAGTTTCGATTAGTATTTCGAGAATATTATTATTGCAGGTCGTGTTTGTAATTATTATCGCTGCTATTATTCGCGTAAATACAAAAGTGCAAGATATTGTTTATCATAATTAATACAGACGCAACATCATATGAGTCGTTTTAAAATTTAAATTCGACTTGCCGCCCACTACGCAGGCATACATAACGCTATCGCCGATAACGTATCACCGACATGTATTTCCCATCAAATATTCGTGTGTTTATCAATGATAATAACAAACGATCGCAGAGTCTTCACTGAGCCGCCAATTGATTCGATGTTGACGAATAAATTACAAAGTAACCATTTATATTATTCTTTACGCGCGCATTGTTTGTTTACGGCCGGAAAGTCGCAATTTTCGGACGATCAGTTAAGTGTCCATCTTCCGATACATAATGTAATTATCGATCGTATAATTCTGAAATTTCCACATGCGGAATCGGCGAACGATGATTGTGAATGCTATTTGTTCGGACACATTCGGTAATAATTAATTATATTTGTAAACACCGCCGGTGCGCCGATTGCGCAATGAATGCCACTGCGAGAATGTATATTTGAGATCCCCACGACCGTAGGACATTAACCGTATAAAATCCTGTCGTGTATCTACCGTAAATTCATGATTTATCACTAATTATCCTCTCGAATCGGCGAGATGTTCAATGGCCAGTATCGGCGATCAGATTACGAAACAAAATCACATTGCAACGAGGTAAACTGTTACTTCGCGCGTTTTCAATCCCATAAACACACTATGGATGTGCGCGTATCAAGTATAATGCATAAATATTAATGCCGTCTTCTCCTCTCTCTCTATTTTTATCGTCTCTATATCATCAATATAAGTAGGGAAATTTAAAATTATTCCTACGTTAATGGAACGTTATCGAAAATTATATTAAAAGATGCGACGATCAATCTTTTATCACTTTGCGAGAAATCTCGATCATCCCGTTTCTTGACCTCAAATGGAAAATCACCGTATCATTTCCGCCATGAATTCGCGAGTCGAGATACGCGATACCGCGGTTTTTCATGCTTCTTTAGAGCGTCGAATGGGGCTCTTCGCTGCTTCGTCAGGGATTCGGAGTTCCATTCGGTGGAAACTACCGCCTGATTGCCGGGTTAAGCTCCATCGATATTCACCCAGTCTGTTCTATCATCCCGACTGGTATTATTCAGGGGAAACAGCCCGAAGGGGTTCGCGGCAGAGACCCCTGGGACGGGAGGAAGTTGACGTTGACGTAAGTCAGGGATGAGGCCAAGATTGACTGCGCGTCTGTAGCACTTGTGCCCGGAATTACCTCCGACAGGTGCTCCGAGCATTGCTAATATTATGCGGCCTCGCGTTTTGCATGTCGAAAGTAAACGCCTTGCGTTAATTACAATTTACCCGGGCGCGATAGTTTGTTACGTTCGAATCATCGACAGCGCATAAATGCACGCGAATGCGGTCAGAAGATGCTTACCTTCCCTCTTACGTGCCGTATCCCGAATCAAGGAGATTCGCTCATTAAATAAAATATTTCCAGTGGCACTTCAGCTTCAGAGAGCTTTTTATAAATTAATTATTTATCAAGGGAAAAAATTACGTTTCTATACCTTTAAATCACTATTCAAATAATAAATGCTAATTTGAAACAAAACTGATGTAAATGTATGAATACAAAAAATAACAATATTTTCGTATTTGTTTTTCTTTTTCTCACTAATGTTATATTTATACATTACTTTATCTAACAAACACTGTTTCGGCCGCGCTTCGCATTCCGACGGACGATTCGCGGTCGATTTTGAATTAACAACGACTCGTCTATAGACCGTGCTTCATTTCCGGCAAGAATGCTGAACGATTACGCAGAAATATAAATCGAGATATTTTTTGCGGGAGCGGTAATCTAAACGGGGGAAAATCGAGGTTCGGCTTTCGACAAAGCACTGCGAAAATCTTCATCAAAAATCCCGTTAAATCCCTATTGTTTCTTTGAGCGCGATTGTAATGAAAAATGGGAAAAATGCCGCCGAGTTCGAGAGCGCGTTCGAAAACGCGCGTAACAATCTCGACGTCTCACCATTTCAGGTATTTCTGATATCTCGATTTCTGCGAATCATGCTGCATTAAATCTTAATTACGATATTATGTCGCTTGGAAATGTTGCTTCTTAGGTGCGCGTACTGTTACGCGCGATTACAATTTCAGCATGCCACAAAGATACGTCTTTATCAGAAAGAGAGGGAGAGAGAGAGAAAAAGGGAGTTACATCATCCTGATATCATATTTCGTACGATATATTCCAACTGTAGGTTCATCGATTTCACGAAATTCATGCACCGACATCGAATGCTGTTTGCAGTAACATCGTCTTCGACGCCCGTTATCACGCGAGTTATCACGAGCTATACGGCGCAAACTACGCGCATCTCTTTCACTCTCCTTCTCTCTTGTGCATCTCTTCGCGCATACAGATGCGGATACGGTAGTATCGCGATATTGTGTGTCCGCACGGACCACAACAGAGAAAGAGAGAGAGGGAGGGAAGAGTCGCGAAGAGTCGACAGTGGAAAAAGGACGAGACGGGTCAGACAAGGGGATTGAGGGCCGCGTAAAAAAGAAACACGGCGAAAGTGCTTCTGGCTAACTGGAAGTTTACCCATCTTGCGGCGAAACTACCCCGTGCGATCTGTCGCTCTCGTTTATTCCTTCTGCGGATCCACACCGCCATCCCCACCCGCGCCTCCTCGTCTTCGACGAGCGTCTCGTCCGTTCCCGCGCCGTCGTCTTCCCGTGCTCTCGTTTTTCTCCTTCCCTAGACCGTCTTTTTTCGCTCGTAAGAGCCAGCCATTATTCTTTCATTACTCGCGGCTGCACGGGAATTCTGATGATTCGTTCGCCTTTTTCCCCCCTCGAGAGAAAGAGAAAGAGAGAGAGGGAAAGTAAGAAAAATAGATAGCGAGCGTGTTGCAAATGCCCTTCCTGTCGGGCGAAGAGGGTCTCTCGCGATAAGCGCGAATACTGAACGTCGGATAATCGGCCGCTCGTGCGAAACTATATCGGGCGGCTCGAGTGTCACTTATGTCGTCGTTAAAATAATGACAGGCGAACTTCCTCGAGAATGCATTTCGCCGTTCTTTCCGAGGCGAGGAGGATGAGAGAGGGAATTCAGCGGCACGAAATAAGAAGCGCGCAATAGCCATAACGATTCCCCGCAATCTGCCGCTCTATCGATAAAAATCGTCACGGTTATCGCGAGATGTAATCACTTGGCCGTTTGCGATATCGCGAATCTTAGCCTGCAATTATTATTAGTGATTCCTGTAACCGGTAGTCGTTTCGCAGCGTTTAATGTACTAACGACAGTTATTAGTACTGATATTAATATCGTTAATGCCGTCGTCATTGATATCATAATTTGCATATCGACTACGCGTGCGTATTTCGAGCTTGAAACACGTAATATCGTGCGAAAAGGTTAGCGGCGCAACCGCTCCAACTTACGCTCGTGTCACCCAACACGTTTCGTAGCGCGTTTAATGCGTTTTCCCGCCACTCGCGCAGAGAAACGCAGATAATTCCCGAAACGTCACCAGCCCGTCAGAAAGAGAGAGAGAGAGAGAGAGAGAAAGAATTAATTTTCCAAATTAATTCCAGCGGAAAAATTAATTTCAAAGGAAGGTAACGCGCGAAGCGAAGCGAGAGCAATTTCTCGCGAGGCCGCGGTTGCACACGGACTCCCATTACGCGAAAGGGCACTTTACGAGACATTATCGCGCAGGACCTTATGAAGCGTAATTGCGGAAAAAGGAATATTTCTACTTTAATGCGCGACTGCGAAACGCGGCGCGACGTTTGGAATGATTTCATAATTCATAAACGGTAAGGCGGAATAAAGTAGAGGAGGTCTTGTAAATCTCGCCTCTCCGCTGCTGACCCCCTTTCCCTCTCCCCCTCCCGCCGCTTCGCCACCCCGACTTCTCTCATGTTTTATGATATACCGCGTTTCAACCTTAAGAGAGGGTATATCGTCGGGCGAAGTTGGACGACGTGAAAGGGAGAAAGCGTAGGAGAAAGCGCAGGTGCGCGCGCCAGGAGCAGGCCAGAACCGCAGGACATGAAAAAGACACGAAATGAAAGGGCTCGCGTGTTCGCCGCTGCAAGAGAGAAGAAAAAAGGAAGGAAACTTTCTAACGGGCGATTAATGCGCCAGCCTTTTCCCCGGTGTTATCGAGCCCTCGTCGCCTCCGCCCACCCGACTCTTTGACGCATTTTTCCTTCCTTATGCGCCTTGTTGGAAAATATCGTGCCGATAAAGCTCGACGCGCTTAAGTCCGGAATCGTCCCGGGATTGGTAGGGCCGCTACTGTTCCGCGCGGTATCGCCGACTATAAACTTCCGGCCGGTGTTTTCCGCGGCGCACGTAAGTTGTGCCCGATGAGTTGGAAACTACGATAGTTGCGAGACGTCTCAAATCGGTCTGAAGTGGTTAACACCGCCGCGCTTTCTGCACGACGAATTTTCTGAAAGCCTACTGAAAGCCTCAAAGCGAGCTGCGCGAATTGCGCGTCGATCTGAGAGCTCGAGGATCACAGTGAAAGAACAATTGTAACGTTTTTTTTTTTTTTCAATAAAAGAGAAATCAAAGAGGAAACAAGGCCGTTTTAGGCCTCATTCGAATTTGGCTTGTATTGGGTCAGATTGATCCTATTTTTTTTTATACGTCCATAAACACTTTTAGAGATTGAAATATCCGTTTGAAAAAATTGATTTATTTATTTTTTTCTTTTACACCGAATATCTCCGAAATTATAAAAAGTACGAAAAAATTTGTTAAATAAAAATTAAATGGTTTCGACACTATTATATTTGGTATTAATGATTCTAATTTTTGGTAGCTTGAACGTTTTGATTTGTTCAAAAATGTAATTTTTATACACATTCCTACCACCCAAACCAAATCATGTTTCAAAAAACGTAGATGGAAAAATAGGTGAGAATCATGGGTAAGCCATTAGCGCGATAGGATAGCGCGCGTATTGAAGTATTTTCAGCTATTTTCCAATCTGTCCGTATCTCGGAATATGACTGTGTTATACACATGATTGGATAAATTTTCCTATTGGATACCGGATACGTTCTAAAATTCATCGAGGCAAAAATGTTGCAATCTTACCACCACTGAATGTTTGTGTGTGTATTGCGTTTATGTATGAGGTTTCAAGCGAGCTTCACATGAGAGATATGTTTTAGCGTGATATATGGATACGATTCTTGGCAACAATGCGACAAAATTATACTTCGTATGGCCGTAAAAAATCTAATAGGTAACAGGAGGCGGTATTAAAGTCACAAGAGAGAGAAAAAGACGCGGAGGGTCGGCAGTGGAAAAAGAACGGGGCTGACCGGGGACGAGGGCAGCGTAATGCGCTCTCTCGATGAGATCTTTAAGCCCTCATAACCCGAAGAGAGATCTCGGCGATTCGCTACTCGTTTCTTCGCTTCGTGAGAAATCGACTTGGAATCGGTCGGAGAGATCGCGTTTTAAATTCAAGTCAAGGGTCCCGAAGTGCCCTACATACAGGCAGAGTAACACGTCGCAACATGTATACGGTGACATTTTTCTGCCCCACCCACTTAGGTGCTACATTCTACGCGACCCTGTAACTTATTTTCCTCACCTCGCTATGCGTGTCGACCTGGAGGGAAATAAAAATAGGGGAAAAGCGAGAAACACGTGACAATGTGAACGCGCGAGACGAAATGGCGTGTACACGCACCGCCCCGCGCGCGCGAACGAACTCACGCGTCTCGTCCTTTTGCGTTTAGGAAACACCGGATCGGTATAATGAGAGAGAACCTCGGGACGCGTTACAACAGCGAGCCGTTATTATTCAAATTATGCGCCGCCGTGGTTGCGCGACGCAAAATGAGTGTAATGCGCGGCTTACAGCGACGACGTCACCTGCACATTTCCCGAGGACGTATGAAAAATTTATCGGTACGCATAACCGTCGATTTTTATGCGTGCATTTCTCCGCTCGCCTCTTTCTCTCTCCCTCTCTCTTCCTCGCGCACTCTCTTCTTTCCACGTACGCCCCGAGCCTCGTTAATGGCCCCAATGCATTTTTATTACCATACAAAACTCACATTTTTATGTTCCGCGGATAGTAACTCGAAAACGATGCATTAAATACGAGGCGTGAGTACGTTGAAAAAAAATATCTGCATATATATATCACGATGTGCTTTTCGCCGTTTCGAATCGCGCCGGCTCGGCGGAACGATAATATCGTGTGATCGTGTATTTCCGCGTTATTACTCGTGCAATATTAAACCCAGGATAGTCTAGCAACGCGCCGCCAGCATAGCAATCGGGAAAAATTATTTTTGAAAAGTATCCCGAAACACGTGTGCGAACGATATCCGGGTTCTCGTGCAGAGGATTCGCATCGGTGATCTGTAATCGATCCCCAATTCCTCGATAAAAATCGAACATTCCCGATTAAAATTTCGCTGATGCCAGGCGCGGAGTGTAGCGAGCGAAACCGAAGATTCCAGCCGATTAACGTCTCGCAGCGGCGATACTCGATTTATCCTCGATTCGAGAAAACTCTCGTTCTCTTTCTTTCTCGCTTTCCCGTTTCCGGGCCTTAAATCGACGTCGTCGTTCCCACCACAATCGCGATCGAGGAACGCCGTCGGCAACGGCGTGAAAGACGGGTAGCTTGAACGTCTAGAAAGAGAAAAAGAGAGAAAGAGAGAGAGAGAGGTCATATATATTCGATACGCGATATCTATTACACAGTTATAGCGGTTCGCCGTTTATGGAGCCATACTTCACGCGGAATTGAGCTCCGACCGTTCATTGTGTCGATCACAATGGACGGATTATAACGGCCACTGAACACTGGCCATCTCTCTCCACCTTTCTTGCTATTCCACCATCCCTCTTTCTCCGCCTATGTTCCCCCTCCTGCGTCCCTCCGCCAATTTTCACACCCTTACTGTCCCGCCGGTACAACCCTCGACTTCACACACGCGTAGTGCCACGTGGATTATAACTCACTACCGGCCGCGTCGTCAACGAGGTTGGGGAAAAAAGAGAAGAAAGTGCTGGAGATCGTCACGGGTCGCGGTCGGCGAAGGGCTGAGAAAGGGCTGAGAAAGGGCCGGGAAACGCCGCGGATGAGAAATACTTTCTGCGACGGACGAGCCACTCGCTATTATTACGGGCGTTCGCAAGCTTGAAACAATCGTTCCGGCCGACATCGAAGGTTGCGCGATGAAAGCGATATTCGTCATTTCATTCTTTCCTTCTCTCCCTTCGCGATGGGTTGCGGGCCGCGACACAAAAACTTACTTATCCGTGAAAATGTTCGCACCAGCCGATCCGTCTCCGCGTCTTGATTTATATTTGAATCCTAGACCGATGGCCTTCCGAAGATATATCGCGAAATTTCCTTCGAGCTGTGAAAACGCTTTTGTCCCAAAACGTTCGTGTCGATACAATTTCAGTTTTCCGACGAGATGTATAAAAGTATTTACGTCGAAAATGTATAATTAGCTATTACAAAATAAAAAAAAATAAAATGAAAAAATTTTGACATTCAACGGTTGGTAATTTTATAAGATATAATCATCAAAAGCGGCGTGATTTTTTCGCCTTATGATTCACAAAATGTAACTCAAAAATCGAATTCGAAAAAGAACATCTATCTTCAAGTCCAAAAGAGAAATCGCTTCCTTCTAAAAATTCCTTCCCGCGCATCGTCCCCTGCATTCCTCGCTCACCCGAACGCGCGGGCGTCAAACGACAATTCGTAAAGATGCGTGCCGCGCATCCCCTCGCTCACCCACCCTCCGACACCGCCATGAAAGCACGGCTTAATGTCCCGCGTCAAGAATGACGGCTGGCAGGACAGTGAAGTACGACTGCCACCGTGAAACGCCGAGGATAGCCTCAAACCGTTCTCTCCTCTTTTACGCGCCCCCTCCGCCCCGTCTTTCCGCACCTCGAGGTCCTTCTTTGTCTAGTGAATTTTCGCTTGTCAATAGCACGCGGTGGTCAAGCTTGTCGGCGCTAAAGAAGAGGATTGATGGTCTCTCATATTTAAAAAGGGAGAAAAGCGCACGGGGAGGAGGAGGAGGGCTAGAGGCGGGTGGGGGAAAAAAAGCGGATCTTCTTTTACGAGGCTTCGTTGCATGCATCTGCGTCCCGTCCTCTGCCGACGTCGAGCTTGTTGACGTCTGCGACGTCGGCGTCTATCGGAGCGACGCGAATCGCGGTTCAACAGATTATTGCGATAATCGGCTTATATTGTTGTTAAAGTGGCCGATCGAATAAAACAAGTGTTTTCATGGAAGTGATTATGTCGTCGAATCGTTGGAGAAACCAGGAGTCCGCGATTTAAAAACAGCTACTCTCATCAGAGAATCAGTATTTCTTACGCTCTCTCTTATATATTTTTATATATTTCATTATTTTTATGATTTTCATAATTTAATTGTTTACAATTTAGAGATGGGAAACCCTCCTCTGCCTGGTCTCTGATATCACGAAGAAAAGAGAATTATTCGTTCCCCACACACGCACAGTCGTGACCGAGATTTATAATTGTAAAAATACTCACGCGAGCTGTAGCGGTGATTGCAGGAGGAATGTACGTACACATAAATGGAAGTCAATTACTTGGAATAATTATCGGAGCACAGGCAGGGGAGCTCTTTTTCCCAAATAATGATAATTGACGCTAACCAGATGCGAGGGCAATGTATCTCAATGTCCCGAAAAAAAAGGCGCAACAGGTACGGCCGACGGATAAACGTACCTCCTCTTTTGTCCTCATTAAAATATCTCGCCGTCGTCGATGTCATCGCGGCAAATAGAAAAAGCAGCTCGTGTTTTTACCGAAAATCCAAGAGCTGCGCTTTCATTTCCGATCGAACCGAATTAGCTGCGCGGAATCGGCAGATGGCCGTGTCTTCAAACTGACATGCACGCCACTCTAAAGATTCCTCCAACCGTCGTTCGCTCTGTTCCTCGGCGCGAATCGCAGTTACCGAGAAACGTTAGCGGAAGCGCCGAACTGAAACTAATCCACATTCAGGCGTCCGCTCTCTTTCGATAAATTCCTCCAACTGGAATTATCGAGTGCCTATATCCCGGTCGTCGGGTTGCGAGCGCGTAAAATAAGATCGATAGCTCCGTTGGCGTCCGTCCCGAGGGGCGATAAAAATTCCGATGTTCTCTCTCGTGCGCGACCATTCGGCGGTCCCGTTCACGGGCCTGCATCCGCGGGCTCTCCCGCGGTATTGGATCCCGCCGACGCGGCCGTCGACGGTTATTAATAAGGCATCTGTCTAGTTCTGGCACGTTTCGGGGAAGTTACGACGCGTCGCTATGGCCGCCCGTTGGCATCGTCAGAGTATTAAGACGTAATAGCGTGTCCGCCACCCCTTGGCAGAGGCTCAACCCTCCTACCCTTTTGCCCTTCCAAACTGCCCTATCTAGCGCCCTCCCCTCTCGCCTCGCCAATCCGCCAATTCTCGATCCTCCTTCGCGAATCTCGAGCGATTGCTCCTCGAATTGTGTTTCTGGCTCGCTTGCGTAGACGCGTCCTGCTTTTGTGGAACTTTCGATTAACATCAGCGGAGAACGATCTATCCACCGGCGAAATCGGTCATCCGTGATGATCGCAGTCTCATTGGTTACACAGTGAAAACTGAAGGAAGTGGGGCACGAATTTGTTCTTCTTGAGAGACGAACAATTTTTCTCTCCGCCGTCTCCTTGAAAGGAAAATATTTTTTCCCGATTGCCAAAAGTGGAGGGGGAACATCGATTTAAACCTTCCCCGAGGAGAAAATATCATTATTTTAGACGCTTCAGGTTATTGGTAGCTAGTCGACATGTAGCGCTTTATATTTCGCTTTAATGTAATCCCGTTGCCTGATCGATACGACATTTGTGTTCTCTATCACCAAAATACAGGTACAAACGGTCAGTCATGTACGTATTTTCGAAACTAGTTTTACCGGCGAAAAAGCAGGTTTTACCTGGACCCGGGAAAAAAATCACTTTATTATTATTTTTTGGTTTCAAGAGGAAACGGGCGCAAAATTGGTCTCTTGTTCTCGACCGCAGTTGCGCTTGACGATATTCCCCGATAGGTAAGGTAAATCGCGAGCGAAAGCGCCATCGTTCGACGCGTAAAATTGTCGTATCTGAAAAGTATCAGAAAAAGGGTGACAAAGGGGAAGAAACAAAACGGACGGCAAGAGAAAGCAAAAAGAAGATCGCGTTGTTCGTCGCGTCTAGTCGGGCGTGAACGCGCCTAATTTTCTATCGACTTCCCTTCCTCTTTCCCTCTCTCCATCTCTCGCTCCCTCGTTCTTTCGTTCTTCATCCTCCCCTCCTCCTCCCTCTCTCTCTCGAGCCGCTCCGCTCACTTATAAAAATAAACAGCCGTCGTTTCCGCGCCGAGGAAAACGAGAATTTCTCATTACCGGGAATTTCGTCCCCGTCTATGCGGCACGTAATTACTCGCCCAACGATTCTCCCCTTCCATTTTCGCCGGCCGGGGTGTACGAGGGCATTACTGGCTTTTATTATTATTTCGCGCCGCGAGAGTCGAAAATCACGCATGTCTCGGCGTATGTAAGTCCGCGTGGGGAGGCTTCGATTTGCCTGCGGGTTATTTTCGCGGTTGCTTTTTTATCGGCGTTCTCTCACGCTCTCCCGTCGGCTCGGGCGAGATCCATTCTCGCGCGCTGTTTACACAGGCTGGCCTTTCTACGACCGAGAATGGGCACTTCCATCAAATTGCAGGTGGCTTTACCCGCGCGGCTCGAGTCTTTTTTCTGGCCCCGCGGCGGACGTACAGATACTCCCGTGTCTCGTTAGCTGCGTCGTTATTTGTTTGGATTCATCAACAAATGGATTTTTGCGGTCTCCGCTGTCTTCTGAACGATATTTTTCTTTTCGCGAGTTTTTATATACCTCTCTCTGTCTGATGTCACTCGGGGTTGCTTGCGTCTCGTATTTTTCCCCGGCGCCTGCGGGGAGAGATAGAAAGCTTTTACGGCATCGTCACGCATTCGCGTACAGAGTCGGACGCAACGAGAACGTAATTCGTAATAACGCGAAAAATATGATACGCAAAATTATATAAGATTAACGACACCCGCGCGCGCGCGCGCGATACGACATATTTTCAATTCGCACGACGCGAATAAATCCTGCGTGTGTAATGTTTAAATAACGGCTCCCGAATAAATCGGAAATATAATGCCTGCGTTTCGCGACGCGATATTACGGATATCCAGCTGCTTGATGCGCGTGAGATTTTTTACGCGCGTCACTAATTCGCGAACGCAAACCGGTCTGATTCGTCGCAATTTATTAAGCCCCCGTGTATTTTTTACCCACGGGGCCGTGTACCGCGGAATGCGCGGCGGTAACGAATGCGACGCGACCGCGGATGGACTGGTGTCGCGTCCAAAGATAAATTGAAATTGTTACCGCCTGTATAATTAATACGAAGTATGCACAGAGCGCTGTCGGAGTTACGTCAATCAACTCGCGCGAACTTCATACCGACACTGGGCCGCTACGCGTTGCCAAAGGACGATCTCTCGTATGCGCGCAAAAGCGATACATAACGATTCTCGATACCGACTGTCAGTCGATAAAAATTCATCCGATCGTCGGTGCGACGCGTCGTTTTTCGCCGGGCGCGGCCGAAAACTGTTCTACTTCAGCCGAACTTCCCGTTTTAGAATCCGTCCGCCGCGTGTCGGTCAATTGGAGCCAATTAACGTGTGATTGATGGTCCGACGCAGGTAACGTGTCATAATTAGAGAGCGAGAGCTACGAGCGTTCCTCTTTGCTTTGTTGGTTACGCACGCGCGGCGATCGCGTTTAGCGACCTCACACAACCTGGTCTTGTTAAAAGGAGCTAAACGACAATTCCCGCCGCAACGACCGAGAGCAGCTCGTTGATCGTCGACTGATTAATCCGCAATTAACGCACAAAGCGTGCACATGTCGCCCGGAATCAATATAATCGTTGTAATCGACGATCAATTTCTGCTTTGTTGCGAAGACGATCTCGTTGCCGAAGAGCGTGTGGGATGTGTGTGTGTGTGTACATCAGCTAGGCACGAACTTGCCGCGGGGGAGAGAAGGGGCGCATATATTAATTATATAGGCGTAGATTTACGGCGAGCGTCGCGGTCTTTGTTACCGTATTATCGGCTGTGCGAGGAGACAGTAATGGGAATTTAAGGCTGTTGAAAATTGGAATGAATGTCGGAAGTTAACGCGAGTTCGGTACATGTACGATCTCCCGGAACTCGGCGGTTGACGATAAAACACGTTTCCGAATCCGCGGCGTTAACTTCGGCCGACTTTTAGCGAAAGTTTGATTACGCTCTGTTCTTTCGCGGCAAGTCTCTCTTCGTGGATTCGCCATCTCCGTAAATAAGCGCAAAAATCGACGTTCCGTTAATGCAGCACTCACTCGAACATAAATCGGTAATGGAGGCTTATCCGTTACTGATTTTATTCCGCCGGAGTTTGATTCGTGCGGGAGGCGGCTGCTCGATTTTTCGCAGCGAGCGAAATATATAAAATAACGCGATCGATCGGCCGAGCGCCGTGGTTTCGATATTTTAACAGGGCAAAATTTCATTTCCAATTATTTTATCCGGAGTTGCAAAGTCCGATAAGGAATATCGTCTTACCATTATTATGCATAGATTTTCCGGCACGCTTCGCGCGCGCACGCCACTCTCTCCCGCTTCCCGTGGAGGAGGCAAACGATATTGGCTGCTCCTCCACAGCTTCGAGCTATCGAAACTTTTGGAATATCGCGCAGTCTAATAACACGTTACAGCACTTCCACAACTGCGGAATAAAGCCTCCGTGCATACATCATTTTCTTTCGTCTACATCCAACGCGAGCGAATATTAGCTGTTCTAGCTCCGAGCTATCGATAGCGTTGCAGCGCGCGCGTACATACATCCGCGCGGTCTACCAACATGTCGTGCACTCTCTACAACTGAATAAGGTACGCTCGTATTGCGTTCGGTTGCTATCTGGCTCCCGAGGCATTGCGCGCTCACTATTACGACGTGAAATCACTCCGCCGAAGAGAGAGAGAGAGAGAGAGAGAAGCATGCGTCGTGCCGCGCTTTCTCATATGATCTCCGTGCAAGATTCCGCGAGACTTCGGAGGAACCCTTCGCAACGCTGCTTGTAACACAAATCTGCAGGGCCGGGAGAGACAAGAAGGGTGGCAACGCCTGGTGTGTGCGCCAAACTTCCTTTGAACTTCCGCCG
Organism: Dinoponera quadriceps; assembly: GCF_001313825.1. Taxonomy (NCBI): domain Eukaryota; kingdom Metazoa; phylum Arthropoda; class Insecta; order Hymenoptera; family Formicidae; genus Dinoponera; species Dinoponera quadriceps. The sequence continues at coordinate 3,521,851 of NW_014554754.1, forward strand.
CGCGCTATATACGAATAAGTTGAAATGTAAGCGCGTACAGTCGGGGCTTTGTAACGCGAAATCCCAACGTTGAGAGGGCGGCTCGACTTCCGCGCTCGAGACGCTCCAGCCCTTATTTAAAGAAGTCATTTCCCTCTCGCGGAAGTCCCTCGAATTTTCGTGGTGTTCACCGGCGATATCGTCACTACCGTTACCGCAATCACTGTTGCTAGAATCCGATGTTAATTAGAGGGGTATGTGCGGATGATAGTTTGTTTAATGAAATTCCACTCGAGCTCCACGGCTCAATTAGGTATGCGAGCTACAATGCATATTCAAAGACACATTTCCATAAGTTTAGCGCTATTAAAGATAATCGAATCGCGTCGGGAGGTGCAAATAATATGGATAACTCCGGGCGTCACTCGCGCCCGAAACGCTCGCGAGTGATCGCGCTCGAACTTCAACACGATGCATTCATATCGACGATCCGGGGTGAAAGCGTATCGACCGCGACACACCCGCTCTTAAATCGCGAATATAATATTAAATTCTAACAGCTTGTCCGCGCAATACGGACCGCCCGACGATAAGAACAGAATTATTACGCCCCGGATCACCCGCCCGTTTCTCTCCCTTCCCTTCCTCTCTCTCGCGACCAGCGCAAGAAACGTCGTCCTCCGAGCGATTCATAGGTCCCTCGAAACAGCGCACGCTTCAAATTAGACACTTTGCGCGATCCTTTAATATGCATTTTGCATTCGGCGCGACGTAAGCGGATAGAGCGCGGACAAATTTGCCTCGATATCGCCGCGTAATTCCGACCCGCGCGTACGAAGATTCGCCAAGTTCGACTCGGTTGACACCTCTTTGCCTTGAGACATATTCTACTACGTAGGATTAAATGTGTGTCAATTTAAATGGTCACCCGCTAATTTGGAGGATTACGTAATTGGCGCTATATCCGCCGGGTCTCTATTGAGCCGCCGTGAAACTTCGCTCGTCACGCCGAAACTAAACGGAATTATCGCAGCTGTTACACATCCTTCCCCGACGTATTCTTGAGAAAGGGGGATATATATATATAATATGTGTGCGTCAAGAAGGACATATATTAAATGATGCTTCCAACAAAGTTTCCATCACGTGGCAGCTTTCCAATAACGCATTTCCTCCTTCTTCGGCGAACGAGTGGCGAAACACAATTGCGCTCTGCACGTACGACGGATAAAAAATCACTTCCGCCGTTTGTGATTTTCTATCTGGTGCGCGTCTCTGTGTCAATAAATGCTGATGCGCACGTTGCACGATTTCCGTGCTAAATAATGAGACACCAATCCGGCGGCGCGTCATCGTGGAAGAAAACACTTATTGTATCCCGTCATCGTCCGAGGAATCTCCGACTGTCCGGCCGCTGAAAGACGACAAGCGCATCGATAAACCGCACGTATCAACGCGATTGCAAGAAACGCGGCCGTGTATTTTTAATCAAAGTTATTATTTGATCGACATACCTGGAAAACAGCGCGGGTTCGACGCTAACGAAGTACAGCGGCACGATTCGACACGCCGCGTCGGGATATCCTGTGCTTTTTAGCAACACTTCCGCGATTGATTTACCGCGAGTTTACGAGCAATACGAGAACGCGCAAAAAGTCAATAAGGACCGGCATCGAAATCCGGATTGCTCCCCTCGGAAATTTGCATTCGCGCGGCTCATCAACGGCTCTATCGCACATCCGAAAAGGCGCATAAAGGCGTGCGACGCGCGACGCATTCGCTTAATTAACCACTCAAATTTAATAACTCTAATCGCGCGGTCTCCCACCCACCGGCGTTTCATCTGCAATTTAAATAGCGCCTCCTCCTGTTGCAATTTCGTCGCACAAATATTTGCGCGACCGGAGAAGGCCGCGATGAAGAAAGGAAAGAAAAAGAGGGAGAGAATCGGACGATTCTCTCCGCTCTCTTCTCTCGCGGTCGGATTAATTCGATGATCGATCCGCGCTTCTCTCGAGGTAAAAGGTCGCTCGTCACTGTCCTCGGTGAGGTCACGAGACATTCGACGAAATAATTTTAATCCGCTAAACGGGTGCGAGGGATTAACGAAGGCCATAATGGTATTTTGGGAGCAGCCGTAACGAGCCGTCGTTCATTTGCCGCGATAGCTGCTGTGAGAGAAAGAGAGGGGGGAGTATTATTCTCAAAATAAGCCCTTGGAACAATAACTGCGTCTATGACTAAGTACATCCGGTTAATAGCCGGCCCCGGCTGGTTCGCGTTTAATTCGCGCGCGGTAATAATAGAAGCGGCGTGACATTTTTACCGTGCAAGCTGTGTTCCGCGACATTAACACGAGCAAATATCTCGCGGCGGGTGTGCTAATAGCGACCGATCGCGTCCGACGTACGAACGATGTTTCGATAACACGAGCTGCGGGGTGAGTCCACAAAGGGCGGACTCGCTTTCGGTAATTGCGTGTAAAGCGAACTCCGACAACAATTTCCGCGCGGTCTTCGGCCCGGCACTCGTCGATTCGCGAACTGCGGGCGCAACTACAAACTGCTTTTCGCCGGAAATAATTGAAATCTGTTGCGCGAGGAAAGTCAGCGGGTCGGCGGGCGGATTCGGGTAATTTGCGAGAGCCCCCGCGGGAGCGCCGGCCGAGGGGGATAAATCGGCCGGAGGTTGGGAATCGGAAGAGCGTAACGAATCCTGGGGATTCATCTCGAACGCGACGGCCGGGACGAACCTTCTCGGTTAGGTGATCACTCAAAACCCGTGTCGCCCGTGAGACGTTCTGATAGAAACAGCGGAAATGTTACATCGCGGACTTGTTGCGCAAATTGAAAGAGAAAAAGCTTCGGCACTGATTCCCCGTTGGTTCCGCCGCGAGTAATATGAAGTGTTACGAGATCAAATATAAAGAATGTTATATTTATATTAAAAAGAAGAAAAAAAAAGTATATATATATAGAAGAAAAGTGTCGAGACTAAAATATTATTTTGTTTTTGGATTCTAAAATCCCGTTGAAGGTGTAGAGTTAAAATAAATAAATATGCAATAAAATGCGTGAATCTAAAATTGACGCATTTGCTACTATTAACTGAGCTGTTGCATCAGAACTCGGAAATTACAACTTCTGTTTTCTCAATGAAAGGATGAATTTCTCGCAACGCGACAGAAAATATCGAGGGGGAGCTTACAAATGAATTTTTTTCAAACTGAAAGGAATCGAAAGGCGATCAGTTTGAAAGGCACAAGGAGGCAGGTAAATTGCCTGAAACGACGGAGCGAAATGTTATAGAAATGGAACGATGCATTAAATTATTTTCGCAGAGGCAACAATCCGCGCGCGAGGGGAATTTAAATTAGCGACGCCCAAAGAGGTTTAATTCCCGCTTGCGCGCAGATCTGATTGGCATTATGCAAGAAAATGTTAATTAAATATCAGACTTCAGCGTAAATAAAGTTCTTTGCCGCTATGAATATCTCGCTGTCACGGGAGTTCGCGCGGATCTCACTCGTCTGTGTTTATAAGTGCGTTATTCACGCGCGTTGCGTTGCCGCGCGGTGACCCGGCATTATCTCGAGAGATGCTCGACATAAACGTATCGAATAATCAGTCATTTGCAGATTCGACGCGCCGAAAATGGGGAATAATAGGAAAAGCCGCGACGGAAACCCGCGATGAGCCCTGTTGCAGCGCGCTTCCACCGTTGAAAGAATTTTACGCACTCGGCGCACGCGTTTTATCTCCGTGCATATATACTGTATATGCGCGTTGAAGAATCTGACGAGTGTCGCGCGCACTTCATCCGCGCCGCTGTGAAAAACGCGACGTTCGTTAAATTTCGCGGCGTGCCGCAAGATCAAGTGGCATTTTAATAGTCGCCGTCGAGGGGGAACGCATTTAATGAAGATGCGCACTCCGACGGCGGAAGAAACGGGCACTCTTTCCGCCACAGCTCCCACGGCGAGTGATAAAAATTTCGTGGCATTCAAGCAATGCGTTTACGAGGTATCGTTAATCATCCGTCACGGCTGCACGGAAAAACTTTTTGCCGCGGGCGCTGCTATTTTGCAGCGCGGGTCCATCGTGTTCTCCGTTAGATTGAAACGGCAGATGCATTCTGCGAGACAAATTTTTAACTTCGTCCGATTCTCTCGGCATTATTTACCGTATAAAAATGACAAACCCTTTATATCCATATATACAAAATATATTTATAGAGTTTCAAAACTCTGTTGAAATCCTAATTACCTACGCTTACGGTCAAATTTGACGTCACATCTACTTTTCCAAGATATGCAAACCTAAAGTGACGCATAAACTAGTTGAAGTTTTTATTCAAGTTTGTTCACTTATACGGCATGAATTTACGTGCGCGGTGCGATTTCTCTTTTTTCACCCAGTTATTTAACGTTGAAGTAAAAACGTCCTTCTAACTTTCGTCCCTTGCGTCCGTCGCAATAGCGAACGCCGGACCGACTGAGAGCGCGATTCGATACAAACATCGATATCTCCGCTTCTAGACTTCAAGTAAAGCTCTTTTGAAAAGTTAAGACTGGCGTGCTTCTGATAAACGAACGGTTGTCACTTTACGAGATAAGGATTAATTAGCGAAACTCGATTTTCGCGATAGGAAACTACAAAGTATTAATTTCCAGTGAATATAAAATGCGATTAAAAAGGAGAAATAACAAGTACAGCTTTCTTTCGACGTGTCCAAAAGTCAGAATATTAAAATACTTTTCTTCAAAATGATTCGCTTCTTTGGCGTTTACATTCGATAACTTGTTTCACTTTACATCGACAGCGTAACATTCCCGACTTCGCGATGCGGAACGAATTGCCCGGGCCGTTAAACCGTCGCGTCGATTATCAGCGGGAAGTTAAGTCGTTAACGTGTGTACTCGTGGTCGGGACGCTAATCCAAAACACGATGACCGTCCGGAGCCGCGCGCCAGGAAGCTCGTCGTCGTCTCGGCGAAGGTAGATCGAGCGTGCATCGACAAGCAGACGAGAAGCGCCCGCGTTCGCTCGCGGAGGCGAAAAAGAGAAAAGCGAGGGAAAAAAGGGGGGTGGCGGTGAGATGCGGCAGAGTGGAATCGTTGATTTATGCGCCTGATAAGAAGATGCGGAACAGGCAGCCGAAGTCCGCCGTCATCTATCTTCGTTGTTCGCAACGCGCCGGCGTTCGCCCCGCGCACCGTTGCGGGGAAGACGCCCGAACTTCCGCACGGCGCACGGGCTGAAGAATTTCCCGTGGGATATTTTGTAATTTAACGGGTGAAAGGGTGCCTCCCTCTTCCGACACCGAAAGAGAGCATCCAGAGGACACGAGACGGCGCGTCGCGACGTAACGCGTCCCTTCGGCGCTGCATTCTCGGTGCACCGCGCACGAGTTTCCGGGTATTTGAATATTCTCGTCCCGTCTCGTCTCGTCGCCGAGACAGGCAGCGAGACGCGCGGATAACGCGGATAAATAAAAACGCGAAAGAATCACCGTCGAGACTGCTTAAAATCTCATCGAGAAGAAAGGCGCCGGTTCTTGAGTTCGCAGCCGTGCAAATTCGTCGTCGTTCATTTCGACGCGGTGGGGTTTCGCGGACTCCGTTTTTAGCTTCGACTCATCGGCGAGTGAGTGCCCGTGCAGTGTTTGTAATCCGAAATACGAACTTTGTATTCGCAAGCTGTTTAAGCATACCGCCGGGCAAGGAACGAATTTAATTAAAAGCCCCACGCGGCGAGTGAGCGAGCGCCCCGAGGGATGAAAGGCTCTTACTTCATTAATGACGACCCCTCCTTACGACGGAGTCGTCATTTAGCCGCCTGAAAGCGTAGAACGGTTTCTCATTCTGTTTTCTCATTTTACGACGCCCCAGTCGGCGGTGTTTTTCGCGAAATACACCGCTCTTCGGAGAAAGAACGCAGAATTCTATGCAAATAACGGCGCCGTCTCTTTCTCTCGCGCACGACTGCAATATAGCCGGGGCGCGAAATACTTGCCGGCGCCACAATTTACAAACGTAAAATACCCAGACGTCTTTCTGCGTAATGGATGAACCGTTCAGCCGCTGTTGCATCATGCGAGTCGATAAATCGATTTTTTCCCATGATCGCATTCCTTTTGCCGTACAATGACTGTTATCTACTTCTCGGTAATAATACAACGAGATGCACTTTAGAGAGCAAGGAGGTCAATTAACAGAGCTGCGTTATAGCGTGATAAATTCTCGCGAATGTAAATTTTTATTCGCGCAAAGTGCCACATTTTTCAGCCTATAGCCAATTCCCCGAAGTTATCGGGAACCTCGACATTTCGAACGAGGAAAAATGGACTCGGGGTAGGTCAAAGGATCTATCGTTAAAAAATTAAGATCGAGCGTTCGAGGAAGGTTTCCCAGCGTATAACCTGCGCACTTCTTAATTCCAATTAATGGGAACGAGCCGTCTTCGTTAGCGAGAATCCGTTACGGCGTGGTCGAACTTGCGGTAAATGAAAAATCGTCGAGACGGCGGAATGATTGCACGTCATCCGGCGTACACGCACACGATACGCCGCAACTCTTCGCAAAAATTCGATCGTTTCTCTCATTTTCACCGGTCGATCACCAGCAGCCAGGTCAAAGGAGAGTGTTCGTCGCGCAATTAACGACGCGTAGCTACTCGCCGAGCTTTCTCTCCTTCTCTCTTTCTCTCTTAATCCCAGACTCCTACGCCCGAAGAGTGGACCTTCATCCGTCTTTAAATCAGTTCCAGGGTCCGCGGAAGCGTGCGAATGACAGGCTCAGCAGTTCGCCGAGCAAGCACAACTTTTTAGCGGCCCGCCGCCGCCGTAGTCGTCGCCATCGTCGATCCAACCCCGTCCCGCCGCCGACGCCCCAGGTCGATCTTCCCGCCAGCTCGCTAGTTTCCGCTCCGCTTTTTCTCTCTTTGTGCCCACCGCCTCCACCCATGTCTACCCTCTCCGTCTCTCTCTCTCTCTTTCTATTTTTACGTCTCATTTTCCAACGACGCAGAACGCGACGACGTTGGAAAATTTGCCTTCGACCTTCTCTTTCTTTAGCCAGCTGCGAAGCGAGAGATCGTCGCTCGCTCGCCGACGCTCGATGGCTTTCAAACCGGCCACCGGACCCGCCGTGCACACAGGATCCCGAACAAGCGGCGAGATTCCCCCTCTGTCGAAGGAAACACGGGGCGGCGTGTCAGGACCATAACCCGGCACCCTTCCCGCACGATAAGTGAGCGCCAAATTGCTCTCGTTACTTTGTATTCGGCGCGCCATGAATAACACCCGCTGCCGAGCCCCGCGTCAACGCCGACTTTCGCTTCAACTTCACGACGCGGCTTTGATCTTCGAGCCGGCGCTCCTCGCTCCCACCCAGGACACCGACTGCCTCTGCATGTCGAGATCCCAGGCTGATTATTGACAGGAATGCTTTCACTTCCGGTCACTATAGTAACACTTGCTAGAAAAACGGCTCTCCTGACTATAATTCTTTCACCACGATGATTACGAATAGCAGATATTATTCCCTCGGCGGCAATTATTTCAACGGCAATGAAATTAATTAACGATTATGTCAAGTTAACGATTATAAGATCTTGATGTGATAAGAATGTCGATAGTGTGAGTGGGTCGAACGTGAAACGAGATATCGTTTCGCGATTACTTTCAAGTGGATTCTCCCCTCTGAACGGAAATCTAATTTGGGAATTCAATCGACGGGATATTTAACGGCAACGATTAGAATCCGACGACGCGAATAATGGCCTCTGTCGCGAATCGATCACAAATTCGACATGGAATTTGCGGTTGGAAGGCCGCATGTCCAAATATCTTGAATTTCTCCGGAATATTAATCTAACTGTAATATACGAAGTGAGGTCATTATTGCGGTGCGCCTCGCGCACGATCTATGAGGGATGGAACGTGCGCTTTGATAATGCATCTATCTCCAGAGGCAACAGTTGGAACTTCACATCCGTTTAATCTCGCTATCATACAGAGATTACAACAGCGCAACTAGTCGATTGTGTAACGACACACGATATATTTCGCGTGGGGAATTAGATTTATCGCGTCCCCCGCGCGGATTCGTATTCGTCGCACAAAAGATGCAGGACGCGCGTCGCGTATGCGCTTGCATTTCAAAGCGACGAGATATAACGCAGACGGGAGAGAGAGAGAGAGAGAGAGAAAAATAAAGGGAAACAGGGAAAAAGGCTGACACACGGACATCGATCAACCGAGGACGGGGCGAGGAATTTCAAGTTCCCGCGGCGTTTAATCCGCCCCGATTGCGATTTCCCGAAAGCGAAAATTCGCGCATCGCGGTCAACGAAAAACATCAAAATCCGCCGAGTGGAGTATCGAATAAAGTCATCAGCGAGATATCAAAGCGGGCGCCCGAGCGCAAAATTCAACACTGCCGAAGAATACCGTTTTATATCTGGAATCGCAGTCCCGCCTCGACAAAGCGGCCGTAACTCTCGAAACGGGATCGGTTATAATACGCGCGAAACACGCAACAAGCCCCCAATATCGGTAAAATCCAATATCAATCGTTTATCGAGGTATCGATCGGCCGTCAGAACGACCAGAAATAATGACATCGGAAAGCCACGACCGATTGGTATGCATAGAGGTAAAATCGCAGTATCTCCCCGCCTTGCTCTCTCACTCGTTTGCCTCCTCCTCTTCGATCCCCCCTTTTCATTTATTCATCTTACGACAGTCGATTCGATGCCGAGTTATCACGCGCGCGCTCCCGCCGTTGCTCAAGTGGATCGCGCTGCCGGTTATGCCGAAATTGCGCAGGTAGATAATGCGTTTAACGTACTCCCGCGGCATCCCCTCCGAGTTTCAGCCCCAGTTTCATCCCTCTGCTATCGGCGGCGGGCATGTGCGCCGCGGCGAGAACGCGGACAGCCGTACGCGGCTATTTCACGGCCGTTGAACGCCTCGCGATGGAACGATCAACATCGGGATAAATTTCGCTGCTGCTCCCGCGGGAGGAGCTGCGTGCAAAGTAACAATGGAACGAACGATGGGAATCCACGATAATTGAAACGTCAGTTGCGAGATCCGCGGTAGCGAAGTCGCGAAATTTCGAGATCGTTTCACGCGTCGACCGCGTTCGCTCACAACGCTGACAAGGCCTACCAGGTACTGGTGGAAACCTAAGCAGCAAGACGTAATCCGCGTCGAAATTTTGGACTTGTGCCCGTACAGGAAATTTCTCCGAATCTAATTCAGATCCGTCCCGCCTTCCCAAAATAATTATGGATTCTAGTTGGGAGACCTTCTACGTAGATTTCGGTTAAAAGTGTAATCTTCTAAATATACGATTCTAAGTAGGAAACATAAGCAGAATCTATTTGGTCTCATCCTTAACGTTTTCTCAAAGATTTTTTCTGACTTTTCTAATTTTCTGCTTTTTCTGATTTCCATTTTATACTACGATTGAATATACGAAATATTATAAGTATTTAATAGTAATAAGTATTTAAATATTTAAATATTTAAAAATACAAACCCATTTAGTAACCTCCTAATTTGATATTCTGTCAAACTGTCACTCGACTCCGACGATGCAGCGCACAACCAATCAGCATTGCGGAAAAGAGACTTCATTCCATGTTTAGGATAAGAATGAGAATTGGTATTGTAATGGGATAACCTATTTTCAAAAAAGTTATTCTAATCGGAATCTATGCTTTATATGGGTAAATCTGAGAAAATTTCTACTGAAATAAAATGTGACGATGATGTCTTATATTTCCGTTTTCGCTATCGTCATCAAAATAGATTGTTTTACAGTAATATCAAAATTAAATCCGTGGAATCTGTAGTTCAAGAGAGAAGTTAACAAGTGTAATATTATCCAAGTAGGTTTTTATTAGGCCGGCTAAGTGGGCGCAAACTATTCTTAGGAGGCAAAGTAGCATCAAAATTTCGATTCGGGAAATAGTAAATAAATGGACTAACTGCAGTCGAATTTTTGGAATTTTTAGGAATTTTCCATAAGGAGAATAATCGACTATGGTCGGCCAGTTCGCTTATTGCTTGCCGCTTACGTTCTTATGTGTGCCATGAATCTCGAAGGCTCTCTCCGTACGAACCACACTTTCCCCGTTTTCGTCGAGCTTTTAACTTACTTCCGGCGCACCGAGGGACGGAGACTCCCGCCGAAACGCGACCGCGACGTGAACTCTCACTGCGGGACAGACGTCGACGAGGACCTTTCGTCCGGGAATTTCCCCAGGAGAATGCGCGAGAGCGAGAGGATCGCGTCGGCGAAACCTCGACAACGAGTTCGGAGAAATCGCGAACGAAGAACGAACGGCCGCGGCGCGACTCGTCTACGTGTTTGCGAAGAACGAGCGGACTCGTCAGCGTGACTCTATCGGCATACCGGAACTTTCGTCGTGCTTCCGTCGCGCCGTTGGAGCGCGTTCCGCTATCGGCAAACAGACGTCTGGGGACATCCCGGCCTTGCGCACGGCTTCCTCGGCAAAGTTTCGCTCCGCGCGTCTCTCGTGGGAACGACGATACCTCCCCGGATCTACGTTGTTTCATAATTCACGCGTCATCGGGTCGAAACGGAAATCTGCCTCTCGTTTCCTCGTCCTTTCGCCGTCGAGACGCGCACGCCTCCGCACAAGTCGCTGCACGACGGAGAGTGCTTGCGGGTGCAAAGTACCTCACGGATTGACCGAAACGCGTCTCCTCAATCTCGCGACTCGAATCGCTCGATCATCGATTTTCATACTCGTCGGCGGGATCCTTTTTGTGATTAGAATCATTATAATAATTGTAGCTGCAAATATTTTTCTCAGCGTATAAGATATAGTTAATTGCATCGAAAAAATAGCTGGAACAATTAATAGGAAGCTAATGAAATTGGAGGCAAAAGATGCATGCTTTTTGAGAGAGAATTACATTTGCCGATCATATCTCGAATAATCCGATCATCGGTGGAATTTTTGCACTTCGCAGTACCAACGCACCATTCGCCGCTGCTTGTTCCGCCTCTTATAATACCAGTAGCGTTCCGTGTCCGAAAATAAGCAGGCTCGCAAATTGCGTGACAAACGGCGTGCGAGCGCGACAAAATGCGACGCGAGAAAAACGATGCAGGAAAAGACAAACACTCCTCCTCGCGGAGGTTGGGAAAGCCGGAGCTGTAAAAGCGGAGGAAAATAGAGGCAGCCGCGCGCGAGCTCACCGTCGCGTTAGAACGTCGAAACTGCCGATACGTATATAGAGCAACCCCGATGAGCCGCCGGGTAGCCCGTTTGTTTTGAAACTCAACATGGACCGGCAGATGGAGAGCATCCGATAGAGGCAATAGAGGGGAGCCGTCCGGTCGATTCGGCCGGGCAATGATACGTAAAGGGCTCGGCGAGTTAACGCAGTCCGGTGGGAAAGAGACAGAGAGAGAGAGAGCCGGAAAAAGGAAGAAAAGGAACCGGCGCAGGACGATAAGCGAGACCGAACGAGAGGCTATAAAAGAGGAAGAAGAGATAGAGCGAGAGAGAGAGAGAGAGAGAGAGAGAGACAAATCGAGAAGGAAAGGGAGAGAGAAGAAGAAAGAAATACGCGCACACTCGCATGCATTCGAACGTCAATGCGCGCGCGAGGGTGTAAAATAGAGGACGTAGAGACAGTCATTGTGTAAGCACGAAGCCGGTACAGCAACGTAATGCACTTAACGTTATCTACTCCCCTTTTCGGTCCGCAACTACTCGACGACTGTCACTCCATTTCCACCCTACCCACCCGTATGTCGCTTCCTCTCGAGCAGCGCGATGGGCGCTCCCCCGTCCCCTCCACTCGCGGTGTTCCGCACCCCCACTTGAGTCCATTCGCGCCCGCACGCTTACATAAATGACGGGCGCTGGCCCGTTACGTGTCAGACGTGTGTCGATGCAGCCGAGTGCGGTTTTACGCGCGGACGCGCCTCTTCCGCGGGGACGAGGGAGGTGGCTATCTCGTTTATTGTCACGATTATGACGCGGGTGATGCGGCCCACCCTCCTATTGAGAATGCAAATTAGAGCGATACGTTTGCAGATTGTCGATATGTCGAAACTTGCGAGAGAGCGGAGAAGGACGCGCCCACCGTTGTTTGCGATTGTTTCTAACCGCTGCTGAATTGCGCAATTCGCCTTTGACGTTTTATTTCGACCGATAGACCCCCGACGAGCCGCGAAATTCCTCACTGTCTCATTACGACGGTAATCGACTGCCGTAGAGTCACTGAATAATTTTACAATTGTGCCCTCATATTAATCTCTTTACAAACAACCAATCGTGTAGAATTATGCTCCACCGCGTGTATTTTGTTAGTAATGAAGGAGAAAGTGACGATATAATAAAATAATAATAATTATTATTATTATGAAGATTATTATTACTGTTTGTACATATTGTAGTGTTAATATTGCAAGTAGTAATAATTATGTATGTGGTAATCATGTTAAATAACAATGAGATAAAATTATCAGTTTAAATTATCAGTGCTCTTACGCTACAGCGAACCAACATCCATCTAGATCAATCCGATGCGCACGGTCGAGAGTAACTTTCAAGTTGCGCCCCGATTGACCCTAATTTTATTAATTACCGTGGATCTACTCTGCCCCAGTTACGGAAGACATTAACCCTCTGATGCCCTATTCAATTTACGCCTTATCTGAAGTTTTACATAATAAACTTTAGAGCGATGGTTAAATTTTCATATTGCTCTCGTTAGTCGTAATATGCCGAGTGTATAGAGTAAAACAAAGATCTCACGAAAACTATGTTCCCTGCGATATCAAATTCTCGTCACCGGGAAATTTCGTTGTCAGAGTTTTACATTCAACTCGAATCTCTCGTCGCGGCCTGAAAATTCTTTCGCCAATTAGAACAAATGTTGATTGCTTGAGATATTTGCAACTAAAGTTGACACGTTTTATACGTGTGCCTTGAGATTAGCGTGCTTGTTTTTAATTTCTATTTCTAACATTTTCCAAACTAAAAGTAAGATTTTGATGAAAAACCACGATGATATTAAAGACTAATATACAGACATTATAGAGAAATTTCAGAATTATTGACCATATTGTCTTGAAAATACAGCGATGTTCATAACTTATAGCAATATCCGTGACCTCCTCGATGCGCCGCTAAAAATGCAACAGCGAGCTATAGAACTTCCTTAGAATTTAGCGTAGTAAGTGGGACGCACGCGTCGCGTTTAATTCGGTACACATATACACACATACACACACGTAAGAGAAAAAGCAAACTGTCCGCGGTATACGGGAGCGAGTTGATTCCACGGCGCATCGGCGGGTCAACGTTGAAAGTTCGACGGCGAAGTTCGAGCGTGGACGCGCAACGCGGCCATTGTTATCGGTGTGTCCCCGCTGGCGAATTTATGCGCTCGCGTATATACGCCGCACTTACGCTGTGCCATAAACCAACTCGACCGCCGCGTAATGCCTACTCCAGGCCTTTAATACGCGATCGGGGAATAAAGGGAGTTAGCATAACGCGCGCCGGTACAATCAAAGGTACGCCGGTAATCAACGTTTCGGGCGCGCACGCGCATTTAGATGCAGCGGCCACATCAGTTGCATCGCAATAGATTCGCTCGCTCGCGCGAATGTCGGTCGCGATCGAACGAACGGGCGCGAGGAGGAGTCTTTAAAAATGCGCCGCGAGATTTGCGATTCATAGAACGCGCTCCCGCGGGATGTATAACGAACGGGAACGACAGTGCGCGATCGGCGCAAATATCAAATATGAAATCCCGGCGGGAGTACAACGGTCGAAAAAAAAAGACACGCATTAAATCGAAGAGCGCGAACCGGACGCGCGATCGCCGCGACGAGCGTGTCCGAGCGCGGCTGGCGACTTGGGACGCGTAATTAGGCCGATCACAGCTGGTAATTATGCGAGCTCTCACTCACGCGCGACAACTGTCCACGTGGATCGCCTCCAGCGGAGTGCGGAAACGGCCGTGATAAGCGTAGCGCACGCTTCGCCACGAAGAAACGCGGAAATACATGTAAGTCGTAACGTGGCCGCTTTGTTAAGGAGCAAAGTGGAGGAACAAGTAGCTGCCATATCGTATCTCCGAAGGGTTAGTTCGTTAGTTAGTAGAAGCAGCCGCGTTATAATCAGACGGCGGAAAACGAGTAGAAATGACCGGCTTTATAGTCGGGCGAGCTACGGATAAGTGGAAAAAGCCGCGTTGGTCGGATACTGTAAGTACTGATGTTGAAGATAGCTAACTAGTATAACTTTTATCAACAATTATCTTATCAATGGTGTTATTTTATCATTATAACATATTGCGTAATTTGTGGGTGTGTTACTATAATGTCAATAATAATGACTTAATATGCATATTGCTATTTTTGTAGTTAAAACTGAGAAGTAATTAAAGCCGCAACAACTGTAATTATGGAAAAATAACTATGATCTCTATCAGTGTCGAAAGTAATTATGGAAATCCCGCGATTAACAAAATAATTAGTCGAACTCGTTATATTTCTTATGGTCATGTAATTAGTTGAAATTATAAGTACGCGCGCAACTTTGTATACGGACAAAAGAAGTCGACAAACAAATCAAGAATCGACTTTGCTTTTTCGCATCCACCCAGCATAAGCTGTGCACCGCGACGTAATTAAGGAAAATGTTGGCTTGTCGCAGCTTTTTATTGCACCCTGGAGGTGTTTTTCTTGCGGATTTTCATTGTATCCATCCCACTGGATGGGGTAAGACAATAAAACGAAGCATTATAGCATATTTATAAGCATTATTAACATTTTTGTAGCACCCGAGGGATACATCGATGTAGATATCCAGCATGTTCCGTTTGAAAATTTATAAGAATACGAAGTTATGGTACATACATCACGCGATAAGGATCACCCCGAAATCCGTGAAACCGTTTCCCTTACTTTTATTCGAGCGGCGAGTATATCTGAACCGATCGGTCAATCGCTTTTTAAGTGGCGCCATTGGCGATATTACAAATATATGAAACGGGAAACGTGGGAAATGTCGAGATACAAATTGTTTTTCTATGAACTCGACAATGTTATCAATGCAGAGTCTATCCGATTCCACCGACAAACTCACGGGATAGATTCCACATAAAAGAATAAGAAAAAAATTTTAGGAAATATATGTCCTCAAACGCTTAATTTCTGAGATATAGCTGCCACAATTTCAGTTTTGAAAAACTATATTTTATTCATTAAATCGTACTTTAAAACGAATAACTAGATGCGTGCTATAATAAAAAATTGTTCAAAACCTCTGCCTCCCTTAATCAATGCATAATTGCCAAGTTTCTGCGAACATGTATTTACTAAAATTTTTACTTATATTTTAACATAACGTAAAATCTGTCCTGTGAGTTTGTCGATGGAGTTCGGATACACCTTGTGCATCGTGTAAATTGATAAAGGGCGAAGAGTCGCTACCGTTCGATGTTTAGAAAACCATTTCAAGTTCCTGTACAGCGAAGCCAGCAGAGAATAACCCGGTGTCACCGCACAGTATGCCGGCGCTATCGAAACATCTAAACGACGTCATGGCGTGCGTTTTGTGCGACAAGAGAAATCGTGCCGACCGGGACCGAACGAAATAAATCCAACAGCGGCGCGGCGCGATCAATCGGCTGCGGCGAAAAAGCGAATGAAGAGATTCGCTGGCGTCTCTGCTCGCGCGTGACCGGTAAATTGCTCTCTTTCGGTCCACGACGACAATTCACGCGCGAGCGAGAATCGTGGTCCGTTAATAAATAACCGCGTGCTAGAGTCGACGGGTTTCCGACGGATCGAATATCCTCGTCGTTCTTCACCCCCTTGCCTTTCCTCCTCGTCGTCGTCGTCGTCGTCGTCGCGTCAATAACGAGTTATCGAGCCCATTGTCCGGCGAAGATTATCTCGATGAGCGATAGTCGATGGCGCGATGAACGGAGGAAGCGGACGCGCGCGCGAAACAGTTGTTGGCGGCGTACAAGCGGGGATGCGCGAGGGAGGACGGCCGGTTATCACCTCGTCGACACGGTTATAATTGTCATCGTTATCGTTATTGCGTCACATAACCTAATTGCCATGCGACGCAGCCGTCGGCCCTTATCCCGCCGACGATTAACATCGGCGACACGGCCGGGAACACGCCGCGTTCATCCATATGCAGGTAACGCCGGGTAACGGATCCCGCGCGGAATCCGCGCGTCGCGAATAAATTTGTTGTCGCTAATTCGCGGCGACGACGGAGGAGCAGGCGGAGAAGTCGGGACGACCGACGCTTGTAAAATACATTATTCCGTCGTAAATGCGCGTACATTGCAACAAACAGCACGAACGATTACGCCGGGCGGAAATTGCACGTGGGCTGTCGATGAAACCGTCGATGGCTCTCTTAATGCCCGCGAGAAAAATACGCATCTGACTTTGTACCACCGTCGCGTCGCATGGTGAGACGGGTTTATTACCTTTTTTCAATATTCGATATCTCCGTAAATAGATGTGGAATTGAGCGATAACAATTTGTGTGCGTTGAAACAACATCTTTGACTTATTTTCGATAGATAAACAAAATAAATTATATATATATATATATGTATATTTTTTGATAACGTAACATATCACGTTCTTGTTTCTATATCAAGCACGAAATGCGAGCGTGTTTATATTATTTCAAAGCACAATATGAAAATTTAAATTATACATAATTTAAGGAATATATCCCCAATTCTATTTATTATATTAGTCGAATTTTGGAAGCCTTTGTCCCACTGTGCATCTCCCCGAGCGCTCCCTATTTTTGGAATATTTAACGTAATACGTTGTAATCGACATTTTAGGGAAGAAAACAAAACACCCGACTATACCATTATTGGATAATTACAAACATATCCGCAGTGGCAGAGGTGAAATTTCCAACGCGCATCCCAAATAAAACCGCTGCCTCCAATTCGCGCGATGTCACGCGAAAAAAACAACGAGCGGAGAGAAAGCGGCAGGAACTAAACGCGGAAGTTTCGCTTATAATGTTATAAAGTACGTGTGCATTGATGTCGATAACAAACGCGATTTATAATTCGGAGCCTCTCTCTTTTTGAGCCAGGTTATCGTGTGTTAATTGTATAAAATTTAATTAAAATTACACGGCCGCTCATGCGAATATTCCCGCGCGAAGCATTTCAACAATTTCAGTGGAAAAAGTCACGCTATAGTCGGGCGGCACTTGCGGTCGTCTTGAAAACGAACGTCATCAGTTAATTGCGCGCTTTATTCGAACACGTATTTCCGAATGGAAAAGCGAAAAAAAGAACGACAGAATCCGTTTGCATTCGTGTAACTTCTTCCGCGCGCGTCGGACTCTTTTTACGCGGTGTTGCGCGGGAAATCGCTGTGAATTGTTGCGCTTTGATTCAATAGCCTTCCAATATCTCTATGCCTCGAAGGCAATAGCAAGGCCCGTGCGCGGTAAATTAAGCCGGAGACGCGGCGGCACGCTGTCAGCCGCCCAATAACGCAATCATCGTTAGTGAGCTGCGAAATTTAATTAGTCCGAAACAGCGATTTCCTCTTTTCGTGCAATTTTCGCCAAGCACTCATCCACGATATATTCGAAGTTGTTCGTAACACTTCTTGTGCTCGTCACAAATTGACCGACCGAGGAGACGAGTTTTCCGGGTGTTCACAGAGGGTAAGAATGGAGACGCAAACTTGATGTTTTCAGTGTGGCACTCCGATAATGACAGAGTAGCCTGCGAATTCTAGCTAAACAACGCGATGAATTGTTTTCCACCGAGCTCGCGCGTGCCAAGTTTCTATTTTGTTAAGAGTTAACGGATTATTGATAGCGACCGTGCGCGCGCGCACACTTCGTAGCTTTGCCCGTGTCGTTTTATTACAGCTCACAACCGCCTCCGTAATATATGAGGTAATAATAGGGCTCCGCGGAGACACTATATCACTATTATTACTAGGCTACACGATCCAATTCCAGTGAAAGCGTGGTGTCGCACTTTTATCTCATTCTCCCGGAAATATGTACGCGGTCTTACGTGAATTCCTCTTTAAGTGGCGCATTAACGCAGCCGGGAGGACGCCAGGAAGAGGAGGCGGCGGAGGCTCGAATCGAGACGGAAGCTCGCCGCGCGTATCGCACAATGCATTGATCCGATATAACGATACCGCTCAATGGCGCTTCGATATTCGCTCGTTATCGACGTCGCTTGAATCGCCGCTAAAGCGACTCAGCGTGTACAACAACAGCACGACGACCGCTGCGTCGCGCCGTTTTATTTGCCGCGGCGCGCTAATAATTATCTCCCGCGCTTTTGTCACCGTAAGAATTTATATGTGTTATTACAATGAAGCGGAATAACCGAATTAATCGGGTCGCGCGATTATGGACGTTACGTAATAGAATTGCCGTGGAGCGAGCTAAACAAGATAATGGCGTTGCTTACGCGAGAATCAATCTTTCATTTCATTTGCGATACGCGCCGTTTCACCCGTTTCGTGTGACGAAGAAAACGGTGGATACACTATGAAAAACAAAATTCCATCCCGAAACGAATTGAACGAACTCAACTTCAGCATTGCACTTGGCGAAATGACCGATTCTTTCCGCAAAGTTTCGGCGTTCTTCCAATCTCTTCGAGTGAATCACGGCTCGATCGCAATAAACTCAATTAGACACTCGACGCGGCGGACGTCACGAGACGACTGCAAGAATTCCTTCCGCGGTGGCGAGGAATCGTGCCTGGAGAATGTCGCAACAATAAATCCAGCATTTCGTCGGCGCATTTCCGCGGGTACGTCGGGCTGCTCGTTATCGCGCTCTATCACCATTGTTGCTGAACCGCACAACCTAATTACCGCGGAAGTGAGGCGTCATCCCTTATCTCGGAGCCGATTAACTTCGTCTGTACGGCGTGGGGGAGCCAGTCAGCAAATCGCACCCGAGACACACGTTCGCGTCTTTCGACGGCCATCATGCCCATCGCGGTTACCGAACGCGTATGCACAACGAAATACGCCTCGGCTCTGTCTCGAAATAGAGAAATTCCGCGGGGACGCACACCGAATCCCGTCGCGAATGACCGCTTGCGTGACATCGGGCTGTAACGTCGGGCGCGTCAATTAACGCAACGGATTCGCTCGAAGCCGCGGTAAAATGCGGGGAAGCGTTATTCTTTTAACGAGTTTCGCAACCGAAGTTTCTCGCCGCGGGCGAAAATTACCGGCGGCACCTTCGCCCGTAATTTCGTAACTATCCGCGACTTTTAATTTCCCACGTTGAATGTCTTAGTAATCGAGTCCGGAGTGAAATTTCGTGTCGGGGCGAAGTTTATCTCAAGTTACCGTCCGCTCGTGCGCGAGTGAGGTTTTTCATTAAAAACCTATTCTCGTCGTTTCCCACTCCTCGTTTATGACACGAGGAATTACCTAATTAACGGGGACCCTCCTTTCCACGTGTGCGTGCACGTATCTCTACCACCCCCAGTCACGAGGCGCATCGGGGTGGCCGTGCAATAAAGTCATTCTCGTATTTTCTAGACCATCAAGCAGTCGATAACTTTCACCGGGGGCTTCCCGCGAAACATAAGGAAGAAAGCATATGTTCCAATATCCCCCGGCATAATCCCCAATAAACCAGACAACTCCCCCGTCTTCTTGATCCCCCCACGGAAGCGGGGATCCTTCGGCCCCCGATGAACGCGAAACCATAATTTCTTGCCTGGTCGCCTTTCCACAGGAATAATGCTAGCCCCGGCCATTAATTCCCTGACGAACACCCCTGGCAAGGACACGCATGTTGGCTGCTCTCTTCTGGCCCGTCGCGTGACTCCCGGCCAAGTCGATCCTTTGTACTACGTGCGAGCACTGGTGGTACAAGGCCCAGGCAACTTGCCGGATCCTGTCGTGAGGATCTCTCCGCGCGCGCGAATAGATCGTTTAATTTCGCCGACGACGAACATACGTCGGGAATATTGCCGGTAAGTCGCTGCCGTTAACGCCGCGAAAGGAAAAGATAATGGAAGATCCGACAAAAATGCAACGTCGAAAAACAATCTGGATTTCTCTGTCCCAATGCCGAACCAAACATTGTAGTAATGTTGTCGCTTTTAATGCGTGCATCTTTCTTTAAGTCTCGAGCATTGCTTTCTCTATGTTGAGCTCATTAGAATTATTGCATAACGTTATCGTTACGACAGC
Organism: Dinoponera quadriceps; assembly: GCF_001313825.1. Classification (NCBI taxonomy): domain Eukaryota; kingdom Metazoa; phylum Arthropoda; class Insecta; order Hymenoptera; family Formicidae; genus Dinoponera; species Dinoponera quadriceps. The sequence goes on from NW_014554754.1 coordinate 3,542,090, forward strand.
CTGTTATTGTGACCCTCTCGGCGATTAAAAGATATTGGATAACGCGCGATGATACCCGTAATATGTCTCATAATTAACGTTAAGTGGATCCGTCATACAAAAGCATGCTTCATAAATGTGAAGGATAACGGGTCGAAAGGGTTAGAGTTGAGAATACAAAGTTTAAGCGGAAGTTGGAGTCTCGCAAAAGGCGCGCGTCACCGACTGAACGTGCATATGTTTGCCGCGAAGGCGCAGCTAGTGGTGAAGGAGTCCGGATAACGCGAAAGGAAACGGGAGATAAAACAGCAGCCGTGTTATGGCGACCACCAGAGGTCGGCGGAAATGGTGATAAACTGCGGGTAAATAATGTGTGTGTGTATGTGTGTCTGTGTACGCGGCTCTAAAAATGAAGAGAAATCGTGGTCGTATTCGCGCGGAAGATGAGGGAGGTGTTCTCGCGCCGGCATCGACCTGTGTTCTCTTTTTCTTCTTCCGCTTTTTTTTCTGTATTTTAGCGCGGGTAGATAAGGACACACGATGTAAAACTTGCGCAAACGAAAGAAATAATGCGGATTCCTCTTTTTTCCCTTTTGCCCGTTTTTCCGCCACATCTCGAAATACGGTTTTCCCGTCCAGGGTGCGAGAACTTTTCCCGCCCGTTCCCTTTTGCAAATTCGAAGCACAGAGCTACGCGCGATTTAATTTGGAGATTAAAGCTCCGAAAGCTAATTGCATTTTGCCCGGCGTCAGATATACGGCACAATAAATTTCGCGTGATCAATAATATTATACAGTAAAAAACATTTTGTATTTGTGTTAAAATCGGTCCTTGTTGAAAACGTTTTAATTAAATTTTTAATATACTCGTGTTATTTTAACATATATAATATACTCTTATATAATCAACATATATAATATACTCGGTTAATTTAACATATTGGTCCATACTCTGAGCTCACTTTTATCGATAAAAGTGACTCTAAAAGTGGCGTAGGAACCACCTGATTGGGCTGGGAAGTCACATTTAAGACACTTTTATCGAGAAAAATGAGTTCAGAGTTTACGTTATCGTTCAATATATTCACCTCGTGTTAAATTAACGCCAAAATTTGTGTGGACCGTTTGGGACATATGAAATATGTAAAACACAAGACTTTTCACTGTACGAACACAGTTTCGCGCGTACCTTTGTGAAACTAATAACATAATAATCCGAGTTCGCGAGATTATATAAAAAGTCATTTTTCTCGTCGCGATGTTATTATATTTCTCCGCTCCCGGGTCATTTAAACATTCTCGGCCTTATTACTTTATTCAAAGATTTCTTTCGCCCACCCTTCCTCCCCTTCTCACTCGTTCTCTCTTTCTCTCGAGCGATCCAAATTGTCAGGGCGCGATAAACGTTCCGTTTTATTCCCGGCGTTTTCCGAAAATGCAAGGCCGCGCGATAAAAACGCTTCGATACGACATCGATGCGCGATAAGATTTCACGGTGTGTACGGGCTCTCTCGTCGTTTCCCGAGACCCTAGCTCCCTTAAACGTCATGCGATTTAGCCTGCATCAGAAAAGCGAGAGCCGACGACAGCAAGCGCCCTGTCGACCGGAAGACATTGGTGACATTGTTATGCTTCGTCTACATACGTTGTCTGCACACACCGGGTGGGCGCGCCGCTGAAATTTATCGTACCGTAAAACACACGGCATCCTCCTCACAAAGCCGCTGGCATTGAAAAGCCATTTTGTATGTTTTTGCCTGAGAATGAGAAGCGCAAAGTAAACCGCCTCGCGGAGAAGCCCCGGTCGCACGTCCGCGCCTCTGTATACGTACTGCAAGCGCGAGGAGGCCCTCGCCGCTGTGTCCAGCTCGGATTAAAAGCTCCGCGACGATATGGGTTGGACAGCCGATTAACCCTCAAAAGCGTGACCTTTTAATCTTATTTTGTGATGCCGGTTACACTGTTGTTCGAGCGCCTCGGAAAGGGAGAATGGAACGTCGCGGTGGCTTTCTCAACGAATGCACTCTGCAAGTCGGAATATATCCTGTCACTCATTATTCGGGAAACGAATCCCGAGGATTAGATGGAGACGCGAAATCAGCGAATAGGAACATGTTCCTCTAAGAACCTTGCTCCGATTGACGATCTGCTCGCGATCCTCGTATCCAAGATGGTCGTCAACAAGGTTGGACGAATTACTGGCGATCTCCCCTGTGTTCCTCGACGGTCTTCCTGCGGGCGTCCCGCGATCCCTGCTGATCTTCATGCGATTTTCCTTCGGCGACTTTTCTCTCTGACGCTAGCTGGATCCTCACTGACCGTAATCTGAAGCATCTCGGACGATCAGTATGGTATTTGCATTGCGTCTTCAATAAAAGTGACGTTTGCAAATGACCTGCGACATATAAGTGCGTAGGCGTTGATCAGAACCAGACTTGATGTTAATTTCGTTGCATACACGTTACAATACGCAGCATCCGTTCTCTTCTTCGTTCGAATAATGATAATATTCGGCGAAGAACCGAAGCTGCCGGTGCAGAAATGAAATTCGGCGTCGAACTGGGTCGGTCCACCGGTCGAAGATCATCTCGCGATGTTCTCGCGCTTCTAACCGGTCGCACGGGTCGGGGTCCCGGGAGATGAGAAACTTTGATTTCCGATCAATGTGCCCGGTTCAAGTATAATTGACAGAGCTCACCGGTGCGGCGGTATTCCCCACGCGCGGCTGCACAAACCCGATCGATGAGCGGAAATAAAGTTTCCCTCCCGCGGGGGAAGCGGCGGACGTCGGGACGTGAAAACCTTGACGAGCGCGTTCGCACGCCCGTCTTCCGCGTTATCGCGCTCATACGCACCGCACCCGTAATTGACTCAGCCTTCGGTGCGCGGAGGTGAGGCTCGATTCGGTGAGAATTATGAAGCTTTCACATCGGCGGGAAGGGAACCCCCGTGTGTGCTCGGCCAGGACCATTGCGTAAATGAAGTTATGGTTGTTCCTCTCCGCCCGGCGGCTCGTTCGCACGTTTCAGCGTCATTGCATATTCCTCCTCCACCCCCATCAACCCCGCCGTCGGCTTCATCGCCTCCTCGGCCCATACACGTTCGCCGTTGTCTCCCGGGTTCCTCTCCCTGCTCTTTCCCGTCTGGGGGCTACCATTCTATGTACGTACGTGAGCGGAAATGCGTTTTACGGCCGCTGCGGTGCGATGTCTTTCGCGCAGCTGGCTGTTCTGGCCCGTAAGCCCGCGAGAGCTTACGCCGGCTCGTTTGGTTTCTACATGTCATACGAGGTAAATAGAGTGACAACACGGCTTTCCAGACGGCTGGCAATTGCCTTTGCGCCGTAACAATGTAACTGCGTGACACACGCCGCTTCGTTAAAGAAGCGCTCTTAGTTGGTGTATCTTTTTGAGTTAAGCGGAGAATCGGAATGTTTCGGATCAGTGAGTGCCGTTTCATAGATGTTTTCTACACTGAAGAAGAAGCGCTACTATTCGAGTAACATTCTATTTAATCCGAATAAAATGGTTATTTCAATACCCCATGGCCGATATTTACTAAAAGTAGAAATTTTATCGACTATTATCTTCGTATAAGTAGACATTTACTTGCATATGTTAGAGCAATTGTGACAAGTATAAAATTCATAATATTGAGAATGTTGGAATTTATTTTCCGAAAATATTCACCGGACAGAAAAATCTCAATTTATACAGAGTATTTCAAAACTGATCAATAATGTAAAAGTGAAAAGCACAAATCAGAATAAAAACATTGCAATGAACACCGCAGATGCCGCAAATGAATCGTTTTCGAGCTTTCACGAACTAAAAAGGCGTTCTCTCTCTTTCTTTCTCTACGCGCCTGACATAACGCTCGGCGTGGGTCGTCGAGCTATTTCGAGATCTCGAATCGCGACGCGACGTTCGTTTTCCTTTTTTCGCCGCGAGAAAGCTCGTTCTCACGATTCCCCGGTGAACCGTACCCTAAGAGTCCCGCGCGACGTAACTGCCGGCGAGTCGTATATCTGGGATAAAAGTAGGAGAGAAGAAAGAGGAGAAAAAATGCCCGGGACGCGGCATCCCGCATACGTGATAGTCCCTCGTGCTTGACTCCGTGCTTTTATCCGGTATCTCGTTCGGTCTCTCCGTTATTTCGGGCGTCAGATATCCGTGACCCTTTGCTTATCGGTCCTAACGATCGCCGAAAGTAAGATGCGCGTTGCTTGGCGAGCTCGTCGCACTTATCATTTGTCATAACTGACGTTATGTAGGAGCCCGGAGACTGACTCGCGCGTTTCCATCCACTTTTCTTACCCCCCTCCAATTTTATCCCGATATTTCAAAACGAAATTTTGAGAAAGACGTGTGCGTGTTTATGATAGATCTAATTCTCCATTTAGAAGATCATTTTGTATATAAAATTATTTCACGGAGATCTCCCGGCGAATATATTGTCATGACGAGCGAGTTTCTAATCGATCCACTTTCGCCACGTCAGCGTTGATCAGTGCCGTTTTAGAGAAAAAATTCATCTCGGACGATGCGTCTTTATTTAGGGGAGATTCCCTCCGACGTGCTCCGCGCGAAATAAATCTCTATTATCGGGAAAGCGACGCGCCGTCCTATTTCGACGGCCGCGCATCACAATTAAAGGCACGATTCGCCAGCCTCGAATAGTCACCCGGCCCGGATCCTAATTTCGCGTCGTTAATCCGATTTATTCGACGGCAGTACGGATTCTTTATTGACATACGGAGATCTCTCGATAAGCCACCCGAAACGAACGTAACGCTGCTAGTTATTCGCGAATTAGAGCAGACCGTCCCTTTGGCTACTTGTTGAATCTACCCTGGAATATCGCACTCGCAAAAATTTCACATCCTTGATGCGTGATAAAAAGCGCTCACTCGACTTTTCCGTACCTGTAGAGACAATTGTAAATTGCGAAAAAATTGCGCCGCCTCTTTCACGAAGATGATTCCCACGAGTGGAAAATGAGATTCACTAGTCGCAGGACCTTGAATTATTTAATAATCCGATACGTGCTTATACGTCGCGAAAAATACATCGTCGTCGCATATACGGGAACTGGGCTAATGTAATAATGAGCGCGTGTGCGCCAGTTCTAAAAGGTAATTGTGTCGCAGGATGCATCGAGAAATAAAGGTCACGAAGATACCATCTGGTCTTCTTAATTGAAATTTTCCTCATCCGATAAGTAAGCCGGAGATAATTATAGAGCACGACCAATTATTAACTTCGGCCGGCGATCGCGCGAGTCCAATGAAATATGTCACGAATTATATCTTCGACAAAAGTAGAAAAATCCATCTGAAAATAATGGAGTGAGAAAATTTTTCGCCGCACGCGTTGCTAACAATTACACTCGCCGCGCAAAGATCACGGGAAACTGGCGAGAATCCAAGCTCTCAACGTTCGATTCTCTCAAACGCTGCTTACACATCTATCAAGCCGCTCCGAACTGAAACTAATCGACCGCGAATATCACATCGACGTCAGTTTTTCCCCGATTTCTCAACGCGGATTTCAACGTCTCGCCAACTGCGACTCGAAAATACCCGACATCAGCCGGAACCGTTATGCTTATATTGTCGCGCTTTCCCCCGCTCCACCGTACCGTAATTAATCCTGTCGTATACCTTCTTGCCTCTCTAATTAATTAATTTGTCCTCGGATTCCATCGGTCGGATAATCAGTTGGGGATCTCATCGGGCGGGAGTCCGGCGGCTTGAAATATCTCGTTTCCGCGGTCTCGCCGAAAATTCCGCGCGCACCCCCGCCGATGGGCGTCGGCCGTTCTCCCGTGACTCCCGAACCCCATCATGAAAGCCGGAGGACAATGAAGGCTCCGGGAAAAGGGCCGCGAACGAATTTGCATATACCGCAGACGGGTCGCGCGCGCGCGTGTGCTTTGAGGGTTTACACGTGTCGCGGGTTAATCTCGTTCCGCGTTCAGTGCCGGAGCTGAGCGAAGGGGGCGCGGATGCTGCCGTTCACGTCGGTATTTAATCAGCTATGTTATTCAATATCGGCGCCGGCCGCGTTTATTGTGTGTATTTTGTGCGTGTATTACGCGCCGCAAGCTTCAAGAGGTTGATCCTGTCCGGCGATAACGCCGCGCGAAAGGGCGAATGACAGGCTCGAAAATAGCGATTGTATTTCGTAAGTTTTTTGCTAATCCCTGCGATAAATCATAATAATAATTATTATTATCTCATTGGTCGGAAAAAGAAATTGTGAGAAATTACATCTGGAACAAATAATGTATTGTAAATGATGCATGTGCTCGTCGGTTAATTTTCTCAGTTCAAATTAAGTGCGCGTTAACACGCTGACTTTCCTTGGCTCCCTCTTTTCTTTTTGACTGCGACATCTACTTTGTTAAATGTAATCAGTCACACGTTAAACATACACGAAGGAAACACGGCGGAATTACAGTGTCGGCGGCCTTCCGGTGACAGTGAACGCGTTAATTACCTCCTTCATACGTTGCGGAGAATAGTTTTGCTGTTAATTCAGCGTTGATAGACAATACCACGCGCGAGTGACCGCTAACCATCATCAAGCGCCGATTCCGCTTCTGTCACGCGCGCCTGCATACCTAGGCTTTCGGCCGGTGCTTTCGACGGAGGAACACCGTCTGCCTATGAATGGACAAAGGGAGCGACATGCCCCCTACACGTCCTAAGCTGGCCGCTTATACGCGCGCGCTACGTACACACGCGTATATATAAGCGTGCGAATCGCCGGAGTAATTTCACAAGCGCGTATAAATAAATTCATAGGGCTATGGCGGGATAGGCGAACGAGTAGATGCGCGAGTACGTGTTTCTGAATGCTATCTGCGGCGGCACAGGAGTGGTCCAGAGGGTTAAGCGTAAACAGCCGCACACTGCGCTTTGAATCCAACGGCCGCGCACACGCACACATATATATATAATATATGTGACCCGTGCTCTCTCTCTCGCGCGATCGTATCCACTTTGCGTGACGAATATTAATGCCGTTTACATTGGACGTACGGACGTTCATGACTCTTCGCGATCCGTTGTGCGCAATTAAAGCGGATAAGCCAATCGTGATTAATCGGTCTCGTAAACGCGACCGTCGCGTCGCGCCTGTATGCAATCGTTATGCTCGTTGGTTTATTTTGATCCTTGTTTAATCGCACATTTCCGCGGCGGCGCTGATGATTCGGCTGACCAGGCCGTGTCAAATCGCAAGCGGCCTGGAAGGATCCGTTCGCCGGATGAAAGTAGGGTCTCTCGAGTGAGAGTCTGGCCATCTCGACTACTTTTTATCGACTACTTTGCGATCGTCAGACAGTCAGAAAATCAAATAGAAATATTTATATGAACTTTTTATGTTGTTTTCGTGCCCTAAATTCACTTCTGAAATTGTGCCCACGTGTTATGAAGCACCTCGAGTGTACTGAGAAAAATGTGTTGTAAACTTGATATATTATAGGTACTTTTCATAGATAGAGGCATTCTAGTGACAAGCTAGACATGATTTTTGATGAAGAAATCGGAGACGGCCAGACTCTTACTTGAGGGACTCCAGATGAAAGCGACACGATGTCGCGTCATGACGCGCGAGCGTAGCTCACTTTACATCGATCATCCTTCTTCGGGGAATCAAGCGGGGAGGAAGGAGTTCGCCGGGAAATTAAGCGCGTGTAATTAACTAGAAAATCAGCCGGTTACACCGCGGCGATACGCGTAGTAAACCGCGAGGTTTGCTGGAGAATTACTCGGGAAATTAACCGCGCGCAATTAACCGGCGGTATCAATCAGAGCATCGATCGCGCGCGATTAATCCGGAAATTGGCTAGAAAATTAACTGGAAAACTAATCAGGAAGTCGACTGAATTTCAACCGCGAAATTAATCGAAGAATCAAACGGAGAATCGCGAACCAGACGGACATTTCAAGCGTACCATTAAAACGGGACGGACATTCGATTCGTTAGATCGTGAAATGAACTATGCAACTCGAACGACAACCCCTCCGATGACGCTCCGCTTTTTCACCACGACGCATTACACGACCCTGTTTGCGGGGCAAGAAGTCGCAACGAAGAGCAGTTTAATTATCCACGGCAGTCCACTGGGTGTGGCAGCACTCGGCACGAAGCGGCCGCAGAATTAATGCCAATTATGCGTATCCGGTTCGAATTCTGATCTGGTTTTATCGGCTCGCTGCCACGGCTACTACCGTCGCCGCGGGTGGATGATTTTCAGCGGCCGGACTATCTAATATTTCGTGCGGACGGTGACTTTTTAACAAGTCGCTGCCCGTTAGTTACCCGATCCAATCAGCTAACGACGCCGGGGGAGTGAAGCCAATCGCCGTTAACGAACCCTTGCCGACAGCCGCGAAAGAAAATGTCGTCCGGCGGCGGAAACAGGGACGGAAATTGCGTATCGACGTTTTCCGGCTCCCACCGAGACACAAAGTGAAGTTATATATTCGGGAATCGTTGGGAGCGCAAAGACGCGCAAAGCCGAGCAAATCGGATGAACGTTCGCGCAAATCGGAAAGCTGATCAGGCGGGGCAACGCGCGCCGCATCTTTACGCGCTCGTCTCGACGCGCTCCCGATATCCGGATGTAACAATTCGCCGTTGATAGAGCGAAAGGCCGCAAGAACGTCAATCGTATGAAGCAACAAGACCGTATAGTATTTTTGCAAAGAGAGGAGAGAGAGAGAAATAGGTAGACGGAGAGAGGAGGGAGGAATGAATGGAAGGAGAAAAGGAGAGAGAGAGAAACTGCATCCGCACGGGGGATGAACTAAATTCCAATTTAATTGGCGCACGCGGAGTGCAGTGTACGAGTGCACGTTGTTCGGCCTCAGTATTCCTATTTCCGCCATTCCGAAGCCGCGGGAATTACTAACGTAATATTTCGCAACACCGGCTGTGTGTTAACTGTAATTTAACTCCGGGCAAATTACATTAGAACCTAGAATAAAATCGCTATACTTTCCTCGAACGCGCGCGCACGTTTGGCGCGCGAATGAAGATTCGTAATAACGCGCCTCGGAGCTTCTCTGCGTGTGATATTTGAGGAAAATTACATACACATTTCTCCGACTGCTCGGCGACGGATGTCCCCGAGAACGTGTAATTCGCGCGCCGTCAAGTTGATTGCGAATAATTCCGAATAATTGGCCGCACACGCGGGCCGAAGTTGCCCGCAAGTTAGACTCGCGTGGAAGCTCCTAAGACGAGTCAGTTTACGATCGAGAAGTAAGTTCGTTACTCGCCCGGTCGAGATTCGCTCAATCGCCATGCTCGCGGAGTGTCTCGCAATATCCGGTGTCTCTGTCGCGGCGGAAATAATTTCGACGCGTTTAGTCCGTTTGCCGCGCCACGAGACTGTTCAGACGTGCTTGGAACTTGTAACGTACACGTCGCGCCTTGGTTGCGTCTTAATCTCCCGTGTAATCCTAGCGAGTCACTTTGTAGAGGTACGGAGAGGCGCACCGTCTGAGCAAACTGCGATCATACCACTGCCACGCCGACACAGACATAAACGTCGCGAAACAGTAAACACTACGCGCCATTGTCTCGCGAGGTTCGTAATATTAGCGGCGCAACATATTGTGTGAGCCGAAGCGTTTTCCGTCTCATGCTGCAGTCTCGTGGCCGGTTTCGCGAGTTTCGTCGGTCTGCGTCAACAGAGGGAACGAAATATTTTGCGTACACGGAAAACGTCCCTGTCTATCCAGTTACAAACTACAGGCTGAATTGCGACTCGATTTTATCGCGAAATGTCATTTCTTTTTTACTAGAGGCGTGTGCACAAATTCGTCAAATTTTTGCCGGCACTTTTTCCCGTTAATAATAACGCAACAGTAAACAAAGTCAGTGGGAGAAAAGTAGCGACATTTTTTTTTTCAACGAGTTTTGCAACGCGTCCGTATCTACTAGAAGGATGTGTTTTTTAAAGAAATTTTCAGAAAATAAATCTTCGTATTTAACACCGGATGCGTGCTGAAGTTCGAGGTAAAAGCATTGTAATCTTTTCGCTACTGACTACATGGAAAAAAGTTACTATCAAGATTCATATTCTCACACATAAGCAAGAACATATAATCTTATATGAAGGTGATATTTGCTTATATACATAAAAAAGTTCCATATAGTTACACTAAAAATATCATTTTCTGTTATTCAAAAATAATTTTCATAAATTGAGAGGAATATTAGATAGCAAGAACCTTCAAACTGATACTTAGTTCGAAGATATTTTGATACATATATAAAATAATTGGCCTGGTCAACTGCAAAAGTATAGTTTCTCACTCGCATGTTTGCCGAGAACATGACCTAAATCCCATTGATCCGAGAAAATATCAGAACGGAACGAATTTCGGCACATTCTTCGTGCATGAAACAGAGAAATGTAATGTTTCAGCAGGTGCAAAAAATATAGCAATGACGCAACTCCGCGCTGCTTTATGTAAATCGCGCATTTAGTTTTCCCTGAATAAAAACGTGACGTTTTGCGCGGATGGCGATGTGGGAACGTGAAATCGCTAAAAAAACATGAGGAACATTGGGACAATAATATTAAATTTACATACACTACGGTGGAATACCGCATTAAGAGACAAAAAATATCGAATATCCCTCTCGCGCCTGTACGTGGGGGGAGGGGATCAAAATCGCGGCGTAAGATTTACATACCGCCCATTACGCACGCGTGCACGCGACTTTTACTGCGCAAAGTACGCATAAGAACGTTTTCTCATTGTACAAACACTCCATAATCCATTGTCGGTGCTAATGAGCTTATTGTTGTTACTATAATGGTTTGCCGCCGAAACCAACTATTATTTCCAATCAACCCAAGTTAGCATAGTATCGCATCACGGCGAACCGACTTACGGGACGCTTTTTAATTTATAGTTCCGCGACACGTCCGGGAGCGTCTGATGTTCGCGGGGCCAGTAAATTTTCCATAAAAATACTTCAGTGACGGTCACCGGAGACCTCCACTCAGTCGTATCGCGTTTCAGCTCCGTGAGCTCCACCGCACGCTATCGGGCATTATTGATACGCGTCCCCTGTACCGCCGAATAGCTCTTGACGCTATAGACTTCAGACCGTAGACAGGAAACTCGATGCGCGACCGCATCGTGCCACCCCCCCCCCCCCCCTTCCCAATTTTAGAGCCACCGCAGCACCGCTCCTCGCTCTCTAACGCTAACGCATCCCGCCCGCGCCTGCGAGGGTGTCCATTACGCGAGAAATGAAAGTTAGGGCGTAACGCGTATATATATTTACACCAGGCGTTTCCCCCGAAAACGTCGACCCGCGTCCCCGACAGGACGATGACACTTGGCTGCGACGAACAGATTCCCCGAGTCGAATTGCATACTACTCTGACGCTCTTAAGCACAGCTTGCGCCTACTTAGACGACCTGTAGACTAATAAAAGCTACTTCGATAATACTCTTTAACTTTCTCTCTCGAACCTTTAATTCTACAGGTTGAATACACCCTTCAACAATCTATTTTGATATTAAAACAACGAGAACGAAAATTTGAGATATTACCAGGATCAAAGTGGGAATTATATTATATTATTAGAATTGAAATTGAACCTATTTTGCTATTTTAGCCCCCGTGTTGCAGAATAACAAGTTAAACTCAGGACCAAAATTACGACTTGGGTCTTATAATGATATAATGAAAATTTTCCATCGAGTCGGAAGCGCACGAGTTGGAAGCCCACCAGGTTATTTCGAGCGCATCAAATTTGATTTGCCGCTCGCAGCGTGGGGAAGCTTAATAACAATGCAAAGATCACCGCAAAGTCTCGCCACCGCGGCGTTCTTCCATCTTCTTGAATCCTCATCGGTGAGAAGCACTCTCGAGAGAGGTGAAGTCCTTACTCTCTCTTCCTCCCCCGAGCTTTGCGCATGCCGCGGTCAATATCGGCGCAGACTGCGGCTCGAGATCGTGAATGAAAATTGATAAAATATCCACGTATAATTCCGACGGTGCGGGAGAGCGTCGGCGAATCACAGATCGCTTCACGTGGGATAAGAAAGGATACTCGTGGCGTTACGTGACTTCTGTACAGATAACGGCTATACACTCCCCCGTGGAAATCTCGCAGCGCTCTCTCTCTTTCTTTCTCTCTCGCAGTTTCCGCATCCGGTTTTTCCGGCAACCGTTTTCGCCCTGAAGCTCCGCTCAGACGCGACGCGACGTTAATTTTAATGACGCGTCTGAGCGGTTCGCGCGAGCCGCCCTATGAATAATTTGCACGACGTCGACGATCTGCGAGGATTTTCCTGCTAAGGTCGTATCGTCTCGATGACGCGGCGGGTGTGATTATGTAACGTGCGTCGCACCGTAAATGTGCTTCCAGTAGGAGACGAGACAAGATATCAATTCGTTGTACGTAAATTTACATGTATTTCCATGGGGTTTGCGAGCAAAATAAACGAAACACTCTCGAAATTTCTTCGAGTGAAACTCCACTCGAAAAACAGAGTGACAGCCGAGTCACTTGAATTCGAGTGATTTTTCAGTCGTGTAGAGCAGTGAATCGTTCCACTCTGAATCGTCGAGTGAATATTTTCATTGAAAATTGAAGAGTGAAGCTGATGTGCATTAAACTTTAATAAAGCCCAAGTCAAATCTAATTAGCCCTTATAATCGTGCAGCAGTGCATGCCACTTGTGTGCCACTGTATAACACATTTACTCTAATACCGTACAGTTTGAGTGTAATGTTCGCTTTTGTAATTTCGAGTGTATTTTCACTGTCGTCTCGAGTAAATAATCACTCTCTTTCTGATGGAGATTTCACTCCAAGAAGAGCTCATTTTCCCGTTTTAATCAACGATACACATTTCCGCCGAAATTCTTCTCCCACCCGCACAAAAGTCCATCGTGCCAAACGTAACTGCGCGCTGCGCTTCTCCGTCGTACATAAAATGGATATAAAAACTCTGATATTAAGGCACGACGCGGATATTACTTGCCTTCTTATCGGTCGTTACGCGAGATAAGCGCGAAACTTGATCGTCGTAACCCGTGAGCGTGTTCAAAATGTGATATTACTTTCCGCGAGAAATAAGCATGAACTTCACCCCGGCTCTATTTACCGTGAATATCTGGCTAAAAGGGTCCTCTCGCTCGATTAGACATATTGCACTTTTATACGCGACGAACGGTTGAACCGGTGTTTTCGAGCGACATTGTCCGAGAGATCGTCCTTTCTTCTTTTCGCAACAGCAGCGACCGGTGGATTTCGCGTGCCACGAGCAATCGCCGTTGCGGACGCCTTTGATCGACCATGCGACGTTTTTTAATCGCGTTAAACGTTCCGTCGTTGCCCTCAATCATCCAGCTTCCACTTGTCACACCCGCCCGTCCCGACTCCACCCGACCGACGGCTCGACCTTCCCGGCTTCCTCTCTCCTCCTTCGCTCTTCTCTCCTCCACACTGTGTGCGCGCGTGAGACGTCCGTTGTTTAATTAAAACCAGATCAAAATGACGTCCGCCGTTTCCGCACGAAACCCATGCGACGTTTCAACGGCGACGACTTTCAATTAATTCAACGTCGGTCTCTCTCGTTGGGCAATACCGAACGATGACGACGGCGCCGATGTGATCCGACGTTCCATGAACGTTACGCAAGAATTTACGACGATGGATCTTCGCGACGCGGACAAACACTCCGAAGATTCCGCGACCAAGTTTTACATAAATGCGCAACCGAAAGAAGATGGAAGCACCCGGTTCAGTGACGCACGCTTCCACCACGCGAGATGCTCTCTCGAAAATCCTTCGAGAGAAATTTCACTCGATACGTAGAATGACAGTCCATTCACTCGAATTCGAGTAACCTCTCGCTCATAGATATAGTGTGAATTCTCCATTATCGAGTGGATATATTTATTCGAAACTGAAAAGTGAATCTAATGTATTCAAGCGTTAATAAAAAACTTCAACATTTATCACGCCGTAACTCGCTAGTTTTTCTAATTGTTCGCATCATGTCCAAATACATGCATACATTATAATGTAAATATGACTGTTCGGTTAATATATCATTTCGACAGCTTGGCATATCGTGTCGTCGTATCATATTACATTTAGACATACTAAAAACGGTTCGTATGATTAGTGAAAGTTTGAGCCTGGTAAATATTAAGGTTTTATTGAAGCTCAGTGTACTCCACTATCACACAGTAAAAAATTTTGTGTAAAACATGGTCCACTGAAATCAGGTAAAAATTGGTTGAGGAATGGAGTAATTACTCACTTTGAATCTAGCATTTTTTCTGTTGCACTCAAAGTTCAAATTAAACATTCATTCTTGTGATTCCGAGTGACGGTGTCTTCACAGTCGCTATGAGTGAATTTTCGCTCTTGTTGAGTGGAGGTGTCACTCCAAGAAATTCAGAGAGGACGCAACAAATGGAAAACATGTATCATGCAAATGGACTCTCGTTTCCTCTCGTTGTGAGAGATAGAAAACGATATCCAAAAGTTCAAATAATTATTTATGTATTCGGTGCCCTCTCGATAAATTTGCCGTGCGAACACCGCAATGGACCTTTTTAGATTTCGTACACGTGCATAATCCACCGGCTCGGTGATATTTGTTTAATTCAGCGCAGCTTTCTACGCTGAAAATTTTTAATTTCATAATACTTGTCCTGCAGTTTGCGTAACACGCACGCGAGCGCACGAGCACAATCGCTGAACAAACACCGTGCGACAGGGAGAGGAACAGGATGGGAATAGCGCGCGAGCCTCCATTGTTCGCTGCATAATCTCCAGGCGCAATTTCGGACGCGGGATATTTGTGCCGGAAAAACATTTTTGGCAACGTACGGAGGACGATATCGGCGGCTGTCGGGACGATAATCGCGATCGATTATGATCTCGTACGTGCGTGCGTGCGTGCGGGTTGAGTATACGCAGGTATTAAGCTACGTCTATCGATTAGATAACTATATCGTTCTTTGCTCTATATAATGCGGCTACTCGAGATGAGCACACAAGGATTGTTTGCTTGCGATATTGCGACGACACGCGGGAAATTTACATTAACATCCTTTAGTCCATCTCACACACACGGCGTATAATAATCTCGTGACACGCCGCACGCCGTGTTATTAATGGACGCGCGGCGATTACGATCGCGCGCGTTTTACGGATTTTCCGTCGACTCGTGTTTGCTTTCCGCCGAAAATTCCGCCCGGTCGTCCCCTTTTTCGCGAGCGTTTAATGCCCAACTTCATATAGCTTTGTGACGGTCTCCGAAATTAAAATTCCTAATTCCGCGATTCTCCGCAGGAAGATTAAAAAATTAAAATTTCGAAACGCAAAAGCAAAATGACAAGTTAAGGGGAAATTCGTTCGAAATTAAATGCAGAATGCAGCTTCGTTAGCCGTCGTGGAAATCTCGTAGCCGAATCTACAAGAGACATTCCTCAGCTGCATATCTCGCGATATAACGCAGAAACGATTGATTTCGCTATTAATAAAAATTATTTACAATGGAATTCGCAAAAAAGAGATACACGGGCGATATGAAAAATTCCTCGTATAGTTTGAAAAATTATTCCAATTTCCTATTTTCTACCATTTATTTCAAAATATTTCGCACGATTGCGAGTTCGAATTCACGTCGAAACAACGTCGGGAATTGCATTTTTAAAGCATGATGGCTCCGATGAAAGTTAAATTGTCAATATAGGACCATAAAGACTTAAACATGTTTTAGTGTCATACGGTGTGTTCCGACATAAGGAGAACACTAAAATATCTCTCTTGTTTTGAATAATGGGAACTCTTTAGAATCGATCAAAATTTCGTATCATTAAAAACGAAGGGAACACTTAGGTGTTCTCTTTATGTTGCGGCAGCCTGTATATTGAGCGGAAAAAATTGCGCATTGCTCGACGGTGCATGAGTCACCGAATTCACGAGATCATCAGCACCGTGACGGACAAAAATCGTTCTGGCGCTTCGGAGGAGATGAGAGAGAAGCAGCCCCGATCAGCGCTCTCTGGCCGTCACTTAGTATGCGTCTCCGCCACTCGCCATTATTCGAACGATCTCTTAAATCTCGTACGCAGTTACGGTGATGGGGCATCTCGAATACGAAATCGCCGAGGTCGCGCGCCACGGGGTTACACCGTCGTTTCCCCCTCCGATGATCCGAGACCGACGGGGAATTCGGACCGCCCAAAGACAAACGATCGAATCTCTCGGACGGGTCTCGCGATCGCGGATCGTCGCCGTCTCGAGTCGCGGCAGGATGTTTGTTTCCACTTCGAGAGACCTTTGTCATGAAGCTCGGTAAATTCGCCGATGAACACGTTCCGAAGTTGGGCACGTTCCGAGTCTCGGTATTGGGTTATCAGCCGAATTTAGATGGCAGCGGATACTCATTGGAATGGACGCGCACGTCCAAGGATGACACAAAGTCCTTGTGTAACCTCAGCCCTCGTCTCGCGTCGATATCAAACATATCGTGTATATTCTTCATATTGGACCAAGTTTACGCGAGAGCTAAATGAGGTTGAAATTACACAGGCAACCCTTTAAACACTTCGAAATCAAGGGAATATTCTTCCAAAACGATTATAAGCAGCCGTCCAGCTGCCTCTCGTTCAGATCCGGGAAGACGGGCGGCTTTTTTGAGAAGAAATACTTCAAAATTTATCTATGGGATATAAGGTTTATCTCACGGAAATATAAATTTTATTTCCGTGGAAATAAATCTTATTTCTCTGCGAAATAAACTTTATATCTCACGAGTAAATTTTTTTAAGTACTTTCTTCTCGGTGTAGATTGTAATTTTCATGAATGAACCGCTTCCTGATTTCCTATACTTGTTGCACGTCTTTCGGTGTTATATCCCTCGGATTTGCATAAATTATAAGAGAAAGTTTTATGGTGTGCAGCCTCCCTTCACCGTTCGGGAGTTTCAACCCCTTATTTATTCAGGACTGATAACGATCCTCGGAATTAGGGAGCTATCCGAGCCTGCTATTAAAGCGCCTTATTTATATTTCCTTTAATGGTGGATTATGGTTTTCAGGCCTATTTATCCGCCGGCCGGTTATTTATCAATCATTCCCCCCGAACTTTCTTATCCACCGCGCGCGCGCAGCACTCACGACTCGTGAAGGATTTACGAGGATCCTCCGAACGGAATACCGCGGAGAAGGCACTCTCACTCACCCTTGCTGGGTACCGCCGCCGCGCCGACGAACTGAATAGCGAGGAGCGCGCCGATCAGGAGAAACTTGCCGGGACCAGCGCGTTTCGTCGTGACCGAAAGCCCTTCGACAGCCGACGAAGCCCTCAGCTGACGAACAGCGACACGCACCCCCATCCGCGACGGATGGCACCTCCGTGAACCCCCGTCGCCGGCGTCCGATCGGAATACCGAGGTCGTCCTCGTCACGGCCATAACTGATCACTGAAAATCCTCGGTACCGGAGCGCTGAACGCGCGCGGAAACGTCACCAGCGCGCACCACTCGGAGGGGATCCCTCCCGCGGGATCCTCGGGAGCTTCGTCGGTGTGGCGGAAAAAATCACGACACTCGGATCGTATCACACTGGCGTACAACCCTCACTGCCGTCCGTCTCACCACCGCTGAACGGGAGCGAGTCGAGCTCCACCGCGGTCACTCGGCACTGGTGACCGCTCGCGTCTCCAACTGTTCCCAAACAAAACACGCCGAACGTCACTCGCGAGAGCCGCACCGGCGCGGTACCTGGCGCCTTCGCGAGGCCGCTCGGTTCCACCTGGAACTAACCGTGCCGGGCGTCTCCGTAGGGCAGGTCCACCCCCATAACGAGACGAGACACCACCACCGGTCTCGTCGGTGTGGTAGCGCGCGCGCCAGCGAGACGTGAAAGAAAGGAACCACTACCCTTTTTTGCTCGCGCAGTCCGTTAGCTCGCTGGTCCCGAGGTGAGCGGTTTCGAGACTTCGGCGAACGCGACTGCACGCGTCGCGACGCTGTTTTCCCTGCGCGACGGGAAAGAGGGGGCAGGCAGAAAGGGTGAGATCGAAGGGGGAAGGGGAAAGTCACTCGCGCGCGGGTGGGCGGGTCCCACCGCGAACCCTCGAGAAAGTTGAAGAGGGCGGAAGGGGGTGGCCGGGCGGTGACGGTGGAGAAACGAGAGAGAGAGGAAAGCGATAAATAGTCAAACAGACGGATGAAGAGCGAGAGAGCAACGGAAGAGGACAGAAGGAGAGATGTGGTGTACACCGAATTTTGAAAGCACGACTGAAGCCGCGTGTCAGATCCCCTGGCGCAACGTGCTGCCGCGTCGAGACGCCCGGCGCTACTGAGGTGAAGGAGAGCGCCGGAGAGCCCGTTCGGGGGTTGCTGCCGCTACGCGAGATCGGGAGGAAGTGGCGGCGCAGGGGTGGTCGGGGGTAGAGGGGCTGTTGGGGGTTTGAAGGGGTGGCGGCGCGGCGCGCCTCTCGTCGGATATTCTCGCCTCTCTCCGGCCTTCTCCCGTTCGCTCCTTCTCTATCCGTTTTTCCACTCTCTCTCTCTCTCTCTCCCCCCCTCGTTCTCCACTTTCTCCCTCCCATTTTTCCTTTTCTCCCCTTTTTCTTTTACACGTCGAATTTAATGCACGGCCCTTATTTTATTCAGCATTGCAATTATTTGTATCGCGTTCGTACATTTTTTTCCTCGCACGCGTATGAAGTATTGTTGCGTTGGTGCGGAAACGCAGACTCGGCAGGCAGACTTGGGTCAATATTACTTCGCGAAACGAAAATTCCGACGGTGAGGTTTGCATTTCGCCTAGACGAAACTTCTCGCTCTCAGCCGCGCTCGTTCCATTCCGGACGCCTTCCAGGTGAGATGAAGCCGGCTACCGAATCAGCGACTCCTCGACCGACCCGCGAACATTATTTCTTCAATCGAACCGTTTTCCTTCGTGGGACTTCTTAAGGCGTCCGGAAGTACGCGACAAATGTCATTACCACGGGTCGAACGACTCATCCTTCTCTCTTCCTCTCTTTATGCGGGAGATACCAAAATATACGGTAGATACGCCTCTGAGCGCGCGAGATTTCGTCTGTGTGGGTGGGAGGCAAACTTTAATAAAGTAATATCGATCCGGAAATCGAGACTACGCTTGCTTTGAATTCTCATATTTATTGGCGCTCCCGCGAATACTATAGATTCCGTTTGTTACGCGCCCGCTTACGCCTGTATTATTTTTCGGTTCTTACTCTTACAGACAATTTGATCCTACATTCGCCATTCTCCCTTTCTTCCCCCACCCCTTCTCCCTCTCTCTCTCTCTCTTTCTTTATCGTTTTCTCTCTTTATCTTCTCTTGCGTAATTCGTTTCCGCGCACGCGAACGCGAAACGCGGCGCCGAGTACAGCGCGATGCACTTGCTAAAAAGCGAAAAAAAGCGAAAAAAGAAGGGAAAACAATCCTCAACTATGGCGTACACACGGCTTTTACAACAAACGGTTTCGATTAAACGCGATGGATCGAGCCGGCGCGCTTTGTGCCCAGAGCTGCATAAATTCGACAGAATGAACGGGGTACGAGTGCATCTCCACATACGCGCGCTCATGCGGGGACGGTCCGCAACTGTTTTACATATTATTATTTTTACCGTTCCGATCCGGCGACTGGTGGGCCAGCAGAGACGAAATCACCGCGTGGATATGTTTGCTGCGCGGGGGAAATTAGCGAGTAATTCGCGCGTCGATTCGCAACGGTTTGTACGCGCGCGCGCGCGCGTTGCACTTGATATCTTTCGTCGCGATTGACAGCCCTCTCCTCCCGTTCGCTTTATGCAACCGCCCGCGTAACAGCGTCGACGATTAATCGTCCACCGAAATGTTAAATATGTGACAGATACAAAAACGGGTAAAACGCGACCGCGCGCAGCCAGGTAGGATAGGTGGAGGTATGGAGGTTAACGCGATCTGTGTGCGAATTCGACAACTGTTGACAGCCGTGCACGCAGCGACGCGCGCGTACTCTCTCCGTGTAATTTTTGCGCGGCCGATGTTAGGGAAAACAATGTCCGGCAAGAGATAGGTAGACAGATAGGTGGAGATAGTTACGCGGAAAAAAAGCTTGCTTGATTCAACCGAAAAGTGAACTACTTGGTTGTCTACTTTCTGGTTGATTCAACCAAACTTTTTTTCACGTACGTAAAGAAAAAAGTTTCTTTGGATTTAATAAAATGTCTCCAATTGATGCAAATTTGGAACGGAACGAACAAACGAATGACTGATTTAACCAACAGGATTGTCTGGTATCTTAGACAATAAATCTTTACATCAAATAACATATATTATCCTGTACTCCTGTTGTCGCCCTGTTTCTGATGTTACCTTGGGAGATGTTATTGTTACAAGATGTAACTATCTTGTAACAAGTTGCATCTTGTAACAATAGAGGCAATTGTCACATTGTACACAATTGCTAGTATACAATTATCTTGTGTAACAATTGTTACACGAGAGAGAGAGGGGGGGGGGCGGATGAGTGGGAGAGAGAGAGAGAGGGTGGTAATCAGGAAACGATCGAAATCGGATTATCGGGCGCCCGATCAATCGACAATCACGTACGGCTTCGGTCGCTGGCGTCGTGCATACATTGCGCACGGTGTTGACACGAATCGGACCGACAGCAGATAGATCGCTAATTTCGCTCGGTGATTCGCGTCTCGAGTTCGAGCACAGGCAAACAGCGTCCATCTGCACGATTACGATAATGATTTCCGCGTCTCGCGGTGAGTTGCACATTAGCATTGAATTCGTGTAACGGGGGACATGCGGGGAAAGAAATGTAATCTTCTCAGCAATACGTCGAGCGTGTCTCTGTCGTCGCATTCATACTTATTGCCATATTCGTAAGAAAAATAATCTAAATGTCGAATTTAGTCTGTGCGCGCGTGTGGTCAATTCAGCGGATATTACCAAGCACAGGACGAGTTCTCTAGCGCGTCTCGGGGGAGAAAACGCCGGACAGAAATGACTCCCACGTTTGTTCCCGTTTCAAATATTAAAGCGTCCAATTAGCTCGATGGTAACACGAACTTGCGAAACCGCTATCTACCTGGTCGATGCATTAAGCTTTGTCCACGTGCTGCAAACACTGTGGTCACAAGCGCAGAACCAAAGAACAGAACGAACAGCGATGAGGTGTACGGGTTGCGTCAGAATCTCGCTCGGTTTCCGCGGACGCTGCAAGTCAATTTGACGAAAGTGGTTATCCGGAACACTGGCTCAAAGTAATGCGTTCATTTTGTAACTATGAGCGATTGGAAAAGTCAAAATCCCTTTTCAGAATAATTATTTACGATATAATAAGAATCTTGAGTGAACTTTCTATTGTATAACCGAATTTATGATTCAGTAAGATATTGAAAAAATATTCAACCCTCTGTTACGTTTAAAAAATACTTAATATGAATAATAAGATGAAGGATCCCTTTATCTCTATGTGAAATCTAATCGTGCCATTAAGGGAAATTAGCATCGGATTCGATAACAAGAAACGCCACGCGAGCTCTGAAACAACCAGTATTCTGGGACGTACACGGAACGACATCCGATCTCACGGAAAATCAAAACTTAACGGTGGACACGCTTTGCCGGGGTTAATGCGCGTTGCTCGTTTCCGCTGCGCTGCTGGAAACACTAATTCGCACCGTCGTGACTGTCGCAGAAAGGCACGGCCGTAGTCTCCGAGGAGAACAGAAAAGAGGAATGAAATATTATACGAAACTACGGCTGTGGATTGAAATGGACGACGAATTTCGTGGCCGCGAAACAGCGAAACCACAGCTACGCCGTTCGATAAACACGGGTTATAGTATTCGTCATTTTACTACGGATTCGCTGACCATGGAATTTTTCCTCAATAAAGAAATTTAATTAAACTTCGCACGCGCACGGGTATTTTTTTACGTAGGCTGTGGTAAATTTCCTTCGGACAGAAATTGTGCTATTTCGCATTGCATCTGTCATAATTTTACGTATATATTTTATAAAATATTACATCGGTCGAATATTAATCACTAATATTCTTTTCGAACGCTTTATGTAATGTCTGTCTCTACTTGTTATAATAAATCGAGTAACACGACAATAAAATCAGCGAGTGTTTTTCCTAAAGTGTTTTACAGCGGCGACAGGTGTAAAGTAAAACACGGTAGTCTCTTCTGCTCTTTTTTTCTCCAAGTGAAAGAAAAAGCAGCATGGATTTTTATACGACGCGTAAACTCGGTACGCCGGAGCCTCGTGACACTGAAAGTTCAAGAATTATACGTCGTTGGTCGCCTATTCGCGTAGACATAATCAACTGTCGAGGCGAGAAAAACGCGATGTAACTTCACGAAAGAGACGACGATCGATTCTGAATAACTTAAGGATTCCTCGGGAATCTTTCGTGGATAGAGGGAGAAAAAGAGCGCGCGCGAGCAACGGCACCGTCGAAGTTTTGTCTGCAACTTCAAAAGACTTGGCGCCAACACCAATCGAGCGTGGCAAAGCGAGCTTCATGAGCGTTACTTTTTTCCTCCTCTTCCACGACCATCGTTGACGAAGAGAGCGCGAAAATTACCCTTTTTTACTCGAATATAATGGAAGTCCGCGCGATGGGATAATTCAAATCTCATTTTAATCCAAATTTTTGGCGTCCCAAAGCGAAACGCTCAAAGCGTTCAGCCTTGCGCGCACGGCCCTTGACTCGTAATCTGCTTTAATTGCGATAATTGGGGTTGAACCACGCCATTAAGCTCTTCATTACGTTCGCATGTCTAACGTTAATTATAGAATCGCGCATTTAATTGCTCGTCTGGTTATTTCATCGTTAATTTAATCGCTTAATGCTGCCGCGCGCACGCGAATGCGTGCGCGCGCGCACGCACTCGTTCGCTCGCTCATCCGCTTATTGGTCAATACGGCATGTAAATCTCTGAAAATTTGTAAATACCACGTCCAATTATACGCATCAATTATTTCCTAATCAAGCGGCTATATAAATAATACATACAAATAATAACGCGCTCGCTCGCGCGAGCCTACGATTTTAATGCGAATTAAAACGCGTCACGGCGACGACCAGGAATAATTCGTCGACGATATCATTCCGATAGGGACGTATTCATTATCAATGGCGCTAATGAAAAGCTAATTAGCAATTATTCGCGCTGGCGATTCGCTGCGCGAGGAAAAACAAAGTCAGACCGGCGGGGCGACTCAATTTTTATCTACTCCACATTTAATTCCGTCGCGTGCTTTTTAACAAGTTTCGTTAACTCGCTAATAGCCAATTACGCGCCTGCCCTATGAAATATGGAAATGCGAAATATTTGTACTTGGCGCGACATGGTTTTGCGGAGCGGAACTTTTGATACGAATGATATAATAATTCCAGCATATTAAACGTATCGATAATTGCAGACGGAGAGGGAAAACGCGTCGCCACACATCGATTATCCGCTTACTTATACCTCGCAGCGGGAATAGAGAGAGATCTGATTAAATATAAACGCACAATGCGTTCCACGTTATTTTCCACGATGGCGGGTTTTATGAATAAATGATGAAAAAAGATAATACAGAGAGAGAGAGAGAGAGAGAGAGAGAGAGAGAAGAAGGGAGGAAAGGAGGAGAGGAGGGAAGAAGAGAGAGAGAAAGCGAGGCAGAAACGCGCACCGCGTATCTCACTGTGGATTTCAAGAAGATTGAGAATTTGTGTAAATCGAATAGGTCACGCAGGAAATAACGGATTTCTGCCACGATCAAAACGCAAATTTATACTGACTCTTCAAAAGTGCATGGCTTCCGCCTTCAAAAGCGCATATCGCTATGCATCTCACGAAAACGACGAGAGAAATATTCCGCCGAGTCTTTCCGCGTCGACTTTGCGTCCGGGAAGCGGCTTCGGCAAATACGAAAAAGTTGCGCGTCGTCAATTTATATTCCGCAATTAATTTGCGGAATAAAATAATACATCACTCAAACCCGCAAGAGAGTGAGCTTGCAAATATATCATTAATCCAATCGCAAAAATATACGAATCTGTAACAGTTCTTGCGACTGAACCGCAATTAAATTATAAAAAAATATGTCGACACCATTATTCTTAATTAAAAAAAAAAAAAGAAAATCTACAGATACTGTTAAATCAATCATCAAGGTAAATAGATGCATGATGATTTAAAATTTGTTCGATCGGAATGTCCCAGTAATGAGCGATCAGAATTTCATTCACTACAGTTAGGATCGTCGTTTTCTCGGAGAAATTGCCGCATAAACCGATGATAAATACGTACTATTTTTTCACTTGTTTTCCTAAGTAAGACAGCAAATTACGGCTGACGTATCCATAAAGTTGCTCCAGCAAAGCTGAAAGATAGTGGTCACCAAACCGCGATCTCCTCCGGAGACATACTGTCGGTTGTTTCAGTCAAATCGGAAATATATATATAATATAATAATTAGTTCTTCGCTAACTATTGTAAATTTTGCAAAATGGTACACGACTTTTTTCGCTCAGTTTCACCCGTTCTTTCACTAGTACACCACGGGAACCGAGATTAGTTTGGGACATCCTGTATACATGTGCCACGTGTGCAAATTCTATCTCTTTTTCTCTTGCTGTGACGCTCATGTGGGACAGAGCGAAATTGCCCTAACCTTTAATGGTAGCCAATTTTTCAGAGCTGTGCGTCTGTACGTGTGTACATGGATGTGTATACATACATACATCGCTCAACTTGATTTTTCGCTCGTACCATAATAGCGCAAAGCGTTGATCGTTTTAACATCTTTACTTTTACCGTTAAAACATCAACAGCCAGATATCTGGTGAAATATGCATTCAGGGATGCATCAGTGGCGCGCCAATTTAGTAGGTGTGACTTTTTTATCGTTATCAACGCATACAAAAAGATACATTATGATCATGTACAATGGTAATTATACTAATAAAGTCTCCGATAAACAATTGGTATATAATTAATCTATCCGCAACTTTACATTATTAATTAATGACAAACTCATTGATATTGTAACAATCGACAGTTGTTATTGACTCAAAATCATTCTCTATCTCTTGTTACTTTGAAGGATATGAATGGACGCAAAATATATTAAACATTGTTATGCGACATTTCCCTTGTGGGAGATGAATAATTTTGGTAGAAATACAATGATTTTTAATTTAACAACTGAAACCCTTATAACAGAAAATATTCAATGCCGTCATGGTTCACATCGCTATTGTTAATCGCGAATTAAGCTTACAATTCGCAATGGTCCCTAATGAAAAAACATTCTTGTGCAAAGTTCTAAGAGCAAACATGATTTTCGACAGAGAGAGAAAGGAAGATAAGTCCTGGGTGGAAATCCAACGGTTAAATAAATTTATCTTTCACGACGCTGTGCCATTGGTGGACCTCAGCGTTCCACGCGAAGAACCTCGTGCCGAGCTTTCGCAGACTTTTCAGGCACACGAAGTAGCTAGTCGAATTTCGCAAACGACGAAAGTCCGTGCAAGTCCATTGCGAATTTGGCAGCAGATGCTTGCCGCGACACACAACGAGAGTCGACGCGCGGATACTTCCTCTGCCCATGAAGATACTTCCGTCATTCGCTGACCCGCGAGGGGGCCAGCTGTCGCGCGAAAGTTCAGCAAGACAAACGGCTGCTTTTAAGAGGGCTGAAAGTTCACGCGGGGTCGCTCGCCTTTAAACGGCGAAACAGCGTCGAACGAGGAAATGGAGATTTTCGAACAAGCAATAACGAACTAAGTTCGCCGCGCCGTCATCGCGAATTGCGAGCCGAGCTCGTGATTAACAATTACAATGTGGACTGCGACGACGACGTTGCGAGTTGCTCTCGTTGCAAATTTCGGCGAACATAATTCAGAAACAGCGTTATGTTATGTACCGTGAATGCCAAATGTCGCGAAAGTGACGACGGGAATTTCAATGACAGGATTGTGTTGGCTGATTGTTAATCGACTACTCGTCAGCAAGAATTAACATTTCCTCCGCGACTGCTCTGAAGTTCTTCACAACTTGAAGCATATTTATTCTTAATTGCCAAGAGTTGACATATCATTTGAAAAGCCATCTTAATCCTCTAACAGCCATTAGTTAAAATGTAACGTTAAATACTTGGTAACTGAAGCTCGCGCGCTGAAATTCCGAAAAAGTCAACTCAACTTGAGCTTAAGTGAACAAGTTTAAACGAGCGGTCTTTGCGAAAAACAGGGTCTAATTTCGTCGAGGTCACGTATCGCGTATAACACGAATGGACGTCGCGGCGGAGAGCTCAGAAACGTCAAAGAGATTTTACTCTCATTGGAGTCCACACCGCGAAAAAAGCTGCCCCGCGGTGCCGGACGTCGCATAATAAATCTCTTTCAAAGCGCCCTGCGTTTTTCTCATCCTTGGGGACGGACGTAATCGTGAATTGTCGCGATAATACATCACGAATAATTCTTGCGTGTCCCGCATCGAAGATTAAAAGTCTCTCGGATATACAGAACGTTTCGACATTATCGGAAAAAGGGTTTTAACAGCGCGCTCGCGCATGTCAGTTTTGCCGGGGGACGAGAATTCGATCGATCGCGATTATTATTATTATTATTTATGTGCCGTGACATCTCAAGAGGTACATCCGAATTTCCCCCGAAAAATACTTATGTGGCATAGAATTAAAGGAAACATGACGTACTTTGGTAACGTGGCCCCAACAACAAGCTCGCGAAACGTTCCGAAAATTCGGAGCTAATTATGTCCGAGTGCAGATATAAGCAGCTCGCGAAATAGATGAACATTTAAATGCATTCGCGGCTCGTTCCGTTTCCGCCGGCGAGCCTTATTAGAATGAAAGCGCGTTCGCGGAGTATACGGGAAATTAAGTGGGTGCGACTCCGTAACCGGTTCCACGTGGAAGTGCTTTCACGTGTCTCGCGGCGATCTTCGGAGGTGAGCTTATTTACGATACCGTCGTGGCCAGCACGGTCCCGTAATTTCGTGTACGACCGAGAATGACCGCCGCAACCGTAAATAAGCGACGACGAGACAGGAGTCTCGCGCGGGTGGACGGGCGGGCGCGAGGAAGAAAAAATGGGAAAACCGACTGCAGCGTCCACTTAACAAAAGTTACGTTCGCGTTTCGTGCACCATCGATCGATCGCCAGCCTGCGCCTTGCCCCGTGTTCGAATAAATTAACGCTGTTTATTGAGCGCGAAGATCGTCGTGATACGTCGCTCTTCAACGGACCGTGATATTTTACGGGTTCTGTACGGTTAACGTAAATGCGCCGCTAAATCGGCAAATCGATCACTGGCCGATGAACGACTGTGGAATATCGATGCTCGTTTCTATAACCTGGCGGTTTAATTACATAAAGCAGCGTACTGTGTAGAGATTTTGCGTTTCTGAGCGTTTCTGAAATTTCTCGCTTGACGATTCACGACGCGTCTTACTCGCACTGGAGCACTCGATAATATAGAGGAACGATCGCTTCGTTGTCGAAGAAACGGGATAGTCTTGGCTTTCAAGTGCAATTTGTTTCATGTCACTACGATTTTCCTACGCGGAGATATCGACGAACGGCGAATTTCAAGCGGAGATTGAGACCTGCCGGCGAAGCTGCGCGCCGCCCGTTCTCTTTAGTCGAACGGTGTAAGCTTTAATATGCTCGACATCAAGCACTACACGAGGAATTCACTCTTGGTTGATGTATGCTCAACTAAGAATTGACTTCCGGTAAACAATAGTAATAAAGGTTCTCAGAAGCGAAGCAACGAGAAAACGAGACAAATAAGAGGCAAACGCTGTCGTTGATGCGCAATATTTAATAAATACTTAAAATTACTTCAAGACAGATATGGGGCCCGATTTCTTGTCTGACTGTAATTCGACGTTGGGTCAGGTATTAGCTGGCCGCGCGCAATCCCCAACATAGAACGCAGATAAGTTTTGCAAATCTGTGGCCGCAATCGCGAATGTGGGGTCGACGAATACGACATCGTTAGAAAGCTCACGATTCACGCGGCATGATATAATCGATAGCAAAGTTCCACGAATAAGAAACGATTTGTAGGAATGTTGAATTATTCATGCATCCATACCGTCGCTCACGAACACGTCGCGTAGTGCAAAAGTTACGGAGTAGCGAGGCCTCGGATGTCACCGCATTAATTCCGAATTACAAAGTCAACTACGTGAAATTTTATTAAAACTGAATCACCAACTATTCCGCGCAGAAAAATCATCCCTTCCCCATCGCAATTTTATCTCATCTTACAAATATGTAATTAGAGGAGTCGAAAAATGCCTTACACAAAAGATATAACTGCGAAAACGCTTTTTCTTTTTATCCCGAGTCGAAATCTTGGTTCTACCGACGAGTCCCGCTATGATGACAATCAAACGATCATTTGTAGCATCAAAATTTAATGAGAAACCAAGATTCCGATTCGTGCGCTGAAATGTTTCTCTATTAAAGATTAAAGAATTCCCAGAGAAACGGCCCTTTTCATTTTAACTTTATTCGCAATTTATACTTATACTTATACTTAACTAAACATCAAGATTCTACATCAAGTGTGCCATTTTAATTGCTAACGCGCCAGTTGGCATTATAGTAGTCTTCCTAAAACATCGCACTTCTGTGAAGTTAAAGCGGAAGTCGTAAGATTCTACGTGTCTCGCAGAAATGAAATTGCAAAACTCGGCGACAGTATCGGCCGTAAAAAGTCTCATCCGTGGAGCCTACGCGGTTTACCCCTTTCCTACCGGGAGGGGCATCTTTATTTCTCCAAGAATTCTCATAAAACCGTCATTTACTTCAAGTAACTTGAACATTTTTCGGAATGTTTTCAAAAAACTCTCACAATATATCCGATGAAAATTTGCGAATAAACATTGACGTTGTCGGACGAACGGCACAGTGCAATGATTCCCCGACGATATCATTAATAATTACAATGAAATTGTAAAATACGAACATTCAGTATTATCGCCGGGAGATCATCGGAAATCTGTAATTATTTATTCCGCCGTCGGGATTTATTATTACGATTTCACCGACGCACGAAATCATCGCAGGATCGCACTCGCCCGAAAATTGCCGCCTGATTGCATTTGGCTCTCGGTACGAGAAGCTTCTGACGAGACTAAAAATCAGAGAGATCGGAAAGGTTCATAACTCCCTCGATCCGGCGCTTTTTTTTATCGCGTATCGCGAAAGAGCGACGGGCGCTTTGAAATTCGCGGCGCGAGCTCGCGCAATCGAATTAATCGGGGCCGCGTACACCGCCGACAATATAATGCACTGTCGTCTGCGGTCGAGCCGGCACGGCCGAGAGCTTATATCAAAAATCATTAATTGAACGTACTCCGCTCGCGGTGTCCGAGTAGGGGACGAGAGGGGTTCAAAGGTAAACCGGGATTAATTAAACGTTCCGCGAGCGAGAGGAGCACCTCTTCGTGTTCCCGTGGGAAAAGATACGTTACCGGTAAAAATCCTACCGCTGGAGAGAGGGGCAAGGGGAGCGGGGAGGACGAAGCGAGGGATAACCGGGGATGGTCGGTGGGCCCTCCAATTACCGTGCAGCCGATGTGCGCAAAAAGCGCGCGACCGGCCGAAAACGTGGACGAAGAAGGCGAGCCGATAACGAATGTTGACGCACTCGCGTATCGTGGACACTCGATGGGGCGCTCTTTGCACGTGGGCGGACTCCTGTATTTCGTGCTACGACGTGATCGTTCGTCGCTCTCAAAGATCGCGGAGCAGAGGAAGGACGGGGCCACATTGGCGAGCTCATTACGGGCCGACTGACGCTTCGAGAGCTTTCGACGAGATCGCGAGATCGAAGGAAACCTCGATGGATAATTATAAAACGACTACATGGCCACGGATATAGGCGAGGCTTCGCGAATATTGAGGGAGGAAAAAGCGGAGTTCACAGTAGTAGCGCATCTGTCGAGTCCGCCGACAGTAGATACAGCAATTGATTTGTGACCAATTTTGGATCATTATTTCCAAATTCAAAGGAAAAATGCTCGAAAAGATGGTTGGTTAAGCAATGATTCAAAAGGTTAAACAAATAATCAATTTTTTAACATATTATGTTTAAGTTAATCCCGTTAATATAAGTGATTGCTAATCATTAACGAAGATGAAATTTATTCGAATATACAAAGAGATCGTATGTCGCGCGAACACCGATACATGTATTGTTGTCTTGCGTCGACTGGCGCTTCGCAAAAATCCTCATCGGTATTCCAACCGAATACGAAAACGCGACAGGTATCAGTATGGAATAAATGAAAAATGTAAATATCAACAAAATAGACATACCGAGGAGACCGGGGGAAAAAAAACTTCGGTCTGACGCTGCTCGCGGTGAATCAACGAGGTTTTCGGCGGAAAGATAATTGAAGGATCGAGAGGCTGGCGAGAACGGTCGATCGGGAGGGAGTCTACCGTAGTGGGATTACTCGCAAGGTTAAGTGGGTGGCCTTCGAACGGATCGCGCGAGAGTGGCCTGCGCGATAATTGAGGATACCTCGAAAGGGTAATTACTACGTGGCCGACGAACGTCGGAGTGGACGCTCGAGAGGAAACAAGCGGCGGCTCTCCGGGAAAGATACGGAGTATCCGGCAAATTACAGGGCTCGAGAGGGCCTTCGACAAACGAGTTACGATTGGGGGGTGCCTCGAGTGGAGTATTACACCCGTGGCACACACGACTTTTTTGTTTACGAGGCAACACACATCGCAAATCTGAAAAGCGGAGGGGAAAAATCCGGGGAGTTTGCGATCGAATGATCAGTGGAATATCCGGAGAGTAAACGGAGATTACATTGACAAAAAATATAGATAACGAAAAAAATAATTAAAAAAACATACAATAAAAATATATAAAACATACATACGAAGTGTGTAGAATGTAAACTAAATAATAATAATGAACGAGTCGAAAAAATACGTTCCGACTATGCACAATAAAAAACCTTTTTGTATTTCTGTTTAAATTGGTTTTAACACTTGTTAAAGCAATTAACTTTTGCGTTAAGTTTTTAACACACTCGTGTTAAAAATTTAACATCTTGCGTTTATGTGAAAAATTTGTGTAGATATGTGAAATATGTTAAATTTAATACAAAATCTTTAACTACGTGGGGAATGATAGCTGCTACTTTTTTAACGATTTTGCAGTAACTATCGATTTCCGCTGCGCAAAATGATCGTTCCCATCTACCTGTATTCGCTATGTTACACGAGGAAATATTTCCGAGACGATGCGGTACCGTCAATGCCATGAGAGTCGGCACTTATCTAAAGTATTAATAGTACGTTCATACAGAAACTCGGAAACACAACTTTCCTAATAATTCTCGTCAATAACAACGCGATCGCGCGATTTCGCGTGCATTTTTCGCAACACGCGAGCCGCCCGGCAAACACGCGAGCTCGCGGAAAACGAAAATCTCGCTCTATTTAAACGTCAACGCACTGCGGACGCAAAATTACAGCGCGATTCATAACACGGTCAATTGAACAAACGATCTCCCGGCTCTACTCTGATAAATAACATTGCGTCGAGGCGTGTCATTGCGTAACGTATCTACCTGAACATAATTCGACGAAAGTTATCACCTTGCCGCTTTGACCGTCACATTTTTACCACCGTAAATTGGACCGAAGAGGGCAAACTGCAGGAAACTATCCTATGTATATCGTGCGCGACGTAACTGAAGTTCAAGAAGAAAAATACGAGCAAGACGCAACGTGCAAACTTTCTAATCTTTCCCGCCGAAGCGCAAAATCAAAAAAGAGATAACCGTGGAGAAACAAGAAGCTCATAAATACAAAAATATTAACGTGCTTAGTTGCCAAGACACGATTACCGGGCTACTTTTTCAACCCAATTTTCAACTGAAAATTTCTCGTCGGCTTCGATCGCGCCGTTCCGTCTCAAGCCTATTATCAGCCTGCCGTCGATTCGATCGTTAACGCGAGTTAGCAGTCACGCGGAGCAAGTTTCGCATACTTTGTGAATACTTTCGCCGCGAAAGAAGCGAGCGAGAGAGAGAGAGAGAGAGAGAACGGGGGCAAGAGGAGGTTGCCATTACAGACATCCGTTGGGGTGCCATCACGAATGCCTGCCATGTGGCAGCGCGACGTCGGCGACAAAATCGTTGGTGCGGCTCCTCGCTTCTCCCGATACCCATTCGCCGATATTTATCACGTGACTCGACGAAGGGTCATCGCATTCTTCCTGCTCGTCGCCGCTCTCCACTGATTTCTCTTTCTCTCTTTCTCGCTTATCACCTCGAAGACACGTCCGAGATCTTCTTACCTCGATGGTCCCGAGAGCTCTCCCCGCAGGTTCTTTCCAACACGGGGGACGAAGTTGGCGGACTTTCACGCGGCTCATTGCCGTAATTGTGTCGATTAAAACGACGCTCGCGAGCCGTCTCGTCGGATCGCGAAATTAAAAACAGTTTGATTTAAACAATCACGAAGCACAAAGGGCCACCCTCGAGAATAAACGTCCGTTCGATCTAGCGATAATTAAGTTGAACGTTTATCTTGCCGGCATATTTACCATCTGCAATTTCTGTCGAAAGAGGGGGAAAATGGAGTCCTGGCTCCCTCGTGTTCGCCATGCCCTCCCTCTCTCTCTCGCAACTCGCAACACTTTTATAGCTAACTCCGCCTGTTCTCTCTACTTTCGCAAGTCATGTCCCGCTCCTTGTTTTTCCCTCCTCCCACCTTCTCCGTCGCTTGTACTTCCTCAGCGAGCCGTCACAATCCTTGCCGGCTACTTCCCGTATTGTCGAGCCTTGAATGAGGGAAAGGGAGGGAGAGAGAAAGCGACAAACGTCGGCAGGCAGGGGTGGTTGCCAAGAGGCTGTAGTAGGTACGAAGAGTGAAATCGAAACTTTGTCGGCATGTGCGAGAGAGCGTGTCTATATGGAAAGCAGTCTGCGCCGAACACGTACGGAAATTGCTTTGCTAGCTGGGTGCGCGTTTTCGCTTATTACAATATTTAAGTTGCTGTAAATTTGATGTTCCACTGATAATACGAGGACAAAAGGGAGGGAGGCAGAGGAGAAAAAGAAGCTAACCGGTGCCGTGCGAATTTTCCTTTCGTATAATGATCGCGTTAGAATCTCATTTTCCAGCGGCGGTTCGGCGTACAGCGGCAACGTCGGTTGCGGTATCCCGTTAATTAATACTTAACGTACCCGCCCGCGGCCGGTGCGCGGAAAGAGCGCAGTTGATAAATGCGATCAATTATGCAGGCAAACGTGTAAATTAGCGACGAGCCATAATGCGGGAACTGTAAATATTATCGATAGGGCGCGCGCGCGACTCGCGTAAAGGGGAATCACGATGCTGATACGTACAGCTAACTCACGATTGTTTACGTTACATCTCTCGTTTTAAGTAAATAGAGGTATATAAAATAATAAGTAATATTGATTCAGTAATATTAAACTTGCATTTGGCTACCGATAATTTACAATGCAATATATTGCTCCACCGCGGATATTTTCGCTCGCTTCGGTTTCCGCTTTAACCTCGTTTCGTCGAGAATTGCCTTCCTCTCTCCCTTCATTAGCGATGAGGATGGGCAAAATTTACCGCTCTTTGGAAATGTCAGCGGCCGAAATAATTCTTTCCTTAGGACGAAGAGCGTATGCGCCGCGTTGGGGTTTACAAGAGCACTACGGCGTAATCATAAAAAGTACTTTACGTTCACGTGGTTTACGTTCAGCCCAGATACGGCCGGCATTCCTGTCCGAAGGGCCGCGGAACCGGGAATAATAATCGTTCGAATCGACATTCTCGTTGGCGTAGAAAAGCGGCTAACGCCTCCATTACATCGAGAGATCTTAACGCATCGGGGCACAATGCGGCGATCGCGCGCGTTCATGGCGGGAGCTTTCGCGCGTGCATTAAAAATAGAACGCGACGACGACGGAAGCGCGAAGAGCGACGGGGTCGACGACCTCGCTCGTGTTATTTATAGCGAAAGTCTTCGCGACTCGCTCGTACCGCCTGTTCGCAGGTGTATCGCTGATGAGGCGTCGTTCGCGCGAGTATCGCAGTTGCTTTCACAGCCGCGATGCCGGTCGTAGCGCGCGATTCTTAGCTAACTGCTACCCCGTGACACCGCTCGAGCAAACTTAACGCGCGGTAACGCTGCTGCATCGCAATGCGGAAATTCCCAAGCAGGGCCGAAGTAACCGCACCTGATTGTCCAACCCGTACAATCCGGCCGTGCGATTCTGTATCGATACTACGGAACAGCGTAGTCGTGATCCGAATGTTTATTTCGTACTTTCATTCATGATACTTGTATTCATTTGGCTATGTACAACTTTCCGAATTTAAATCCCACGTTGAAATTCTCCTTTAAATGTTTTCTTCCAAAGAATGGTTCTTTTTTTTCACAACAATGTGACGAGAAAGGAGATGCGTAAATGTTTAAAGGGGGTAAGTGATAGGGAGATAAATTTTCCAATTTTCAGAGATGTTAATTTTTTAATGCTTATGGAATTTGCATCGTATAAATATGTGAGGTTGTATGATACGTTGACGTTGAGAATATTTAAAAATCCTTAGTCTTGTTTGGTAAATAAAACAAAATCTATTTTTCACGCTCATTTCTCTCACTTCATACACCTATGAAATATTCAGGGCATGTTCCTATAATTAGTTTGTTTCTTAAGAAATGTTCCAAATATTAACGTTTAAAACAGTTTTATGAGAATCATCATGCATTGTAAAGATTGTAATTATAATTTTGTGATTCTTCCTCTAATGGAAATTATCAAATATAATTTTTTATATCATCAATTAAATCCCCCCTTAACGCAATTATTGGGGAAAACGGAACCATGCTACATTGTGTGCGACACAATGTGTGTGTGTGTAACACGACGACAGCTCTCATATAAACGATACTTAGAAATCAATGTCGAGAAGAAACATCGAAACAGTCCCTGGTTTACCTTTTTGCTGTGCGGGCACGATTTATCACTGACCGGCGAGACTCGGCTGCGAAACGTGCAAAACGATCGCTTGAAACCACTCATAATCGCGCGATCCACGCTATGTTTTTGCGGCAACATACGTTTCTATCATGTCGCGCGCGTTCCGCGCCGATCTTTTAACTCGCGCGACAAAGACGCCGGGCTTTTATATTTTTGCGAGAATACGCGAACGCAAAGTTGGATGCCGCACGCTCCAACGCCTATCGGATGATTCTGCTCGGCGGATCGTGAAAATTTAATGCGTGAACGCGGGAATACGTACATAAACGCGTCGATAGAGGCTTTGCGCGACCACCGCCGTCTTCCAGGCCCTATTTAAGCTGAGCTTCCTCCGCGACCACCTGAAGTATCAAAGAGTCCAAAGAGGAATGCATTTCCGCACGGTGCAATCCTTTCACGAAAGTGCAATCTGCAAAAAGCAGCTCTCGCGGGAGTTTCGAATGCTTCGGTTACGAACACGATTAACCGTACGGGTAGGAAATTAATTGGAAGAGGAGATAATCGACCGTAATTAAATGTTATAAATTAAACAGAGCCTGTAGCCGCTGAGGATAAAAAGATTGGCAACATCAGTTTTAACGAGTTGGCCAGACGCTAATTTATAACTCCGACGGCGCATCGTTGAATATATTGTGCGGATTCGCAAAGCGAAGGTGATAATCGGGTGGAAATATAATTTACAGGCGTATGCGCGGAAGCGTAACGACAAGTGACGTTTCACGATTTCCGCGAGGACCTTCTTATCGTCGCTCGCCTTTTAAAAATGCGACTTTCGATTCGATTTTCTGCTTACATTCCGCTGCACTCGAAAAGCACAAGATGGCACAGAGGCAATGTCACCCATATCTCACTTCGTGTCTCGCGGTGTGTAACGCGGGGATAAGTTTGTTGCACATTTTGTCGAAAGTCAAAAGTGCCCGAAGTGGATTTTGAACGCTCGATGTGAAACACTCACTACGCCGTGCAACTTCGCGAAAGTCTACGCTTTTGTCACCTCGTGCACGAGCACGGATTATCCAAGATTTTTGAAGTACACACGACTGTGAGATGTTGAAATATGGAGCGAACAGTTACTTCCGAACTTCACGGAACCGAATAATTTCAGGATATTATATACGGAAAGAAAAATTAAATCTTAAATCAAGAATAGATATTCTCATATATAAGCAAGAATATCATAATTTTCTTAAGAGACTTTTAGTCTTGATTTGATTGAATTTATATTGATGCAAGTATTACTTGAATTCAATTTAAGACTAAAAATCTTCTAAGAAGATCATAATATTCTTGCTTACATATAGGAATATCTATATTTGATTTAAGACCAGTTTTTTTTCCGTATACACGATATACAATCATACATGTTAAATAAAATGAATATAATTACTATAAAAAAATGCACGCGTGATCGTCATATTGATATATTACGGAAGAAAAATAATCGACTAATAAAGATCTGACAGAGAGAGAGAAAGATAATCTAAAAATAAAATTGAGTTCCGCGTAATAATCTAAATGCTAATTCTTTCCGATGCATCATGAATCGATAAAGAATCCCGTTGTTATCCTCCATTTATAGCGACTAACGCTAAAAGCGACATTTTGCTGCTTTCTCGCATCGCGAATAAAGGCGAGAACCCATCATCTACTTAGCAGTCGCTTTATAAAATGTTAATACCTCTCTCTCTTTCTCTCTTTCTCTCTCGGTACGAATCGATAACAGGATCTTCGAGAATTCTCTCTGGTATAAAATTCCTCTTCGCATTTCAGGTTATTAAAGAGCTTCCCCTTTGCAGGGGCGTAATCAGAGGAGAGAGCGCTTCCGCACTCTTGCTTTCGTCACTCATTTTCAGGATAAGTTTGTTTGGAAGCGGAGTACAAATTTAATATCCGATTTCAGAGTTCCAATACCATTCGCGGAGCGACCATCAAGTATCGTTAATCGTCATCCAAACATCATTAATTCTTTCCGTAATGTTTCAATTAGCAAAATCTTTTCGACATGTGTATACGTGAATTATCACACGCGATGCGTCTCAAACAAAACAGAAAAATATCTCACAGAAGCAAAACTATTATATATAAATTTATAAAAGAAATTCTTTCTTACACAGTTTCTGTTGCGTTGCGGCAGAAATCAACTGGCCGAAATCTTGAGCGAACTGTCGATTCCGTCGCGAGAAATTTGCTGGTATCCCGAAAGCGCGAAAATCGGCGCCGAGAATAAGCGAATAATCTCGAATTGTTGGACTCGGTCCATCTGCAATTTGGTCAAGGTATGTAAATTGCACGGATCCTGCTGCGTTCATACAGCATTTGCCACGGACAGAATTCCCGGATACCGACACCATCAAGGATCGAAATGGCCGCTGACCGAGTCACTTACATACTGACCGCAGCGGTCAGAGGATCCCCATGTTGTAATTTCCCTCCTGATTACACACGGCGAACTAATCCGTGTCGCAACTTCAGGTGACCTCGATCGAGTGCGCGGAATAAGCCGCGTTTCACCGCGAATTACACCTAAGATTAAGCCGCTCGTTATCCGACGTAACGTCGATCAATTTTACACTCTATTCTTATTGCCTAATTATTCGCGAATATTAATCGCAGGTTGCACACTAGAAATCTGCCAGCTTTTCTGTGTTAAATTTGTAAGGACTTATAATATCCGACTTTATTTCACAACATAGAATTTATCGCACGATTCGTCACGCTAAAATTAAAGCGACTCGACACACCATTGTGTTTTATTCTAAGAAAACTATAAATGAATTTTCCGATAGTGTGGTCAAATTAAAACATTTCTAATCCGTTTACAATGTATCTGTATACATTTTGATTAACTGTAGAATTCGCGTTAAATTAAAAATATCAGTTTATTAAGTTACTGTTCAACTTGTAAAGAACCGTCTTTCAAGGCAACAACGAGGATATGGTCAAGGTCGAACATATCGATGTGATCTCCCTTATTGCTATTATAAGAGCACGTTATAGCAACTCGTTGGACGACCGGCAGCAAACTGTAAAATGGCCTCGCGCAGACCAAGCGCGACGAGGGTGCGAGAAGGGCGAGGTGGGAAGGTTACAGAGGGCGGGGAGAAAAAATACGGGGCTAGAGCGGATTTAACAGTTAACAGCCGCAGCGGACGGTTAACGAAGGCCTTATAGAGAGGCGCCGCGTTCTCGCGCCAACGACGTTGCCGCGAGTTTACGCGCGGCAACTTTTAAGCCAGGGTATTACCCACTGCGCGCGGCGTTAATTAATAATTAAAAATGCACCGCCAAGTTTTGCACGTACACCCCTACGCGCCGAAGGAACCATCGACGTCAGACGCGGCGCACGAGAAAAGGGACTCGACGTGAACGTAAAGCACGCGCGTCGTTAATACCGTAAGGATTAATTAACAGCGCGGCAACTCATTAGATGTGCGTTGGTCGTGCGTATTGGAAAAAGCTGCGTTGGAACTTTATCGAGTCGCATTATCTTCCGAATCATTAATTACTTTGATGAGAAACAAGATTTGTCTCCGACCGAAGTCTGTAATTATCCCGAATGTTAAATAAAGCTAAAATAATGAAGGGCAGAATTATTATATTGATTACCGTTTCCTTCAACAAAAACGTGCTTGATCCGTTCAAGTCAACTCAACTCATCCTTTTTCTCCGCATATTTGTCGTTATTTTGGTATGAAACGGATCTTACAATTATATTGTATTAGTATTATAGTGCAAGTATAAAAGAACAACGTCGCAAAGTCGCTCGTTTACGGTCCAATAAAAAATCTCGTCTCTCATTGCGCGTAGATTAGCGATGGAGTAACGGCGGGCGCAAACGAAACCGGCGGACGTCCGGTGATGAAATGTAACTCTGATGAAACGAAAGTAATTTAAGAAAGTGCACACGCCGGCTTCAATGGCGGATAATCACGGGCAACGTTAAGTGGCTATAAGATACGGCGAGGCAAGGATTCGTCGAGACACAGCAGCGCGAGATAGGATCCTGCCGAACGATGGAAACATCGGGCAGAAGTGAGGACTACGCGCGGTAATTGAGTGTAATTGTCAGGAGCGTCAAGGATTCGACTCGTTCTCATAGAAATAAATAAACTGGACGATTCTTCGGACGATGAAGAAAAAGGAAACGAGAGACCTTCATAATTGTTTTTACCCCGCCGCTCGGTAAATATGAGACGACGCGGAACACCGATTGGCCGGAATAAATAAGCAGCCGCAACGACCATTAATCAAGAACGAATTTCCCATTGATACGCGATATCGATACTGTGATTTTCACGTCATCGCGGTCGTAATTCCGGCGTAAATCTTGCCGCGCGAAATCACCTTCAGTCACCGTCACATCCCATCACGGGACGCCCTCTATCCTCCCGTCATGTCTCTCTTCCGAGACAGGAAAAGCTCCTCTAAGCAAGAAGCTCCCTCTCGACCCCTCCTGCCCGCCGCTTTCCTTTCCCTCCTCACGTTCAGACCGTACCCGTCGTCCCTTCGCTTCCGTTTAGGATCCGGAGCTCCGAAATGGTTAGCCGTTACGCCTTACGAGGCTCAGAGCGAAAAGCGGAGTCGAGTCTCGCACTCGAGGGCGCCTTTAATTGGATTCGATTGATTCGATTAAACTCGCCCCTTCCCGCTCGGTGGGAAGGGCCATTTAAATTCGACCGGCGCGATAATCCTCGCCGTTCTCGTGAGATCGTTCCCGCTCTCGAGCGCGACGACGTTTCTTCGCCGGCGGGTATCGGGACGCGTCTCGTTCGTTTCTTGCTTTCTCTTCCTCTCTCTTCTCGTCCTGCCTATTCCCCGAATCGACGAGACCCTCGTCGTAGGCATCTTTGTCAGCGTCGCTCGTCCTTGCGACTCTGCGTGTAACTCGATTTTGAGTGGCCGGACGTCCTGCACCCTCCTCGATAAGGAGGGCCACTCGAAACGACATTATTACCTAGAACGTCTCGAAACGGCGTCCCAGGCTTCGACTCGCGTTCCGCGGAATCAGCCGGATTTATTTCGACTGCCGGATTAAAGCCGCTTCGCTCCCTCTCTCACGTGCGCGCGAGGAGCGCATTTAGCATCAGTGTTGGCGGTTCTCAAATTTCTCTCGAGGAGCTTACGTTGCCATTTTAAATTATGTCGGGCAATCAATTATTCGATTTTCTTTCTTATCAGCGTTAATTTACAATTGCTCTCAATTTTCCCGTGCTCTCTTCTCGTTAAAAACTTTCTCGTCTGTATCTTGGTATATTCCGCTCGACCTAATAATGTCGAATGATCTATTTCATTCCGTTCGCGTATGCTCGCACGTTCTGTACGATCTTATCGCCAGCTCATGGTGGTCGAATCAATTCTTATCACACGCTCAACACCGCTATCGCGGGCGAGCCCTTTGAGAATTTTCGAGGTCTCCGCGAGATACTTGGAAAGAGCGGCAATCTCGGGACGAATCTTCGCAGGGCGAACTTGTTTGCGAATCATTTGTAGGATCATAGAGTGACGTAGGGCTCCATCCACGAGGGAAGCGGAAACGTCGGTCTAAAGGGAGAAATGTGCGCGAGCGAGGAAGAAGGGCCGGCGAAGATAGCTTGTACACACACTGTGTGTCGTGCTTTAGTGTAACATTGTCCTGTTTGGCGTCCATTAGGAGACCACGTTAGCTCTTACCATCCTTTCTCATCCCTTTTCAGCTTTCATCTCGGCCTCCGCGCTCTCGCCACCGGCTGTCTATTTCGCCATCCACTCCTAGTACCAACCCGCCGCACACATTATTACTCTTGCCGGGGGATAGAGAATAGCGCGTTCCTCTGCCGTGGAATCCGAACAACAGCTACGCCCGTTAGATCCCGACGATAACGAAAATACACTCGCCACAAAATGCGACACAGACATCTTTATTGCTTATTGCGTTTCTCAGTCAGAGCTGATTAACTGCGCCCTGTGTCACTCGTGTGTCTATTCGCGTCTTCAAGTTACCCGGGATTGACGCGACAACTCGCGAGAATCACACTGATTTATCGCGACGATATTCAACACAATATCGAGTGAAATAGAGAATCTAGGAACCGACAATTTTTCCTGAAGGCGCGTGTACATCCAGCGAACGAACAACGAACGAGCAGAGAATACGAACGTTACAGCTCGAAAAATGTATACACCTTAACGAATCGAACGTTCATGTGAGTACATACGAATAACGAACGAGCAACGAACGTTAATTATTGCAGTTCGGAAATGTTTACACCTCAACGAATCCGAACGCAACATTTGATTCGCGTTCTGGCCGATTCGCTCTCCTGGCGGTAGGACAAAGGAAGCTCGCGAATATTAAGTTAGCTCCTGGCTGTGATTTGTTTGTAATTTTAGATCCGACTGGTTTTAAATCTGATTGGCACATACTTTTGGATCTAAAAGTACAGACAAATCAAGCTGAAAAGAAATGAACGAACAACGAGCGCCAAGGCGGACCTCCGAACATTCGTTTTCAACGTTCATTCGCTGCTCGCTCGCCAGGGGTATACGCACCTTAATCATCATCAGAGCCGAGTGTCGCGCATTCCTCGCGGCCTGTTTTAAATCGCCCGGTGCGATTCACGGCGGACCCACGACGTTCCGTAAAATTCACTTGTTGTCGAGCTCATAAAATGCGCCCTTAGAACGGCTCTGTCTACCCTCTAGCAACAGTAACGGCTTATCGCCCGGAACAACGCGTCCTCCGCAGCCAGTAGTAGGCTACATTTCGAGCGAGGGCTTTAAGCTCGCCGACGTTCATTATTCGCCGGTATCTGCCGCCTAGCTGGCGCAACTCGCTCTGACCCTCCCGCCGAGGTTTTCATCGCCCACACAGTCATTCCAGAGGAGTTCCCCGCGTTCCGCGGTAGGAACCGGCGACGATGCCCGCGCGCGGCCGCCCTCGGCAAACTTTACAGGAAACACCCTCGTCGAACAAGAGCGTTTTCAGTCGTTCCGAGCACTCCGCTCTTTAATATTCTCCCTACAGTGTTTTCATTGCAGTGGCTGCCGGTGTCCCTTGCGCGAACTCTTCTCCTCCCTCCCACCGTTCGACTACCTTTTTCGCTCCTCGTTCTTTCGTGAGCTTTTTCCACCCCCCCCCCTCACCCTCCTTCTTCTCCGGCCACCTTCGTCTTTTGCCTCCACCTCATTGTCCTCGTTTCTTCCTTTCAATTACTTTCCTTCGACACCCCGTTGCCTGTGAGCGTTTATTTCTTTCGCAATTTTATAGCGGCATTAAATACCCTCCCCCCTTCCACCTTTCCCTCTCGTTGTCGCTCCTTCGTTTCTCCCCTTCTCTCGCAACGTGGGGTTTAATCGCGAGCTTAATCGGAAAAATCGTTCGCGCGAGCATTACGTCGCGCGCGGTGTCCTTCCCGAGATGCGGGAGTTAATTAAGCGAGAGTGGCGAGATATCTCTTGATTTCTGCAACTCGCCCGGATTGTAAGTCCGCGGGGAGCGTGAGCGCGTTTCGCTTTGAATTTTTCTGAAATTTTCCTCTGCTCGCGATTTGTCTCCCTCATGTCGAGGAATTTTCACCGGCTACAATTACATCCAGCTTAATTGACTTTTGAGACGCGCTTCGTCGCGTTAATAATGTCTAAGCTTCGCGATATGTCAAAATAAGTGAAAGACGCTCGAAGAGAACACTTCATCTTATTGACAAATTTATGAATATTTTTCTCGCTTTCCGAAAAAGACACGAAAGACAAGGAACTAGATTCACTTGTGTCTGTAATTTCCACTTGAATATTGCTGAGTTCTGTTGCCGTATTTCTCTACTGAACATTTCCGCCGATTTTATTCGTTTGCGTTTCCACCGTGTCTTCTCCGTTTGAATATAATTATAAAAAAATTAAGACATTGCTGCGTGTCAGAGCGCCGTTGCGTATTCGCCACGCCTCACCACTTTCCGTTACCCTATCTTGCGGGATTGAAAGCGCAAACTGCGGATGTTTGTACGTTAAAAAGGGTTCCCGTACAGCGTTGTTGCAATGTAAACACCGTCATACGTGCATCGCGCGTATTATTTCGATGTAATTAACTTCCGCGTACAAAAGCGCGACCGACAAGAAACAGGGACCTTTTATCCGGCGCCGTATTCTCGCTTGTACACCTGCCCGACGCTACGCCACGTAATTCAATTTAAAATAGCAATTTTTACACGATTAACTCGAAAGTAAAAGAAACCCCACGAATGGATGAACGAGCTCCTATACATCCGCGAGAGGAGACCCACTTCACCCTACCTCCGCCACCTCAAATTTACGTTTATCGGCTAACGTTACGTTGCGTTCTTATTTTAACATTTTTTCTAAAGATATATTAAAGATAAAAGATATATCGCGAATGCTATGTTTCCGAAT
This sequence comes from Dinoponera quadriceps, assembly GCF_001313825.1. Classification (NCBI taxonomy): domain Eukaryota; kingdom Metazoa; phylum Arthropoda; class Insecta; order Hymenoptera; family Formicidae; genus Dinoponera; species Dinoponera quadriceps. The sequence goes on from NW_014554754.1 coordinate 3,585,572, forward strand.
TGTAATATCAATATCCTTAACAAAATACACTTTCGTACTTATAATTATATTAATTTTCGCCTGCCGTATAGTAATTAGTAAATATCATATAATTGCGTTTAATTTTATTATCGATATTAAATTTCTTTTTCGAAAGTTATTACACTATGATGGAAATATTATTAAACATTATTACATTTTTCGAATTACTATTTCCTCCCATTATGAGAGAAATTATATAATTTTAATTTTTGTGTAATACCATGGGCATTTCATATCTTTCTTGATAGAATACAATTTTACAGTAACATATTACAATTTTTTTTAAAGTAATCTAGGTAATTCTGGTAGAATCTCCGGATAATCTAATGTGAAGTCTTCATTTCGAATTATATCCGCAACACATTGAGAAGATTTCGAATCATCTTAGGCGAATTAGTGGTTGCACTTTGACAGACGATGTATAACCGCACTCCGACAAGAAATTCCAGATTCTTCCGAAATCTCTCCCCGAAGAACGTTCTTTCCATTTCGCACAGTCTTTTCCAAGGGAGACCGCTAACCTAACTGCAACGACCAACCCTTCCCACCGAGGGCACATACGCTTTCGCCGCTGTCGACAGCAACTCATCCCTTCCCATCCTTTCGTTGCGAACGAAAATTATAGCGACGAAATATCGGGTGTCCCGAAACAATGTCGCGCTACGGGTTTCACGGGGAATTTCAAGCCGGCAGCTTCCTCAACAAAGCGGGCAATTTAATTAGCCGTCGTTAGCTCCTTCAAACTTTTTAATTTTTCCTGAATCTTTTCTCTCTCTCCCTCTCTCTCTCTCTCTCTCCTTAACTTTCAATCTCGATTTTAAAGTTCTAAAGATCCTTTGAAATTACACAGTATTCTACGCTAAGTATCCCAGCACTCTTTTATTACCAGTCGCGTCCAGTTGTGAGAAATCGCCGGCGTCTCGGCGTGAAAGCGCCCGGCGCACCTTTTCCGATTACTTCGGGAGAATTAAACAACGCGTGGAACACCCTGTATACAGTAATGGACCCTACTTGCCGGCTAACTCGCTCGCACGCGTAACCCGAGACAGTTCCAGCCGTGGTGCCCTGTAATATTAAGCCGAGAAACGGCGAATGGACGGGCGGCTCGGTCAACTGTACGCCACCCAGAGGGTGTTTTGCGATTTGTTTGGCCATGTACAGCCGCGAAAAGGCGGAAATTAATCCTTCCGCATGGATGATCACAATTATCAGTTCGCTGTCCGAGACCGTAGGTGGATGCGCATTTCGCGGACTCGCCGAACGAATGGCTCCATGCGAGACGCGACGCTCAGAGAGAGAGAGGAGATAGCGTGCGGGAAAAGCCATCTATAAAACGACCATGTAAATATGACCAGGGGACATAGCCGGGGAGTTGAAGAATGCGATTGCTGAGCGCTCGCGACGAACTTGCGATCCTCAAGCGCTTTCGTCACGGTTGATTTACGGATGAAGCGAAGAGAATGAAAGAACATACACAGAGAAAGACCGCGACACGCAGTTACATACGTGCGTATGTACGGGATGTAAATCCGTGAAATGTGGTGGAGGATTTAACTAGACATTCGATATCTGAGATTATCGAGAAAACGTGATATACCCAGCAGAAATAGAAATAGACCTCGCTTGAAACTCATCCGATACCACACAGTTTTCTTCGAACCTAAATCCGCAATTTTATACGTCCGTACGAACGGACGTCGCCGATAAAAAAGCAATTTATATCCCGCGTAACCTACGTAATTGGTGTTCCTTTGATCTGTTCCGAGGTAATTATTTACGAAGGGGGAAATCGGGAGGTTAACTCTAATTGGAGTTAATATCAAGGAGCATACTTATTCTTGAAACGGCTTCTTCGTTCTCGAATCTTATTAACGCGACTACGTCACGTTGAATATTCGTTTAACGCGCCGCGAAATTACCTTCCACGCCGGGCGATCAATGATCAAATATCGTTAAAATACCGGCAATCAGACTGCCGACATCGAACTTAGACGAGTTAACGGATCGTTAACGGTTCGTTGGGAAATTAAGGGCGACGAATAAATACGTCGACGAGTTTACAGCGGGCGAAAAGTTTTCCTTTGATTTCCGCGTGTAGAGGCGCCCCGGCCGCCCTGTGTATTTTCGAAACCTTTCGAGTAGCGAGCGGAATCTCGGAAAGTTTACATTGTCCTCCGGAAAATTTCATGAATAATTTCCGAGTACATCAGTACGGCAGACGGGAACGCGAGTGCGCGGCCGCTGGAATTGCGGAGGAAAACACGGCGCTCGGACTCTTCCTCGTGCTCTCTTCTTTTCGCCGCCCGTTATCTTGGGGAAACGCGATATCACGAACGTCTCGCAGAAAATACAAGCAATCGGCCCGAAATGTTGACACGAGACACGGGCAACGGCAATGAGAAAGATAAATCTTGCGATCGGCACAAGAGTGGATTCATTTATATACGTTAATACGGGGCGAGCGAGTTCGCGTCCCATATTATTGAAAAATCGACAATCCAACTTATCGTTAACTCTAGATCACTAAACTATCGTCAAAATTACGACGCTCCTACCACACGAACAGTTTGCGATCTGTGTCCGTCCAAATCCAAGGCAATGACAACTAACTTGCATTAGCTGTAAACCAGCAATATGTCGTCACATGTCAACGCGTGTTCAGGTTGTGCTGAATAATTATTGTCTTAATTTTTCAATGTTTTTCAGTCTATCATAAATTTACGTAACTCTGAAACTTGTTCTTGTTTCTTTTTCTTTTCAGTATAGTTATTCTGCATAGCTGTTCTTAATATTTACAAAAAAAAGAAATAAAGTTTTCTGAGAGGAAAGAGATGAAAATAATCTCTCATCCTTTCTCCCCGGATCCACGGCTATTATCTTCAGGCAACAGTCGTATTTGCGCGATCGTGGAATCCGAGTTTCCGCCGCGCGTTACACTCCCTAAATAACACGCGCAAACGTTTATTAGCGGCAATTAGCTTCCTCGGCGAAAGTTAACGAAACCGTGAGGGCGAGCTTGCGACTCTCCTCGGATTTATTCGCGCTCGGCGTTAGGCCAGGATGCACTCTCTTTCTCTCTCTCGTAACCGCCACTGATGTTTCTACATCCTCGCGTGAGAGCAGCAGCCGAGTACTCGTGCTCGCTCGAAACACCCGGATCTGTCGCACGCGCGCGCGCGCACGCGGATGAGCGCTCCATGTGCAAGCCAAGTTTACGTATGTAAATGCGGTCGTACGTTGACGAATTAGAGACGGATGGCTGCTTACCACCACCCGCACTTTTCGTCCCTCTTCGCGCACGATTGCACGAAGATAATACCAAGATTAACCACGCGTTAATCAGAACGTCTCAAGAGAGATCTTGAGCGACCAAGAGAGCTAACTTAATTAGACGATCAAGAGTTACCCCATTTCGCGCGTTTTAGTGCGTCTTAACGTAATTGAAAAAATGATTCTTCCCCCACACCTCGATGTTGGGGCATTTATTAAATAAGAAAAAATACATGTGAAGTCAATATGGCGGAAGATACTTCTCTTCGATGAGTTTCCCTATTGGACAACAGATGCGTCTTGAAACTGACCGAGGTAAAAGTGCCCTCTGTCACCGACTATACGTGCCTTACGACTTCAACATGATAGATCACAATTAAGGAGGAAATTGCTTAAAGACCGCACTGCTCCTTATCATCACTTCTTCCTGTTTGTAAAAAATGTATACGAGAGGAAATGTTCTAAAATATCTCTGTTGAAACGTCTACAATCTGCTGTCAAGGTTTTCCTCGCTTCGATAACCGGACGATGGATAGTCGCGCATTTCCATACGGCCTAATGAAATTCATCGGAACGGAACCTTCATTATGGGGATCACGAGCTACTTACACACTCCACCGTAAATCACCGAACCTCGGTCGCGCGTGTACACACGAGCGCGAACTCCCGCGAGATAAGCCTTTCATCGTGAAATTTATCGGCACTCGAATAATTCCGCGCTCGCACGCCCGCGACAAAAGCTATTTACTGTCGTCGGCTAAGTATTTCGCTCCGAGCAACACTTTCACCATTGTTTCATTTAACGCGGCTCATCCCTCCTTTCACCCCCCTTCATCCGTCCCTCTGATTAATCTGTTTCATTATCCCCCCGACAAACTCCGCGAGCATACGGTTCAACTTTTTGTTATTAGCATTTAGGGCAGAGGCGGAGGCGTGCCGTTGCAGCGTACTCAAGTGTAGTCAGATATAGTACCCTCAGCTGAACGACTAGCCGGGGTCGAAGTATAATAACGGTACGGCGAGATATGCATAGAAATACAGGATGATTATAAAGTCCCGACCGTGCACGTCGAAATATTTGTGTATTCGTGACTCGCATAATAACCTATTTTATCCGGATGTACTTTTAACGTGTGTTAAACACAACGAGCTTGTTGATTCAGCTATTATAGTTCTTCTATCTGAACGTACCACTGAATGTGAATGTGAATGTATTAATACGGGAGATGCAAAAAGAAAAATCTCACGTTATCGAAATGACCGTATAAAAGAAAGAAGAACGGGGAAATTATTAGCGCGTATTTTGGCGCGAGCTGTATAAAATGATTTGCGTGCCGCGCAAAGTTATTCCTTCTGATTCTCTTGGAACTTCGAATAACGTCGGCGGCGCCATACAACGGCAGCGCGATGGTGATATTTGTGCCATCGTAGATACGCTTAGTTAATTCCGCGGCGTCAGTTTCCGGATACTGTAAATCTAACAACAGTTGCCAGATGTTCCCTGACAACAGACGTCATTCGTATCAAAGACAGCTGACAGGTGGTACGAATGTGATTATAGATTGGAATATCCTATGCGGACATACGTCGAACGGTGTACTAGTTATTACTGTTCGCGTTCGACATTGATAGATTCACTTATCGGCGCATCGATACTCCGATGACAACTCTCGCAACTTCGGTTCTCTATATAGGTGAACGTGTTACGAGAAAAATTCTTCAAAGTGAGATATTTTCAGAGACAACTGACGGAATAAGGATTACGTAAATATTCCAGTCGACGTGCGATGACTAAAAGCTCCGAGGTGAAGCGTATTTCGTTATTATATTCACCAAATCCTTCCTTTTTTAATTACACATGTCGTGTATATATTTTTCGTTGCAACCACATTTATAAAAAAGAAAAGAAGCAAATTGTTCGTATGAAACTCTTGACGAGCTCGCACGGAAAGCGGAAAAGCCCGAATAAGTTTTCATCCACAGTTCGCAGTACCTCCTCTTTCTCGTGCGCAGTCCTTTCGTATCCCATATTAAATAATTCCCTCAACTATAGTTCAGTCTCTGCCTTACATCTTCGTCGGGGAGAAGCCCGAATTACACGGGAAATGTGACTCCACGTCGTCTTTTAAGAGATACAGCTCGCGACACGCGCACGTACCGTAAGAATCCGTCTCCGCGCGATTATTAAGATTAACCGCGCCTGTGAGTCCTCGGCACTCCGGGAAATTCGTTTTCCCGGTAATACACCTCGTTATGTAATTTATCTACCTACCGGCGAACGATACCTACGGAATGACGAGTTACACGACGAATACTCACGGACCGAATCCCACGGGGACTTGCGAGACAAATCCCCCGTAGTTTCCGCCGGCGGATAGATGGATGGATGGCGTCGATAGCCGGGATCCCGCGAAAGGCCGTCAGCTATCGCGCGCGCGCGTAAAAAAAAAAGGGAAGACCGGGTCGGACAGAGCGTCGACGACAGCCGATTGAAAAATGGAGAGGACGAAGGACCCGGGCAAAACACGAGGCACTTTAGACAACGAACCGCACCGAATTCGCGTCATTTCCCCGACACTCGGCCGCGTTGTCGCAGTCCGTTATCGGTGTCGCGAAAATTGGCCCCGTATCACTGTGCCGCTACATCGATGTCAGCCGGTACGAACTAGTTTTGAATGATCTCTCTTTCCCAAAGAACTCGACGAAGCCAACATTACATCCGCGTTATCAGCGCTATTCAATCCTTGTTTTAAGTCTAACGAGCGATGAAGATCAAATGACGCTGATAGTGCGCTTCTCGAACACAGGTTTCAAATATCTCGTCTCGGAGGAAAGAGAGAAAAGAGAAGCGGGGATCTCCGCCATACGACGAAAGAGACCCGAAGAATACGAGGTGCCCGTTTAATAAAGTACCGCGCGCAAATCCGGATAGTCATAGATTCTTTTTTGATACGCGCCGTACCCAAGATACTTCCCTGTGACCGCCGTGGAGACGAGACTCCCAAAGAGAAGAATTTAAATTCCCGAAGAGAGACATCGACGGGGGCACGAGCAGTGAGAGAAATTTTATTTAATCGTCCACCGCAAATCCGGATATACTCGAGGAAGCTTTACGTGCGAGTGCGCTCGTATCGCGCGGAAGTTTCGTTTCGCGAGAATGAAGAAAGGAGAAGAGGAAGAGCGCGGGAATGAGGGAGCTCGATCGAACTTGACGAAGAGAAGCGGTGGAGCAGCACGCTCTCGCGCACCGAGCTTATTCACCTCCCCCCGGCGCGCACGTGTCGCACAGCTTACCCTCCTGCCCCGGCAAGAAAAGCTCCAATTTAATTTCGCTCAACGCCCGAAGATGAGGTTATTAACCTTAAAGCGGCCGGCGTTTGCGAGCTCATTTGTAGGCGCGTCGCGCGACGCTGCTCGCCATCCTCGTCGCCGCGTTAAGTCGGAGGTCACGACGACGTGGGGCTCCGATCACGGGGATAGAGCCATTTCTGTCTCGCGCCTGTTATTTTCAATGAAACTACAAGTGTCCCGGACGCGTCACGGGAGAGAGCAAGGGAGGCATGCCCTTTAATCCTCTCGTACATACCTCCGCTATATATACGTACCGGTAACAAAACAATAACTTTCACAAATATCAATATATGAACTGCGGTTTAGTTCATTGAAATATGTTATCTCTTTCCTTTACAATAATAATTTCTGCGTATAGTCTTATGAACATTATAAGATATATCTTATAAAGATACATAATAAAAATATATAATAAATAGAGTAATCATAGATTATCTGTGGTCTACGTGAATGGAAAGTCATGTGAAATTAGCGCAGCACTCAACGTGTTAATTAATGAACGTGTAATTCTCCCAAGCCATGGTTTACGCGACAAATGCTCGCGCCGTCACGCGAAGGCGAGATTTTTCGTTTCGCCGACGGAAATCCAGCGAGCGCGACAGGAAAAACGCAGTTCGCGCGCGAGCGAGAGCGAACGAACGCACGAGCGAGAAGGAAAGAGAAAGATGGGGAAAAACGATTAAAAAGCAAATGATGGAAAAAAAGGCGCGAGGGAGAGGCAATAGAAACGTTAACAGTGAGCGGTCTTGCGCGCTCTCACTCTCGCATAATTTCCGAATAGCGAGGGAGGAAAATTCCAATTAGGAAAAATAATTAATGAAACACGTCGGTGCGCCGCCACTCTCGTCGGCCGTGCGAGATAAAGTCGTGGGAGTGTAGAGGGGATGGAGGGTGAAAACGAACGTCGAACGAACATTAATGTGTCATTTCATCGGCGCGACGGGGCGCGTCGGGAGGTGTAAAAATGTCCGCGAAAAGCCACGAATTCTCGCCACATGAATTCTCTGGCGACGACGTAAAGGCGGAAAAAGTAATCCGACGGCATTGTCGCCGAAAGATACAATATTTTCCGCCACGGCGGACGAGAGACGCTTAATAAATGCGCGGATTCTTTTGAGGCACGGTTTACGCGACTTTGCGGCCGCACGTGAGCTCGTTTTCTCCCGGCTAACGCGAGTTACCGCGAAATTACTTTAAGCCCGACAATACGTCCGGAGCGTTGCGAAACGTGAGGTCGACGCCAGTGAGAATTACAGAAATCGTGAAACAAGGCGTTCGTCAGAAAATAGCGCTCCGCATTTCTCTCTTTCTCTCTCTTTCTCTCTCTCCATCTCTTTCTTCTCTTTGCTCTTTTCTTTTTCCCTTTTTAATCCGCGAGCTTTTAAATCTAATTGTTTCCGCAACATAAAATCAATTTTTGCTCTGTTACTCTATTCCGTACCATAAACAGTGACCGTTCGTTTCGTCATTTCCGGAAAAAACCGTGTCTTGCGGGGAACCGACCCCGTGTCCGAACAATCGCCTCCTCCGACGATATCGTGCCGCGGAAAGTTGCATACTCGATCGGCAACTCTTTTCGCGGGACTCACCATCCTTTCAATCTCGAAAGGAGCAAAGTTCGGGGAATTCGCGCCGACAAGTAAAGGCAGCCGAGTCGAATCGAGTCGTCGGATAGAAGAAAATGGGAAGACGCGGAAGGAGAAACACCGAGATGGGAAGCAAGAGAGAGAAAGAGAGAAAGAAGGAAAGAAACGCGCGGAGCAGAAGGGACAAGTTGAAAACTTTTCCTTTCCAATTGGCCCCCGCGCGCATCTCCCAGCTTGTTTTTTTTTCATGCGGCGTAATGAAATCGCCGGCGGAATCAAGGATGCGGAAGCCGACCTTCCGTGAGACGACGACGACTCCAGCGGCGACCAGACTGGATCCGTAATTTCGCCTAATTGAGGAATTATTCAAGAAAAACCACCGTCGCATCCTTTCCTTCCCCGGCGCGTCTTCGCCCTTCGTTCTCGCGGCCCGTCGCAAAGACCGACGAGACCCTCCTTTCGATTCGCCCGGAAATTCATATAATCTAAATCGAGTGCACACGACCGCGCGATGAATAATCAAATCGTGCAATCAAAATCGGAGATAAGCGACCGCGATGAATATGCGTCGCTCGAGAACCCTGACATGCCGTGAGATCTCTCCGAGGGGGATCGTCTCCTCGTAATCCCTGTATTGCGTAATGGTCTCCAATTAGTCACAGCTTCCCGTAATCGCCATCGAGAACTTCGGCTATCGGTGCCTGTCGATAATCACATCGTTCTGTCTCGCATTCATTTGCTCATTTATAAAACATTGATACGAAGTCTGGAGGAGAACACTATCCGCACATTGAATTATAATAAATATCGCAACGCATCTTTTTACTCTAGATATTTATCATATCACAATTTGATATGAAGCTTGATTTTCCGTATAATTTTCATGCAATAAAATAATGAAAATCGCCGTCAAATGGATGAATTTCTCTGCCGAGATTGCTACGATCGAATTGATATCTCTCCTTTTTTCTATTTCCTCCTTATCAACTTCATCGAAGAAGAAGGTATTCCCGTAATCTCATAAAATAATAGTTTCTCGGGGATTCTAAGGGCTAATAATAAACTCTCTCCCTTTCTCTCTCGCTCCCTCCTCGTAGCTTCCTTCGGCCGCGATACAATCTAAGCCGACGCTCGAGAGTAGCCACCTGGGTTCTCTATTAAAGGGATTCGATTACAGGTGGCGCAGCTCTTGACACTTTTGAGGGTTTTTGAAAGGCGCCGCGTGATAAATGATGAAATCCCGAGTAACGCGAGCGGATTCGCTCCCGCGGCGCGTCATTATTTACGTGTCGAAGCGGTAAAAGGCCCGCCCGAACTCATCGACCCGCTCCTCTTCTTATTCAGGCGGGCCGGAGAATGAATGGATCCGAACGCTCTTAACGACGGCGGATCGGTAAGTTTCATATTTACAACCATCGTCCAGGTTCCCTCGGACAAGTTAATCTCGTTCATCTTTACGGAGATATTATCGGAGGCAACGTCTCGTTAGAGTTACGCGAACAATTACGAAACACCCGCAAAATTCATCGTATCGAGACACGTGGCAGACATATAGCTGAAACGACAAACGAGGACACATTGCAGCTTGGTTACTTCTCTGGTAGAAACTTACGCAGTTTTTACTATGATTGCTGAAAAAAATGCGTGAAATTTCCCTACGAGAGTCAGTTACGACGGAAATTCTTTTCTGTGCGAGGTGGGTTTCTCGCCTAACATATTCACTCTCTTCTTTTTCAAAGGTGGAGCACGCTGGAACTAAAAACTAAGTTAGTTAAAACCAGAAGTGTAACTAAAAACTGGTTCAACTGCTTCGATACTGATAGTGGCTATTAAAAAATAAAAAGGAATAACGAACTCGCGCGGCTCTTCCTCACCCTTTCTCTATTACCCTTCGCACATATCCATCTATATGCCTGTCTTCCTATATATGCATGTGTATGAATGCATATGTCTTTTTTTATACGTCCAGACCACAGACACGAGCAAACAAAGTGAAACGTTGAATTAAATATTGCCGACATCGCCGCTAATAAAAATTTCTGCTGTGCCGTCGCACGAACTACGACGCAGCGGCACGCCTCGCATCCGTTAAATCGCGTTTGGTCGCATGTGTACCATAAATATGCCAACGTGTAACTTTACGTAACGATGGAGCGTAACTCGTCAACGTGGGACGCAAAAGTGAGTCTATGTATATATTCGCGCATTTCAACGGATAAACTGCGAGAAAGCGGAAGACTCTTTTGCCCATAGCACTCGACGACGCGCAATATGGCGGGGGAATTGACGATGAAATCAATCTTTCGCGAAATTCACTCGTCGTATCACCGAAAACAACGTTTCGGTAATGCGTTAAAATCTTCTTCACATATTGCAATTTTCGTATTATTTTGTTTTTGTGCAGATATGTATATGTTACCAGATCGGAATTTATATATTATTCTAGAGAGAAAGAGATAATATTTTCCCGCAAATAAATGCATAAATAAGTAAATCATATAAACGAAATATTTAATATTGACATATCTTTCAAAATTAATTCGTATCAATCCGTAGAGTGAATATTACGCGCGAGAGGCGTAAAAATTACGATCTAAATTCGCGGACAGGCGGATGCACAGAGACCGAAACGCGAAAGATAAGTACGAAAGTGGAGAATCATACGATAAATTACGGTCAATCGACGATGCAACACACGGTTCAACGTAGCGCGCCTGCAGTTGCACTTGATTCTCCCTACTCTCTCTCTTTCCCTCGACTAGGGAGCAAAAAAGTGGCAAGCTTTCTCTGCAGAGTTACAAATATTTCCACGGCGCAACGGAAGCGCAGCAACGTTGTTTTTAAACGCCGTACGCACCTGTTCCCCGACCGCGCGCGCGTAATTATTAAATTCTCGTATTCGTAACAATTTGCTCGCTGCTATTTCGCGAACGAACAAATATCACTTTGGCAAGCGCCGTGTAACGAGACTACGGCGAATCCGCTTCCATTGCGATTATTACTTCGGCGGTTTTTGTTACAACGAACATACGTTCTAATTAGAAATCTCTGATTGCCGGCTTAAATAACGAATGACAGATAATGAGAACGGAGCTTATCTTTTCGCCAGTGTCGTCTATAATTTTGTCTCTGTGTTCAAATCGATCAGTTTGATGTAAATCGACGAGTTGATGTTGTTCAAAGAGCAATAGTACAGTACAATAGCACAGTTCAAAGAGACAGATAGAAAACGAGCAGTCGCTGAAATATAAAAGATAATGCGGAACACTGGATTTGCGTCATCCATTTTGAAAAACATCGTTTGTAGTCCACTCGTGATAGATAACTCGCAGCTGAAATTGAAGCTGTCGCTAGGCCGATAATTCGAAAATAAAACGGCGAAGAAACGGAACAAAGTAGAACGGATAGGAGGATAGACACGGAGAATGGCAATTATCGCGGTTTTAGCAACACATCTCGCTCCGACGAGAATTCATTAAATTCCTTCTTCCAGCGTACCGGCCAACAGGCGCGGGAATTCACCGCGAAAGAGAGCGGAAAGCAATTCGAAATTTCTCGTTCCGCGTGAGATTCAAGGCGGAAGAAGATAATGAAATTACACACGTCGTGTCAACGTGCAACCGGATCGCGAAACGTCCGCGCACCGCCCCACGTTTTTCCGTATATTTTCGCGCCCGTGGAAAAAAGAGAGCTCGGCGGGCAGTTTTTTTAAAACTTTTAAACACAACGGCCGCACACCTGTTCCCCGACCGTGGGCAATTATTAATCCGCTGCGCTGCACGCCGCACTGGCGTCCGCAAGAGAGAGAGAGAGAGAGAGAGAGCGAATTTTCGCTGGCGGGTACTCGATACAGCCGGGACACACGTTCGATTCGCCAGCTACGTTTTTATTACGTTCGCGTGTGTTATTTGCGCTGCGGTCCCCCGGCAACGCCGGGCCGCGTGCCCCCGAAAATCGGCACGATCGCGTTTCCCCGTTTATTTCGGCGAATTTCCACTAACTAACGCGGACATTTCACTGCCGGAACCGTCTGGAAATTGCAAAACACGGCCGCGCGCGCGTACCAAATTATTATTCCCACCTTCGCCAAGGCAACGTGAACGCGAGCGATCGTCTCGACTCGAAGGTGACCCATCGTCGTGATGACGGGTGTTGCGATGGAAAATCTTGAAAAGCCGCATTGCGAACAAAAATAGCATCGAGGAAGTAATTGCCCGCGTTTCGATTTCTCTCTCGCGCGCGCCGTGTGTTTCTCAATCTTCATTCGCGGGGCAAGGATCGTTAACACGGCGGCGTCGCGGTCGCCAGACCCCGAAATAATCAAACCGCGTTGTTCAAACCGAAGGCCCCTTTAAGCGGCTCTACGTGATGCCGGCGGAATCCCCCCGTTAGATTTCTCCGGGACTGACGTAGCCTAACGCGCCCGTCGCCGCGTTAGCTCGTAAATCTTCCGTCGTCGTGATTCCACGGGATCTCGTTATCAAACTTGTCCAACGGGCTTCCCTTTTACGACGGGAGAGTTACGGCCGAACTTGTTTCAACCAACGCACGATCAACGTAACCCTGAAAGCCGAAATTACGCTGTGAGAGAGTCTCTCACATACCGGCTGTGTCTCCCCTCCGTTGTTTGTTTCATCGACACTGCCGTCCTCGGACGAATGGTAGCTGCGTGCGAGCGAGCCTCCCGAAACGCTTTGTCGCGAGCGCGAGCTCATACGCTGCGAGAACGTATCACGTCGCGCGGACAGGTGATAGCTGTCCTAGAAGCTGTCCGTGGCCGCTTTTCCTCCACCCAACGATCGCTCCAACAATTTGCAGTCGATTTTATCCGACTCGTCGTCGTCGTCGCTCGATACGTGGCGTTGGATCATTATTTTCATCATTCTCGACATCGACTGTCGCGTGGACGCGATTCGCAACGTCGAAATGAATACGAAAAATCCGCCGTTGCTTGTGAGTGAGCCGAAACCGGGAGCTTTTTGTCCGAGCACACACAGACTTTTCGAGTGTGCTCGCTAGTATTTAACGGGTTAAAATGCAGCGAGAAATTAAACAGCGTCAGGCGCCGTTGTGCGTAACTTTATTTAATCGGACGGCGCGTATTTATCCCGTCGGGCGATTTACTTCGGCCGGCTACGTCGACTGTCTCATCGTTGTAAACAATTTGCCTCTATCTCTCTCTCACACTCTCTCTATTTTACTTTAATTTCCAGTCGGCGCGTTTGCCCGGGCCGCATCGTCCCCCCCCCCCCCCGGCCGACAGCGNACTTAAAGCGCGCGAAACTTTCGCCGGCTCGCAATGAAGTTTCCGCGGATCCGTAACGAAACTTCATCATTACACTCGAAATCCGCCGGGATTATTGCCGGCGCTTGGCCGTGACAGTCCGCGAACGGATTTCTTCCGCAACTTTGCGCGGCGAGACCGAGTCCCCGAGCGGAACCACCGCCGGATTTAATGCTCGCCGAAGCACAAACGAACAAGGAGCGAGCGGGACAATTAATATCAACGACGGAGAACCGCGCCGACGAGGAATCTCCATCCGAAGGGTGCCGCGATCTCTCGATCCGCGCCGTTATGATTATCCGCTCTAATTTACGAGGGGGGATTCGCGCAAAGGAACGCCCGACTGGAGATTCGCGCTTGTTTTCTCTTTATAATCGTGCTTTTAACATCAATTATTCGTCCCGTCTGTGGCGAATTGTCACATCGAGCCACATTGAAGATACATTCTTAGAAAACTGCGGTACTTTGTCGGGAGGCCGAACGTTTTAAAGAATCGTTAAGACAAGTTCCCTCGTAAAGACGACGCATCAATAAGTTCCAGAGACGTATCGATTGTTGCGGAGTCTTTGCGGAGGGTATATAAAAATCGTCGCCGACGATCGCGCGAGAATTCCGTTTAAGACTTGACGGAGGGATGCACGAGGAATTGTAAAGATTAGAGAATGGAATTATCCGCTGAACATCTCATTTTCTGTGACTGTAATAAACGAATTTCTACGCATAAATAGATGAATAGATAATTAATTTTGCATCGCATCATTATTATACTAAACACGTTGAGCTGGTGCTGATCGATTTTAATCATTGATTTTCGAATACAATAACTGTTACTGCATTCGGCACTTGACGTCTATAAAATAATTCTGACCGGATTAATTTCGAAATTCTGTGTACACCCGCAAATTCCCAATGCCGAAGTGCATTGAATATATGTTACATTTATCCGACAAAGAGTCGGCGAGTATAAAGGCACTCGTACCATTGTTCACTTAAGTGGTTTGAATGAATTCCAATCGCGCTAAATTTCCTCTATCTCCAATTAAACTGATGAAATAAAGCAAAAAGACATAATAAAACGGACTCGTTTAACCGATCGGATGAGTCACCGACTACGCATAAAATGACTCTTTCAAATATACATGTAAAATATAGACTCTTTGTGAAATATGCAACAAAGTAAACAAGAAACTAAATAACAAATCAAGTTGAAGTTAAGTCGCGTTCTGATGAAAGTACAACAGTTTACTATCAAGTTATTACCGTTAAGGTTATTATAGTTTATTACAGTTTACACCTGTATAAATCCTGATCCTTTCTTTAACTCTCTGATTTTTTGTTCGCAAATCCCACTGTGAAACGACAGAAGCTATGAGAACAGGCTTTACGAATCAATTTCTCGGCACGCGATACGCTCGCCAAAGTGTTTCTCAATATGCTCGCCGTTACTATATTCGCTAAAAACGGCGAATTCCGCGTTCCCTCGAAGCCGAGTCGACCGAAGGGGAACGAAAGATATAGAGAGAGAAGCTCACTGGAAGCCAGGGCAGAAGTCTCGGAAAGTACCTATCCGAACTTCCGTCGCCGTATAATTCCTTGGACGTAAGGCCGCCGGTTAACCCCCGGACTCTCGTTGCATTATTACCATAATAGGAGACGGAGACGGGAACGTGGGAAGTTACAAAGCACCGTCCGCGTCTCGACAACGGCGACCGGCCGCCTCCGTAAGTGGATACGGATAGAGCGTGGTCGGACGGACGAGCCACGGCGCGGGCGCGTCGTTAAACTCAAAACTGTCCATAAAAGCTGTTCGCCGGCGGCATCTCGCACCGTTCCGACTCATCATTTTACGCGAAATATTTTATTTACCCCCGCCTATATGAAGGCGCGCTTAACTGTGGTGCGAACGAATGGCGATACGAGCCGCTGGTTGCGAAGCGAATGGTTCGGATCGCGATTAATGGTCTCGCCCTGGAATCGCGAACGACAGGACGCGATAGGGTATGATGATCGGCACACGCGGAAAAAATCGCGGGCCTCGCCGTTTCTCGAGAAGAGGATAACGACGTCGCTGAAACGACGATCGCGATGAACCGAATGTCGACGTGGGCCGTTACTTTTTACAACTGTGAGAGAGAAAGAGAGGAGGGGCTGGAATTTTATGGATTGCGATATAAAGCCTGGGCGAGTCATTAGCTGCATCGTGAACAGCTAAATTATCCGGTGAAAAATATTCCCCAGTATTCTACATCTTACTTCTTTCTCCACTAATGCGGAAATCATTTATCGAACATGCATCTTCAATTCGATACCGCGGTAGCTCTCATTCGCTCGAGTCTCTTTATGCGAAATCCCAACAATTTCAGCGAACACGTTCGCGCCGAATTTGATGGAAAGCACGATCGGGCCGATAGATCGCTCACTGGGCACCCCGGGGGAGAATAGGGAAAATGCATGTTAGAAACAATACATCGCTAGCCTGAATGCGAGAGTTGCGCGAACAGGTCGAGTGGATCGCATTATGAACGCCACTCACGCTCGACCGCAAGACCGGTCCGTAAAATTTACTCGCACGAAGTAGTCCGCTGCCCGCCGCGATAATGCCCAAGTGGCCATATCGGAGTAGTTGCTTCTCTCACCATACGAGTTGATTATCGTCTAACGAGATTCGCGTCCGTACGCGCTCACGAGTGGCTTTCCCCATTTATGGACACGATGTATTGGCAATTTTTGGTAAATGAGGGTCGCCCCGCCCGGCCGGGCGATTAACTCGCGAAATCTCGAAGGAAGCAACGCGTTGTTTCATTGAACTTTCTCGCCTCATGCTATCCTGCCGATACACGCCGCGCAGCTGCCTATTTGATAAATGGATCGGTGGGAGTAGCGCGATAGATAAGCTTTTCATATCGCTTCCGAGTAAACTTCGAGAAGCTGATATGAAAGGCCGCGCGACACGCTAGAAGAGAGCCATCTGAGCCGATTAACGTTATGAAATAACTTATTGTTCGACGGACAACTTCCATGAAAGATCGCATCCGATGAAACCCGCGAAAGATGACAATATAGATATCGCGCGCGCGCCGAGAGAAGCGATAACTGGGATCGAGGAGGCTAACGAGCTATTGAAAAATCTTTGCCGGAAGTTTCGAACACGGCAGTCGAATGTCAATGTTTAACTACGAAAGGTCTGTGTTAGAAACTCCAAGCCATAATAGATAAAGTGCGTAAGATCCCGAAAAGGACCTGACCAATAAAACAATATATTAGAATAATGCATTAAAGTCCTAATATGTACCTAATTATTACAAAGGTCTTCCTTATTCGATTTTTATCAGTACGTGATTAAGATTGTTATAATAAGGATTACCTTGCACTCATCTAATTAGAATCTTGTGCGATATCAGGTATACCTGATGACAATTTCTAGTCGAATTAATCGGGCATGCCGACGAGACTCTCGCGGAAAGGACGAGGCGGTACGCGGTGACGATAATAAGTGGGTGAAACGCGCGAGAAAGGGCGAAAATGTTTCGTCGCTCGCCGGAGAAGAATAAGTCGCCATCTGTCGCAGCGTCGCGACGCCCTTTCGTCGCTTTTGGACACGCACTTTCCACCGATGACGACGACGAGCATGAGAACGACGGTGGCGAAAGTTTTCCCTCCCGAAGTTTTCCGAGGTTCGTCGGGGACGCTCTTCGTGACGCGCTCCTGAATATTCGATTAACTTCTCGACGACTACTGAGAATTTTAATCGACAAGTTCTATCCGGGGTGCGCGCGTCATACTTGAAACTTCGTTCGCCGCCGCCGTAAAGTTCCACGCCGAGCGAATCGCGCCCGTTTGCTTAACGCGCCGATACGAGTGCCGGATGCGGTCGATTGTTTAATTAGTTCTCGTCCCTGCTGATTAGCGTCTATCGGCCCACGCGCCAGCCACTTTAACACTGAGAGAGCGAGGTGCATTCGCGCGGCGGTCGTCCTCGGAGATAAGGAACCGCGTCGAGCACTCTCGCTGAGGGAAAAACTTGAGAGAGGAGAATGGAAGAGTGAGAAGCGAGAGAATCGATTTTCTCCCTAGCCAACAATACCCTTCGTATTGATATTAATTATTAATATGACAATCATTACCTAACGCGTGAATTGACGCGACGATCACCTATGATTGACGTTATGATATTACCGCGTAACTCATTAAGTTACACGTAGAATATAATTAGTTGCATTTGAAAAATCGATAGCACAGCTAATGGAGAGCTAATGACACCAGCTGAAAGATACATATGTTTCGAATTATGTTTATTTATCGTATTTTTGATAATTCGATCATCGGTTTAACCATGACAATCTATAGAAATCAACGCGATTGTTATTATTAATAATATTGTGTTACTATTAATAACACTGACAAAATGTGTGTTATTTTATGCAAACATTTATGCAACATAACGGCATTTACAATTTCAAGATTCAAAGAACTTCATTGTAACCGGGTTAACGTGAAAAAGCTCACGACGCACGGAGACGTAAAGTAACGAAATTTTCGGGCATCTGCTAAAGATATATCTGGAAGACGTATCTTGAAGAAAAATTAAGGAATATGGAGGATCAAAGATATCTTATCTTGCGATAAGCAGCAGGACAAAAATTAACCGCGCCGTTCACGGGCAAGAGAACACTCCCGGAACGCACCCGAAGCGCGACGCTTAGCCGTTTCGTCGACGACCTGGTGCGCACCCTTCCAGAATCCGTGATTCCTCCTGACTCTTTAAAGAGCCGTGCGCGCCGGCGAACGGCGCAGGAAACAGTAAGACACGACGAAGGAAAGAGGAAGCGGGAGGGAATCTCGTTCGCAGTCTCGCGGAGGAAGCGCAACCCGCGGGAGCCGATTCGAGCCGGGCGAAAATCGGGGCCGGCACGATGCCTCCGAGACTGCGGAAACATCCGCGTACACAGCATCGTCCAATCTACTCGTTTCCGGCCGGTCTCTTCCCGTCTCACTTTTATTTATCATTTCTTTTTCCTCTTTTTAATAGAGGAACCAAACGAAACTCGAGGGACGAGCTTTATTGCCGTACGCTTGGGCCCGAGATATTGTCCGCGGCGGACTTAGGACGTGTATCCGGCCATGGAAGAATAAAACACGCTAACTACCAGCGGACGCGACCGAGTACGATAAGCCGGATCCGCGACCGCGCAGCTGATAATCAAGAGCGGTGATGGATGCACCGGCTTAGGGTTGCGACGTTTTATTAGCGGGGAGTCGTGTATCTCGCTTGTAATGCGAATGTTAAGTAATCACAAGCGGAGCTTCTTCTCTCCGGCGAGTCGTTGAGAGTTGATAAATTATCACGTCGTGATAAATCGCGATTTTAGGTCGAGCGACGAGTTGCCGTTTTATTGTCGGCTTCCCGGTCTTTTTTGCCCCTCGTACTTCGGCGAATCGTTGCGAAATTGTGAGATCCGGACGAGCGGCGGCCAGAATCTCTCGTGAAAAGCTACTCGACACGTTGAATGCGCCAACGCTCACCGGTGACCGGCACTGAGACGTTATCGCGCTTCATTAAGTTGCGTATAATTAATTGCGTTTGTACGCTCGATAGAAAGCCGAACTCGGCCGTACGATCAATAGAAAGCTAATGAAACGAGGTGAAAGATACATTTGTTTCGAATTAAATTCTTTTTACTGCGACTCTGCTAATTTAACCCTTATCGGTCGTAAGTCACCTCTCACGTGACAACAATACTTCATATTCAAAAAATAAATAATTTCTAACAAAAATGTTATTCTTATAATACTGAAAATTTTTCGCATATTTACCGAAACCAGCTACAACCTAGTGAGAATCACGCATAAAAAGCTAGTTTCCGATAAGATTAATCGTTAAATTCCGTGCAATCAACGAAATCAACGGCACTTTTGACTCCCTCTGACCTCCCTCAACATTTGGATGCTCCGCCCGAGGAAATCGGAGAAGGACGCGAGCGACGCGGTGTCGTGTTTACATCCGGTTACGGCCGCTCGAAAGGATCGAAGCCGAAGGACAACGCTTCGGTTTTCCGAGCACTTCGGAAATTCCTGCCACGGCTGACCATTCGTACTCGTCTGTAAGCCCATCGTCGAGACGCCATTATCTGCCGCATCCGCGCGCGCAGTCTCTAAGAGGAATAGCATTCGCGAAGCCCCGAGTCCTCCCTCCGCTATTCGTCCGGCTTTTCTCTCGCGAGAGTAACAGGATCTTGATTTATGCCGAGGACGCGCGCCGGGACCTGTCATAATATATGTATTATCCGGGAATTCGCGTCGAGTATATTTATATTCCGTAACGTTCACAGCGTCCTGAATTTCATTTCGTATCTCTCCTCCTCCCCATTCTCTCTCTCGCCTCTCACATCGCTTTCATCCGTTTATTAAGACTATGCCTCGACGCTGAAGCGTCAACCGAGGCTCTAAAGAGCTTCCACCTTTGTTTTAACATTTGACGCGTGCTCCTCTTTTTGACGCGGGAGAGAAATGTCGGGAAGAAAGTTTTAAAGCTATGGAAGTTAATGCGTTTTCTTTAACGGTTTTCTCTCCAGACTTTCGGGATTACCAAATGTCCGAGGATCTTCCTATTTTATCGAAAGAAAATCTGGCTACCAAAATCTCGAGGGAGAAGCCGAAAGTAGGAAATTCTTTTTCTTATTTCCACGTGAAATATCTGTTTGCGGAAATTCTAACAAAGAGACCGCCCGCACGGAAAGAGATGCATTTGAAAAAACACAGTTTAATAAATATATGTTGCATGTAAATAAAGAATAAATGTTTCTTCAGCGTGAGAGGGATTGGAGGAGAAGAAATAAAAAATTGCTCGATACTTTAGCAATTAGTTGTTAAGTTTTGTACAGTATTCCTTATAAATCTCACCGCCGCTTAGATGTGCCGAAACCTAAATAAAAAGGACAAGTCTCGCGCCAAACGATTTTATCAATTATTTTCACGTTCTCGCGTGAAAGAGCGAAACGGCGCGGGCACTTGTACACAACGATCAGAACCGGAAACATCCCGCATTTATTTCGCGCGCGCTTTCCGGCGAATTGCGCCGAATGTCGACCGATTTCCCGTCCGCTCGCGTATGACGGCCGCGACGTCGACGGAATATTAAAGGCTCACTCGGTATATGTGAGGCACGTAGCCGGCGCCCGAAACCGCCGCGACGTATCAACTGTCGATATTAATATCGCTCGTCCCGCGGCAGCAAATGGTCCTCCTCTCTCTCTCTCTCTCTTCCTCGACCGTCTCGGCGCAACGAAGCGACGGCCGAGTAGAACATATGCGGCAGGTGGAAATCGAATGAGATCGATCCGCGCGACAGGAGAGGCTGAGATTCGCGGAGTGAAGCGAGCGCGAAGTATTCCTTTGTCGCGACGCTCTTTCCGGCTGTAAGACCTCCTCTCATCCTCTTGGCTGCCGTCGCCTCGTGCACTTACCACCTCGCTCCGGTATGCTTCCGGCTCTTCTTGCTCAACGAATGCCATTTAACGGCACCGTCGTCCAGAGACGAAAGCAGCGTATTGGAAAAAAACCCGAATCTGTTCCGGAATGCTCCGGGGAGGACTGAATTAACCGAAAGTAGTTCGAAGATATCGAGTGAATCAGACGCGGCGATGAGAGGCATTAATACAGTAACTGGATGGGTCTCCAAGAAAACTGTACATATTTCTTCCAGGAAAAATTAATTACGTTATTTGGAAGAATTAGTAGAGATTGATAAAAATTAATCAACGATGACGTGAGGAGTTGTAAACGACCGTTTAATAAATCTGTGAATTAACGTCGCCGAATACTGGTACGATTAATCTTTACTGTCGCTTTATCTCTCGAGGCAAGTCGCCTAAAGTAGTTACGATCCAGAACTAGTCAGACGCAGTCGCGCAGATTAATGCGAGCTTATCGCAACCGATTGCTGTCGTTCGAACCATTATTAGCAAAAGATGCCGAGAGAGTCGGATAAGGCTATGTGATCAATACTAATCACCGATCTGTCGGCTCAACACAGGGGAGAACAATTAGAGTAATTCAATCGACATCTTTCCCAGACCGACCTGGCTATCGCGAAACACTCCGGGGTGAATAGATTTTCCAATCAGTCAGCTACATCGCGCGAAACGCGATCCGGGAATAGACGACGGATAATTTTTGCGTCTCGCCGATGGTGTGACTATCAGAAGAAAAATGACGAGTTCGCACGAGAAAGAGAGAGAGAGAGAGAGAGAGAGAGAGAGAGAGAGAGAGAGAGAGTGGCCCGAGAGGGGAAAAAAATTAATTAACTCGTAATGATCGTCACATTTGCCTTCGCCGTTCTTCTTGCGAAAGAACGACAGTCCGGGAAAAAAGCTGCCGGTCCGACCACCGTCGTCGTCGTCGCCGTCGCGGGGACCTTCCCCGAAGAAAGGATCGTATCACTATTATTTCAAGGAAAAACCGTCCGCTTTCCGCGTCGCTGCCACCAGCCAGCCACCCTTCGCTATGTATTTTTTCCCCTGCCGCGTCCACCAACCCCACATCTCGATAACGGCGGGAGATAGGTCGGGGGGACTAAAAAGGTGACAAAAAGGCGGAGGACGGAGGCGTGCGGAAGAGGCGCGAGAGGCAGAGAGATCGCTTACGAGGACAGATAGGCGCGGCAGGGGCGCTTTAAGGGCGCTTAAGGGGGCGGCGAGAACGAATTTACCGTTGCGTTATTACGAAAGCGCGGCGCCACGCAATGTCGCGTGCTGTTGTTGCCGCTGTCGCCATTGAGCGGGCCGACATCATATCTCACGTAACGCTGTTTGTGATACTAATTAATATATGTATTATGTACACGTCCGCATGACGCGTGTTAAATAAATAAATGACGGCACTGCGGCCGATGATAATGGAAAACACCAAGAATAACGGGCTACGCGGATTTTGCCGTTTTGCGCGACGTTACTTCGTTTCTCGCTTTCTCGCGCGTTTCGTCGCGGTGCGATCATTTCGCGGGCAAATAAAGCAATACACGGTGCCGTGTAATCGGGACGAAAAAATGTCGCGTCGAAAACGATGTCTCTAATCTTATACACGCGAGTCTCATCGGACTCCCCCCCCCCCCCNCCCCCCCCCCCCAAGAAGCGCGATACCACGTGCGCGGCGAACAACGGGACTTATGATAAGACGTCGCAAATCACAATCGCTGCAAATTACCGTCATTCCGCGCAGCCATCCGAGGGGACAACAGAGTAAAACGCGATATTTCACGAAGCGAGCCCGGCCACGGGGCACAGTCTAGGGAGTTAATTTTCGTGAAGGATCACTCGAGGGTAATTCCGAAAGGAAGGAAGGAAGGAAGGAAGGAAGGAAGGAAGGAAGGAAGGAAGGAAGATCTTCCTTCCGTGCCGCTTGCCACAACCCCTCTTCCTTCGACAAGAGACGCATGAGAGGCCTCCGAGAACGAGTGAGAGAGAGAACGCAAAGGGGACATCGCGAGGAAATAAAAAGCAGGGGAGGACGATGCCTAGGGAGGGGAGAGGGTTGAAACGGAGGGATGGAATGGCCGCAGCCACCGACACGCCACGAGTCGTTAAGTCCATTCCGTGGTTTTAATGTCGGCACTAACTTCGCGAGCCCATTCCTCCGTCGCACCGCTCTATCCGACCGAGGAGCCTCGTCTCCTCCAACCCCTTCGCCGCCCTCCGCCCCTTGGGCCGCACCCTTGTCAACCCCAATCCTCGCACATATTTTTCAGCCCTTGGCCGCGTTACAAATTCGCCCACGAGCTGGCTGCCTGGCTGTCGTTCCCATCGGCAAGAAGAAAGCCATGACGGCGTGACGCCGACCGACGGAAATCGGGTCTAATTATATCTGATGGATCGTCGCGGGTGTCTCGACGTCGAGGGGAAAAAATTGCGTCGCCTACGCGAACGAGAGCGAGCGAGAACTGAGGGAGGGAATTCCTAAAGCTTTATACAGAGATCTGAGTAAAAATAATTTGCCAAAAAAGAAATAATTACAAATACTATTCGACGATTGCCGATTGCTAATAGTTTCGATCATTGATAAATGAAAAATGAAAAATGCTAATAACCCGAGCCGTGAACACGTGTACTCGTGTCTAAGGAAAGAAGGAACAAAGTCTTTGCGACAATGCTAACTGTCGAGAGAGAAGAGAAATTGCTAATTTTATAATACTAATTTTTTAATTGTAATTAATGCGTGATCATAAATTATTTTTTTCTATTCCGACAAATTTCCTCTACTCAATTACTTCCGTTCGAATTATTACGGACTATTTCACGTTTCTTTACTTTTTTAATGTTTTTTTAGCTTTTCTTCTTTAGTTTTGAAAAAAACGTGAGCATCACGAAAGGTCTCTCTCTCTCTCTCTCTCTCTAACTCTCTCATCACTTTTAGTAGAGATTCCGCAATTTAATTATTCGACCTGAAGAACTCAAATCACGGAAATCGCGCTGCCGCCGTTACTACTGGCAGGCCAACGGTAATTAACGGATGCGCACACCGAATGCGCCGGCCGGAAATTAAAATAGTTCCACGTCGCGAAATTCCTCCTTACGCGGAAGGAAGAAGTATGTTAAACACGCGTCGGGTCCGCATGCTAAAAAGGAAGGACGGCTACCATGGGAAACCAGGGCAAACGACCAACGGTTCCGTCCGTCCGTCAGGAAATATCCGATACGGTATTCACGGATGCGAGGAACGCGTCATTGGTCACGACGTTGCGCCAGGAACACGAAATTTCTTCGGAGCCCTCCTCCGCGTCGGAACCGGGCGAATTATATACGTGTGTATCGCGGCGATGCCGACGGGCGAATACTGGCCGTCGTCGGGGAACGCGGAAAATTTACAGTGCTCGCAATAAAATTCTCGTTAAGCCATTACTCCGATCCGTAACCGGGCTGTTTGCACCGTATAAAAATAGATATATTTGAAAGAAAAGTATTCAATACTTCAAATATTTAACTGATATATAGACATTTAAAAAATGATCTCCTAATTATTTCGAGCAATGTATTTCATTGAACAGCACATACATGCAATAAACTACAAGCAAAGTAAGTCGTATTGATGAAAATCGAGAATAATAAACAAATAGCATCCAACATGCTCGCTCAATCGAATTATTATGATGGCTCTAAGTTTACTCAACTGCAAGTACTCAAGCGCGACCTTCAAAACAACAACATACATCAGTTAAAAAATATTCGTTGATTATATTTCTATATCGGATGTCAGATTCCCCTCGACTAAAGTCTATTCTTGCATATAAGACGATTATTCTTTTTTGATAACTGAATTAAACATTGCTAATTGTATGTGTATAATTCATTTTTTGTTCTCTCATATCAATATATCCAGTTTTCTCTTTTTTTTCGATCTATTATTATTTAACATGCTCTAAACGTATCAACGTATAATAATTTAATAGTGCTTTGTAGAACGTAAAGTAATAGAATAATTAGGTTCTCGATATAAATTAAATATGACAATATAAATCCTTTAGTGAATCAAATGTATTAAATAAATACGTTAAATATGTACATAATTTACGAGAATAAGCGAGAATTCTTGGTAAAAATACGCAATATCATCGATTCGAAAATTCTCTCGACGGTGCAGTGTTCCGCGATACGGATCGTAATTCCTTCTATTGGCGACGATACTGCGACCCAAATATACGAGTGAAATTTACAAGGCAGCTGGAGGCAGATTCCAAACATATTTCCAGGATCCGCAATAAAACCCTCGTTAAGATGACGAATGTCCCCGAGAAGTTTCGCGTTCGAGCGTTCAGTTAACGATGAATTTCCTCCTCTTTCCCGCAATCCGCGAGCATCATTTTCCATTTATCGATATCCTGGACTACTTTAAATTAAATCTCATCTCCCAATTTCCCTCCTTCTCGGTCCCACCGCGACTTTTCCATTCTTTTCCGCTGCAGCGAGCGCTACACCAGAATCGACTTCACGCTTCATTATCACGCGGTGTTTCATTCGAATTAATGGAAAAAATATAAAACTTTCTTATAGACCAGCACGAGCGGCTCTCGCGAATAAAGTTAATCCGAACACCCGGTGTAATCTAGTTAACGAGTCGTTACCGGCGACTCCTCCGTTCTATTTCCATCGCGACATTATTCGCGATCCTCGTTTGAGCCGTGATAACGCGATTGTAGACTATTTACGCTGTCCAACAATTTCAACTAAAATACCAAAGTCAGCTCGATTTCGAGACTTAAATGGGGAATACGTTAATATGCAACAGTAAATGCCGATTACGGAGTTGATCCAAAGAGCCTATTAATGAACGAGTAAAAGCGGGAAAGCTTTTTCTCGCATATAACTTTTATCTTTTGTACAAAAAAAGCAAAGGGACGAAGATACACGAAAAATTAACTCACGGAGTTAAAAACCGAGTGCAAGGCAAAGTCGATCTCTCCGACTACCTTCTCGTTAATCATTCTAGCTTCTTAGCCTCCTCGTTCGCCGATAAAAACATCTTTTACGCGACTGACTCGAAAAAGGAGATTGAAGATGCGAAATCGAAGGAGACAGAGAGGAAGGGAAAACGGGGAGCGAGAGAGAGAGAGAGAGGGCGGGAAAGAGATGGAAAGAGAAAGAGATAAAAATCGAACGCAGATACGGGAACGGGTGGCTTTTTGCGAAACAGTGAAGCCTGCTTAAGAGATATTCCCTTCGGCATGAAAGGAAACGATGAAGACGTCGGAGAAGCGTCTCGTCGTACCACAGCAAATGCGCCATGAAGATGGAAAAATGCGAAAACATTCGCGGCTGATCTGCGTGATTCTTAAAGCGAGATCGGAAGATTGCCAAAGAGGTACATCGGTCTTAAGAAAAT
The DNA here is from genome assembly GCF_001313825.1 of Dinoponera quadriceps. NCBI lineage: Eukaryota > Metazoa > Arthropoda > Insecta > Hymenoptera > Formicidae > Dinoponera > Dinoponera quadriceps. The sequence goes on from NW_014554754.1 coordinate 3,611,954, forward strand.
ACGTTAATTAAATATTACGCAGAACACCCGGGTCCGCCAAGTCGCATTTTCCACCTGTATATTTTAAAGAAAAAAAAGAATGAGAAAAAGAAGGAGAGAGAGAGAGAGAGAGAGAGAACTTTGGTGGATGGATAATAAAAGTAGGCAATGGAACACGATACCACGGATGATTCGCTGTGCAACGGGACATGAAAACAATCGCGTTTCTTTCGCTGGGATGGCGAAAAAGCGGGATAGCCGGGATTTCCGCACAACAGCGCACCAGCTGCGATAGTTTCCGCTCTCAAGGATCGCGAAAGTTAGCGGTACGAAAACCGCCTTGGCTTATCCTGTCCTCCGTACGAGTTAATTTCTCTTATTTATCTCGAAATACCGCCGGTATCCGAATTTTCCATTAACCTGCGACCTCCAGGAAGTCGAGGAGGCTTAAAGGACGGCATACACACACAGGTCATTTCACGAACTAATCCAAATTAATCGACCACCGGAACTGAGGAGGAAAGACTCGGGAAGAAAGCAATGATTTGAGCTATACCGGAGCGTCGCACCGAGAATGAGTTCGTAACGAAAAGTGGTCAACCAAAAAAAGAAAAAAAAGAGAAAGGGAAAATGTACGCGACGTAAAGGTACAAAAGAATTTACACAGACGGAAATCCGCGCAGAAATGTTATTCATGGTTAATTTCCGCGAGATTCAAGAAAACAGAAAATCTCCTTCCCCCCTCTCTTTCTCTCTTTCTTACAAATTCATCCTCAAATACATCGCCGACTTATCGCGAACTTTGTTGGCATTACGCGAAAATAACTGATCATCATTGTGAACGCGTAATTGCGCAATGGTCTAAATTAAAAGTGCAAACACACGCGAGAGATTAATCCGCAAACCTCAATTAGGAAATTAATGTATCCCCGCTGGCGTGTGTTCTCGTAAATTTTGTCGTTGAACAATCGCGCCTCGTCACCCGGTATATTCCCTGGTTTTCATTTGGCAGGGCGACGATATAATGCGCACTTGATGTAACCTTAATCCGCGAAATTTATGCCGCGGCGACTCGCAACGAATAGCCAGGTGCTCCATGGTCCGCACGTTGCCGGATGCAATTAATTAATTAATTAATTAACATTAATTAAACAAATATCCCCGACTCGATGTGTATGTTGACTCGCGCACGTAGCTTTCGTCACACCAGCGACAATCTCTCTCAAGAGGAACGTCAGCTATCTGACATTTCCACGTTGCCCTTTTTATAGTCGCGGAAAATTCTTCGCCGATCACGCACACCATTCTCTCAGTTTTGCGGAAAACAGGAATTTCCACGATACACACATCGATTCTCTTGTGACGATGGAAAATAAACGGCGACGCGGATCACGGTGTTTTAATGTCAAATTCATCTTAACAGGCATCCGCGAGAATATCGTGTTTTATCCAATGTGAGGTAGAATTCAAGCTACGCCGTTATTTCATTCCACGGAAAAATTACACGAGACTCTGTATGTGTGTATGTGTATGTGTGTGTGTGTACACGCACAGAGTTAATCGCGGCTCGCGTTCCGCCTGAATTCTTTGTTTCGCGCTCGGGAAGTCGCAACGTGCTTTCAGTGTATCCTCGGACTGTTAAGAAAATGATGGCTCGCTGTGTGCCAGCCGGACTCGCGTGGCTTAATTGTTCTTCGTATTAAATTTAAGAGTAGCATCATCATATACGACGGTCAAACACGAGTGGCCGCCTTCATTACCCGCAGCCGCGGGACGAATGAGTCGCAAAAAATATCGCGCACGTTGCGCGGAAGAATGCACGTTACCTGAAACGCCGGCGGCATATAGAAAACAAAAAAAGGTACACGTTGCTCTTAATTGCTGTCCCTTCAGTTTAATTAATACGCCGCGATAATACGCAAGGTTTATTTCCAAATTTCCTCCTCCCCGCAGCGCACGTTTCTCTCCTCTTGTTGTATTTGTCTTTTTCGACGATATTAACCGCGCGTCGTCCGGTTTAGGACTCGCTACTTATTCACCTTCCCGATTTACCCTTCCCACCGTATTATAAATGTATGACAAAAGTTAACGGCAAAAGAGAGAAGAGGGAGAGTGAAGAATGCACGGCGCGTGCGCCACGCGGCAGTGCGTAAACTCCGGAGTGCAGAGATTTATTTTCCGATGCCCGTAAAAATGCAAAGTGCACGTACAACGCGGACGCAGCGCGCTCTTGATGGCGATGAATCTCACCTAGCGATAACTTTTCGCAGTAAAGAGTTAAGTTGCGTGCGAAATATTTACCTTCGCTGGAGAAGGAAGGAAAATGGAACGGGACGTAGGAAAGAGAGAGAGAGAGAGAGGAAGGGGAACGAATCGCGTAAAAAGGAAATATCGCCGAGTGTGGAAATCCATGTGTGGTAATTGTGAGTTATCACCACCACCGACAATAACCGCTATATTCACTGCATCATCGCCGCCGTGCGCGGACAAGAGCTTACGCGAAATGCCGTTTTGCAATGTTGAATTTACGATCGATGCCGCTCCGCAAAACATTCCCACGTTTTATCCGCGTCTATTTCTGCTCTCTCTCTCTCTCTCTCTCTCTCTCTCTCTTGCAACTATTAATAAAGCACGTGTCCTCTATTTGCGATTTTTGCAGGCACGAGTGTAAAATGCGCGTTAATTAGCGGATATTCGTACTGCATGGCATAATTAAGAGCAGTGTATCGAATTCTGTTCCTTTGTATATGCGATACCTTCAATCCCGCGGGACTCTCTCCTGCGTGCGACTTCACGAAGTGTTATTTCGCGAATACGCTTCCGGGTAAGATCCTTAGCCGTTTGATTCCACGAGTGACTGCCACGGCAAATTCGTATGAGTATACCGGATAAATAATTCAAAGTCAAACAGCGGGAGTTTCTCGTATCGTGCACGAGAAGCACTGACAGAAATTCATATGAGGAGTTTGCAAGAGTGCTCGTCGGATATTGAATGATTATACTGAGCTAAAAATGAGTTATCTTTACAAAAGCGAAATCAGACAATTACCTGAAGAGTAACAGAAAATTATAGTTAACAACGATAGATACTTCGATTTGCAACAAAGAGATGTTGTATATAATAACATCGAGAAATAATATATACAATCTGTATATACTGCTTCGTTATTATTGAGAAAAAGAAATATACTGGATGAAAACCCAACACAAAATTTTGTCCTAACAATAAAAAGTGTTCGATAAAAGAGCGCAAGAGTTGCGACGCGAGGATAAGAGAACGGTATTATTACGAAGACAAAATTTACTTCGGCCGATTTAACTCGGCGACACGGTGATTTTATTCTCGTGTTTACAATTCCCCTCGGCACGCGTCGGTGAGAACCAACCTCGCGGCTGCGTAATTCAACGGCCTCTCGACTTTTTCTATTCTCTTTCTCTCTTTTTCGTCGTAGACACTTTCCCACATAATTCCCGCCAATTCCTTTCGTTCCCGGAGGATAGACCCGCCGCGGGACTTCGCACTTCGCCGGAAGATTCTCCTCCATTATAATGAAATCTCGTCGTTTTCCCGGCAGTCGCGTACAACACACCTCCTCGACGTCCTCTGTGAGCAAACAGCCCCCGCGGCTCGACGTCGCGCACCCCCCGGAATTTTTCGATTTTCCACGGCGTACAGAGGACGGCGGCGCCAGCGGGGAGGCCGTCGAGTAAATTGAAGCGATCCATTATACCGCCGGAAGAGGGGAAGGAGGATCGCCCGGTACAGGTTCGGCGATGTCGACAGTGAAGCCAGGTGCCGTAAAAAAGTCGCACGTAATTATCGGATCTGTAAAACGACCTCATTACTCGACTTGCCGATGATTACCTGTCGATTAGAATGTCCGAATTATTCTCCATCCCTCCTTTCTTTCTTCTCGCGAAATTTCAATGTCGTTCTCATGTCTAATTTCACACGCTCTTTGTGCCGATGTCATGTGATGTGACTAAAAGTCAGAAAAATTCTTCATGTCCCTCTCTCGCGATGTTTCGAAATGCATGTTTGAAGAAAGCAAACGTGTTTCGAGAATTTCGCGGGAACGATCCCTTCGATTACCCCGGTGAAACTTCATCGCGCCAATTATTATTATATGTGCGCGCATTAGGTTATTATAATTATGCTAATTGACTCACAACGGGAGGCAAAACGCATTTCGTTCCATAATGCGACTTTGTCTATAATGCAACTTCCACGTCAGACGGTATACTCCTTACCATCTCGCAAATTGTCGTAAGTGCCGGCTTCGCTTCCGCAGAAACGCGCACTTCGGATCGATGACTCGCTCGCGTGAATTATTAACCGTAGCGCTCGGCGACACACCGGGATATCTTGTGCATCAGCGTTGGTAATCCAGCATTAAAATTGCAGAGAGTCATAAGACACGCGCGAAAGAGTGCCATTAAACTTGCAGGGAATTTCGTGCCGAACTAATTATCCCAATTCGTACGACCTCCCATTGAGCTCTCGTCGCGACGCCAAAATCGCATTAAAGATCCCACGACGTGACGCGCGCGTGTGTCGTTGGATCTGATTAAATCCTCGGTGAGACGGGATTCAACCTTGCCGTCTCGAAAAGATTTTAGACGTCTGCATCTGGCGAATGCAACACCTCGCGCGGAGAGAATTTCGATAGAAATGTGAAATATTAATAAAATAACAGAAACAAACCATAAGCGAGATTGACGTCGCGCGAGTCATCCGAGACGCGATTTTGATTCTACAGTAATTTTCTAGATATTTTCGAACTTGATGGATCTATAGAGAATCTATATCACGAGTCAAATACATTAATTCTGCAAATAAGATAATCAAAATGGATGAAAAAGAAGGAGTGAGGCGAAAGATAGCAGATATGCGTATAAACATGAAGAACAATTTAAATTGAATAAATTTGCATTCAGCGCAAAACAAGGCTACGCAGACGTAAAAAAAGAGATATCGCATCTTGCGCACAATTTTTTACGCAAACGTATTATTTCAACAAGAACCGTAAATAACGCGGCTGTATTTTACCCGCAAAGTTTTCCGCGAAAGCAAGGAAGTTCAGGACGAATTCGTCCGCGATCCATAAAGTAAAAAACGCTTCTTATTCGCAGGGAGGAAAGAACGCCGACGACTCATTGAGGAATACACAGGTCTCATACTTTTTGTATGACATCGCAATTCGGAAGACTGATAGGGCATTATTTCCTTTCTAGCCCGGAGCCACTCGATTAGCCGGTATAGGTGAACCTGTATCAGCCTTGACCTCCTCGCCCTTTGGACCAACCTGGACCGACGCCGAAACCACTCGAGAAGCCCATTTCCGTCCGTCGTCACGGCAAATTGCATTTCCTCCTCGTGATCGCTCGTTACCGCTGAAAGAAGGGATTATGGCGGGTGGAAAGGGATAAAGCTGCGGGCTGTCGAAGAGAGAGATAGAGAGATGAGAGGAGGTGGGGAAGGAGGAGACAGCTCGTTGCGCTTCATTTTTGTCTTCTCAGCTCCTTACCATTTTTCTAATTCTCACCTTCCTTCTTCGTTGCTTCGCCTCGCCGGGAAGTCTCTCGCCTTTGAAACGAAAGGGTTCCGGCTCGCGATTAACTCCTCCTGGACGTTGAATTTTACATCACCGCTAAGCGTGCGCACTTTTCTTCATCACCGGCGGGTTATTAACCCGCCACGTTGCAGATAAGCCGCGTAAAAAATTGGAGGGAAGAAAATTTGGAGCGAACGTAAATTATTCGCCTCGACGATGCGATAACGAAGTTGATTAAATGTTTAAGGCCTCGCGGAGTGCTGAAGTTTCGCTTTCAAGATTCCGTATTAATTTTGCAATAGTTCTGCGGCTGACCTGATTACATCACCCTACTCGAGTTTACATCTAAAAACGAAAAGAAAAATAAGATGAAAAGTCGTTCCAGAACATTTACCACAGACACGTTGATACAAACAAGTCGATAATAACCGTGCGTCTACAATTATCAGTTTAAACGGTCAATTCTTTTCTGTCATTCCAACGACATATGTATCGATAAAACATCTGATATTGCGGCATTTAATGCGATCGGTTCAACGCGGGCTTCGATGACGCGTGAAAGGAGGCAGCGGTAAGGAAGCAGGAAAGAAAGCGTCTCCGCGATAGTGGGAATAAAGAAAGTCCACGATTCGGTAATGTCATCCTTTATCTTCGATTTGTCAGGCACTGTGTTACGTCCGCTGTCCGACGCGAATTGCAATCGCAATATCGGCACAACGGGTACGAGTGAAACATATGCATAACGTAACGTAATTCATCGATGGCTTCGCCATCGCGACGTAACGTAGCGCCGAACGCAACGCAATTTCGACTCGCCTGGTTCGTCATCGCGCATTTAACGATCGCAATTATACGGTCGCAATTGTGCGCCCTAATAATCGCACAATAGTAACTGATAACAATGAATAGTCATCGGGTGTCGCGCGACGGAACATCGCCGACGACGACGTCGATGCAACAATGACGGATGATAATAAAATATCTCGTCTCAACGGTAACATTAACGACGCAACAATAATAACGATAATCTTCATTATTACTATTATTATCCATCTAATTAACATTATTCACCGCCACTTTCCTCTCTCTCTCTCTCTCTCTCTCGCATTGTCAACAATTAAACTATGAAAAGTGGTAACACCGTTTTCTCCCTCCTCTCCTTCGCGGTTTTCCTGCTTGTGTGCGCGCTGTCTATATTTTCTATACGTATGTACATTTGCCATGAAACCGCAAATGGCTATCGGATCAAGATCTTAAACGCGGGGATCGGCGAAGTCTGGCAATGTCGCGCTCTCGCCGCCGTAAAATACTTCCGAAAATATATTCCTCGCACGCTCCTTGCGACCTACGTATTGTACTTATTCGCTTACATCTATCGGGTATATATCACACGTTATCATAGGGCTGTGAAAAGTCTCTCTTTTCGACGCGTCCAAGTTATCTCTCGCTGCCTGACGCTCACGCTCGGCGGAAAACGTCTTTCCGCATTCCGGGAGTATTGACTTACGCGTCCGTTTCGGGATACGCTCTCGCTGCGAGGGCTCGACGTCTGCAAGAGATTTATCTGTGCTTGCAAAGCGTGCGCAATTTCGCATCGAGGAGGCTGCGTCCGCGGAGAAAATTCGATGGCGGAGATACGCCGTGCGATCTCGATAGTTTCGACGATATATCCGTTACTGAATACGGCAAACAGCAGATTCGAGAATCGATCGGCCGCGATGGTTTGCATCGTGACTCGAAAATTCGCGTGAGCAAAGAAATATTACTTATAAAGTATCTCAATTATTTGAATTAATCGATAGCTTGACAAATATGTTTAGTGTATTGCTTTGAATTTATGGACGCCGATCTACGCTTTTCGCGAGAGAGCGTTTACTCATCAAGGGCGTGTTGTCCACGTCTTCAGCGGTGAAAGGATTAACACACGAAATTTTCCTAGTTCTAAGCCTTAAACTCTACGATCATCACTTCGGCACGAAATTTGTATGAGATGTGACTTTATAAATTGCATACGCCAATGCGCGGTTTTGTGCCGGCGATGAGACACGTAGTGGGCGGCATTTGAATTCGCTGTTCGCGTGACACGCTTATGGCACCGTTAACCATCGACCGTCAGCGAGCGGCGTGCTCGAACGACAAACGTGCGTGGCCGGGGAAAAGCCGGCGGAACCGTCTTATATCGGGATACGTACGCGTGTTAAAACGCGACACGCGCAGCTCATTGCTGAGCGCGTGCTCGTCCTCGGCCTGGTCCGCGCCGATGTTTTATTAACGAGACGGTGAAACTTACGGGGAAACCCGTTCGACCACCGAGAGCTCAACTTTTAAAAACTGGAGTACAGAGAGAAAAATGGAACGAGTATGAACGAAAGCGGGAAGCAAACCGACGAATTAACGGAAGTATCGATTACGATAACAGTATTTCAGTTTGTTTTTTTTTTTCAGTAGAAAAATTTATGTCTCGGAGATAAATTTAAGATATGTCGAATTCAACAATCAATAGTGAATAAAAAAACAAAGATAATTTTTCTTGACTTTATGAATTTTTCGAAGAATGAGGATGCAGTAAACGAGGTGTAACCTCGTCGCGCGATTTACGATCTCACCGAAGTATGGTATTTCCCCAAGCTCGTCGGGACGCGCGTGTCGCGGATTCCTCGATCGCGAGATTTAATAGGTGTGCTTAAAAAAAAAAAGAAGGGAAGAAGAAAATAATACAACGTCGCGAGGTGTTTTAACGGCGAGAGCTCGCGTCATCTTGCGCGACCGCATATTCCGCCGCTTGCGGAATTTTCAATCTCGCTCTTCGGCACGTAACGCCGCGGCGTTGTCTCTTATTTATGGCCGACGCTCGCACCTGCTCGCACTCTCGTTTTTACTCTCGTTGTGCTGCGGCGTAACATACCCGCATGCAAACGATACCGCCGATTCGCGGACACTCGCGGCGTCAGCAACAGCGGACTTGCGAAAGTTCGATCGTCTCGTTCGACGGATCGCGTTTGAGAGATTGGGTCGTCGAATGGACGAAAGGAAAGATTGCAAAATTGTATATGGATGCAATGTCGCGATATTTTAATATTTTTAGTTAAATTAACATTCCCAACAGCAAAATGATTTCTTAACAAAATAATATACTGAAAGAAAATCAAGAATATTTCCCGTATGCGTAAAAAATATGCATAAAAAATATCTTGTAGCTAATAAAATATATACGAGAAAATTTAAATGGTTACGCTCGGAAATGAAAAGAAATTTAATTTCGAACGGTTGAAATAAAATAATTGAAGTAGTATTTAAATTGTCGGCACATTACGTGCCGGATATTATTTTTAATAATTAATAAAGACATACACGAAAGCATTGAAATTATGTTTGAAAATTCGAGAAACGAATTAAATTTTAAAACACCGAAATGAAAGAACCGAAACATAATTTAAATTAACGATGCATTATGCGCCGATTAATTTTCGAAATTATTCCTTTGGTGGTGACATCAATATACATTTAGGAAATATTATAAACGCGGGAGCAACGTGAATAGCTGTATTCGAGCGAATCTCCGATACGTCTTCCGCACACAACGCGCCGCTGCACATTGGCGTGAAATTTCGTTCCGATAGAAATTAGTTTCGTTCTGGGTTTAAAGGTAGGCAGGAGCGCTCTCTAAATGGCGTTCCCGCGAGGCATGACCTATTTCGAGGCTCGCCGGCAAACCAGTTATGCCTGCTAATCATTATTGCATACTTAACTTTCGTTGTGCATTTACGATGGCAATAGCCTTTGGCGCTGTACGGAATGAAAAAATCTTGTAACTTTCGACGGTATATCGCGCCGATGGGGAAATAATGTCAACGTTAACTCCTTTACGCGCGCAGTCGCGACGAGATTACTTGCCACCGCACGAGTTATTCCACGCGCGCCGACGCTCGATCAAAGCCAGGGTCAATTGTGCAATTCCTGATTTTCCAACCTCCCCGTCGCAGTAAATTACCAATCGATCGGCTCGAAAAGACTTGCGAATTTATGTTGCACGATATATGTAATGTAACGAAATATACAGGAAACAAAATTGTAATATAACCGAGCAAGAGGTGATCCCTTGTCTAAAATTAACGTTCGTAATAAGAAATTTTTCAACTAGTAAAATAAATTAACTTTAACTGTTTATCATATTTTTCTCTTTAATCGTCCTTCACGTGAAATCTAAATTTCACGCAAGCCTAATAACATGTACGCTGTTCCGAAAAAGGTCAATTGCATACGCACTTGCGCACTCACGAATAACAGAACACCGAAAGTCGCAAAATTGTACGAGTTTAGACCAACTATGTTGAATTTTCGCAAAAAAATTGTTTAACGATTATCGCAAATTTCTGAATTGAATGGATGAGAATCTTTGAAATCGCGTAAGTTATACTTAAGAAGGTTACGTTTAGGGTTTGGAGCAGAAATTTGAGTGTTTCGCTCCACTGTGTGTCGCGTTTTGCACGTGTGAAATCTCGCGCGAGTCTCTCGGACCGGGGCAATCGCGCCGTCGCCAAAAGTCCTAACAAGCCCCCTTTACGGCAACGTCCCCGATAAGAAAGTTTTTCGTGAGCCACCGGAATCTGTATTTACCTTCGGCGCGCGTCGTGTATCCGGATTATTTATTTTTCCCCGGTGGTTACACAGCGCCGATGGGGGTCGACGCGAATGCACCGTCGAAATCGTTACGTATTCCGCGTCGCGCGGCTCGTGCCCGGAATTGCGAGTTGGCCCGGTTTCGCGAAAGAACGTTCGGCGAACTTTGATAATCACTCGAAATTCCCGCCGTCTTCCGCCGAGACCTTCGTTCAATTTTGAGGATTAAGTATAAGGTGACCCGGATCCCGCGCGTTTACGGATTCCCCGACGGACACGGACTTCCTCACTTTTCCGTCCGACGACAGGGGAAACGTCGCGACGGTTTTACTTCTCATTTATAAATGATGGAAAACGAAGAGAGCTCCTCGTAGGAATAGAATTTCGAGAACGTCGATAAACTCCGAAACCTTATTCTCCGCGCGATTTTAAGTGCACTTCGCCTCAACGGGAATTTCGTAACGTTGAATACTTGAAAGGATGTAAAAATAAAGGAAAACGTTAAAAAAAAAAAAGAAAAGAAGAAAGAGGGACATTGAAAACGCTCGATGGAATTTTCGGTGCGGCAACATCGAAGGTGTCGAAAAATTCACGGATGACAAAAGAGGGAGCTCAGAATGTCTGAGGCACTCTGTGTAATTCCCGAGCTAACCTTTCCGAGCTCTCCAGGTCGCGCGCGAGAGAGTTCAGAGGGCCATTAAATTTATTCCTTACAAAACCCCTTCCCCTCGCTCCCTTCATCCGCCGCGCACCTTTGACGCTCGTCGACGGCTTTCTCGTACCGACCGTCAATTAATCAACGTGAGCGCGCGCGCGTTACAGCGCTGACAATGATAATATAAAATTATTCGTCTCGGCCGTGCGTGGGCGCGAGCGAGCGATAAATTCATATACCGCAAACGGAATGATTTGTTAATGGACGTATCAGCCCCGGGACACTGCAGTCTCCGCGACAACTGCAGTTGCCGCGACGTTTTGCTCGTTTGTTTAGTCACGCTTGCAAGCAGAAACGGATACCGGTTTCCGACGTGGAGCGCTTCCGACGTGCTCTGACATTAGTTACGCAGATTTTGCGCCACGGAGAGGAGCCGCGTGCATTATGCCGACGCGATCGACGAAGAAGCATCCTCGGCATGATTTACGGATCGTACGCTAAAAACCTGTGCGAGTGCGAATTCTCGTCTGTTCCATTGATGGGCTGTCGATGTATTCTAAATGTCATTTATACGCGTATCAAAGGATCGACCTGTGTGAACTAACGTGGCGAAATCTAGGGAGGACGATTACATGGTCGCGATGTTGCATAATCGATCGCTACAGTAAAAAGATCTTCTATCAAGCGAGGAGTGTCGCACTGAATTAACTCGAATCCGCGTGAGACGCCGCATTTCCTTCGTCAAAAACTTGCGAACGCACCATTAACGGTGTTTCCGTGGTCTTCTGCAAACTACCGCGGGAAATGAATCTTCATTTTCTTGTTGCAAGAGATAAGATCTTTCCGTTGATAGAGAATCAATGACATGATAGGAACACACTTGAGGGCAGTGTGCCGGTCGCCTGTACGCCGACACGTCTAGAACGCACGTCGAGAATGTCTAAGCTATCACCTGTCGCGCAATTCGCACTAGACGAAGCGGAAAAATAGGTTACGAACAAAATATGCGTTAGCGGCATATTGTGCGGATAAATATAAAATATTCGGCCAACGTCTACGTTATATTAGAACAATATACGTCGCAATCAAAATATGTAATCCATGTATCCATTCAAACAGTTTGCGCTAATGAAACGAGCGTTCATAAATATTGAGAACATAAACAGTAAATTTGTGAAAAGCATTTTCTCTCTTTCTACTTGATTTCTTTAAGTAACCATTGCTCACCTGTTATTAATCGCAATTCCGCCGCTTGAGTAAGTAAAGTGATAGTTTAGATATTCTACGTGTAAATTATCGTTGTTTTCTCGATGTTGCTCGATGTCTTCCACCAATCGATCATTCTAATAGAAAGTACGATCGCTCGTGAAAAAATTGCAACAACGAATCTCCGTTCCCCTAGAGTCGCGAGAGAATATTTATCAATCGAACCTCACACGTCATATTCCACAAATTATTATTTTTATTATCTCGATGCGCAAAATGAAATTTTACTTAATTTCAGACAATTCAACACGAAAATACAAGTGATTCACGAAAAATTCTCGATTTTGTTTCATCGTGAGAGTAATGTAAATTACCATTCTCGTGAAAAATCTATTAAAACATTCCGTAAAAATCTCAATCTACCGATAAAATGTTTCACTTGAAAATATATATCCCGATTCGCAATCTATTCCTCCCGCTTTCCTGAAAAGTAGGTAATACCTTAATTGATGCCCTTCGTACCAGCGCCGGCGATTCATCGACGTTAATCTTCGATCGAATATCATCGATCTTGGCTCGAGGCGACGTCAACGGGCAAATGTGGGTTACACTCCGCTCGGTAAACGCTCGAAGGCAAAGCGGAGAAATCAAGGCCCGTCGCACAAAAGCCGCTCGCTGCAACATGCGAGGCACGACGTGCACACCCGAGGACAATAACTATTAGCAAACTTTATAACGAACTTGGGTGTACCCGTTCATCCGCTGCTGTCGGGGGATCAGACGTGAAATCGGTGTCTCGCTCGATATCGACGTCAATATCGGCTCTTTTGTCGAACGATTAATGGCAGAGTGTGTGTGCCTTCGCGAATGCTCCGAGCGGCTTTCGCGACGATTTTGGAATAGCGCGAGGAAGCGGACTGTTTCGTCGCGAACGTGCTTGCATCCGTAATCTTCGTGGATTTCATTGCGAAACGCGATAAAGTCGATCGCGACTCAAGTAGCGGCAAGATGATGTGACTCTATGTACAGAGGAGCGGGGGCTTCTCCGTGTTCCTCCGGACTCGTAGAGGTAATCATTTTCACAGAATCTTGGAGTTTACAACGAGGAAAACTTGTAGGAACTGCTGACGTATGCTAACTTTACGTTTCACTTTTTAGGACAGGGGACGCAGTTTGTTTATAGTGATGCGTACACGCTCTAATACTGAAATCGAAGGGTATATTTCCGAAAATATATTTCTTCTCGGCTCCTTCCACGAAGGCACTCGACTCGGGGATCGATGTCAAATTGTAACTGCTACGTTTAATAAACTGAAGATTAAATCGAATCTTAAAACACTGTGCGTCGTCGACGATTCGCCCTTCCATCGTTCGTTTTCTCGCGATATTCTCGTCTTCCGCGACGCTCGCTCCCGAAATCGCGCTTTCCCGCGAACCAGAGCGACGATTAGGTTCGAAACTTCTCGCGAGTTTCACGCGAGCATCGACTCCCGTCGATTTTAACGTTTTTCATCGGAGATAGAAACTCGGGGAGAAGGTTTTTATTAAAAATATCCATCTCCCGGCTGTGTCCTCTCGGCGCGTCTCGCAGACACTCGCGACCTACGGAAACAATTTCTCAACGGGCAACCCGCTTATCGGTACGATTAAGTAATATCATCAATATGAGCTACATCGCTAGCACTTTTACAAGACATTCTCGTCAAAGATCCTTCGTCATCGTCTAAGACCGACAATGCAATGCGCGTCACTGACGGCGACGAGGATGACGGTTGCATCGTTCTCGAAGAGTAGGTAACAATTTTCACTGGCGATAAGCATCGCGAAAGTTTAAGGCTCGACTTATGCGCGATAGGAGCGCGTCCTTCGATGCACTGACACGATACAACGCACAGCAAACGTCACGCATTCCATCGATGTAAACGGCCAGCCGTTCGTAGAATCGTGACAACGAGCCCCCGGTTCCTCGTAATTGGAACGACCCTGAACTCCTCTCCTGCCGTCGCGATAACGACTTTCACCGGCACTTCGAGAGACCCCCCTCCCCAGGCCGACGAAAACGCTCGATCTCGTCATCGACCCGAGAGAGAACTCGTCCGTATCTTCAAGGACGCGAACTTGACGCGTCCTTGCCGCAGCAATTTACTTCGCGACTTTCCCGCTAATTCACCGGGTTGAAAGGGTCTCTCTCTCTCTCCCCGAGAATGCCCTTGCTGCTCGTGATTAATGAAGCGATCGAGCCTCGCTCGTTGATGTATCACGTTAGGAGATCGAGAGGAGGGACACCGCAACAATCGATAATCATTGGGAACATCTCGGATGATTACGGGGATCACCGGCGTGATGATAATCAGCCGGTATCCGTGGTCTGATGAGTATGCATTCATGGTTGAGCCGGCACTCGCGTGGGAACATTTGAACCGTGGCTTCCAGTCTTCTGGTTCGTCCTTCGATCGATCGTCCGGATCTTAATTGCTTTCCTCCGCTCCGAAGCTCGGAAGAATACAATCGCTCCCTTCGCAAGGAATCGATTGTGCCGGCACAATGGCTGTCCTCCTCATCCGCCCGGCCGATCGATATATATTCGGGACGATTCCCCTTAAACACAAACAGCAAGTAACATCCTCCAGTCCGCGTACATCCGTCTTCATTGCCGCGGCCGATCTTCCGGTGAGGTAAGATCCCGCCCGAGTCGATGACTAGTTTCAGATAAATCCGCGCGCTCGTTCCAATAAAATCCAATTGGAGCCGCGCGAATTCTCTCCCCGTGCCACGATGAAGATCTACGACGTCGCAGCGGCAGCCCGACGGCTTCCTCGGGTCGTCGCCTCGCGAGTCACATACCGCCGGTGTCCCGTTCTCACCGCGTGTACCTAAATCAATCACCCCGGTCGAGCGGCGGCGCCGACTGGAAAATCCACGAGGTCTCGGCAAAGTTTTCGCTTCGGGGGGGCTTCGATCCGCGAGGAGGAGGAGGAGGACGGTGGTTCTTCTGGGCTACGCGACGATGTCCATGTCGGACGAGGAATTCGACGTGGTCACCGCCAGGCTGCCCAAGGTGTCCTCGTCGGCTAAGCCGTGGTGACAGGCGGTCGCAGGTGGGCTCAACGGTGGCAGGTGCGGCGACGACAGCATCGGGTCGCCGCCGTGAACGGGGCCGCCGGTGTCGTCCTCCATGAGGTCCTCGAGCTGCGACATGCTCAGGCTTGTCGCCTCTTCCGTCACCAGGTCCGGCATCTACGACAGAAAAACATCCGACATTCTATGAAACGAGCCAGTGGGGCCCCGCGGATGGAATTCGACGTGGGGGAAGGAGAGGAACGGTTTCAAGGAAATTGCACGGCGAAATCTTCTTCTTGAAGGATGGTAGTCGCGCCAGTTTGATCGGCGATTGACAGTACGGATGTCGGGATAATGAAATTGAGTGTTAAATGCTGCTTTCGTTCAAATAATAAGATTGATCAGAGGGATTACTCCTTTTCAATCGGAAAATGGTTCGAAATGTTAAATACTTGGTAGAGTCTGAATTTAAACATCTACCGGCGATCGAAGACTTACACAACTTGACAAAATAAGCTGATTGAAGCCGTTCCTCTGCCAGACGCGGTTAGCTGAGGCAACTTTGCGAAGTCACACAGGCAGGGTCGGCTTACCAGACCCGGAATTAATTTCCAATCGCATTTCAGGCGCAAACGACCGTCATCCAATTTACTTGTCGTTATATTACCGATGCAACTAATTCATCAAGTTCCTCGTCGATCCTCGCCGCGCTGAATTTACGGGAAATTATGTAAATACCCCCCGTCGGATCTAACACGTTACGAGGATTTTGAAGGGCGCGTGCAAAAGAAACGACAGGAGCCTCCAAGAAAGACCCTATAAATTACAGCCGCGGAAAGCTAATAGAACACGGATCTTACGAAAAACAAAAAAGAAGTCGGCAAGCGTACTAAGTGCGTTTCTTGCACGCTTTAGCAATAAAGATGTCTGCTTTCGGCCGTATATCTCGCGAGTCGTATGAATTCATACTTCACGCGCGATATTCCGCGAAGCGATCGCATGTGCTTTTTACATAACTGCACTCGGACGCGGAGGGCGTTAAATTTGCATGAAAAAATGCCGCGGCGCACGGTGGTTGCGCAACGTGTTTCTGACGTTACAACTCATTCAGCGATTATCCTTTGTCCCAACGGCCGGCGCGTTCTTCGCGAAAATATACCTGGCGAGATGCGAGATAAAAGGTATAAGTCTCACGGCGGAGAGGTAGCACGTACGATAAGGCGGGCGCGGGCAGACCGGCGATAAGGAGTGCGAGAAACGTACGCACCACGTCGGTGGTAAAGGTAAATATTTTCCACCGACGTTCAGCGCGTGCAGATTTAACACGCAATTGTGTTAATGCGATTATGCAATCTCGAACGTTGCTCGATAATGTCTTCCAGCGCAAATCGAGGCGTGTATTTCTCACTGTCATGTGCATCGAAAAATATTCTTTTCTTCATACCGAGTGGACGAATTTTCCTGTAATCTCGTTTTTCACATGAATAACTTCAAAAAATTTCAATAAAACGGAAGAAATTTTTCGTTCAAATGCCAATCAATTTTTCACGAGTGGTATCTTGCTGAACTAGACAAGATATTATACAAAGAAGTTCTAAAAAAAAACTACTAGCCAATAATTCATCAATTAATAGATTTCAATAATTGGAGAAACTCTCTCCTTTATGAAACTTAATTCTCGTGCATTTTTTTTTTTTATATAAAAATAGAATACTTCCATCCGCTTTTCTCTCTCTCTTTTACTTTCTTTTTCTCAAAGTAATTGATCGTTATCCGAGTTACAGTTCCACCGGATCGTTTCGCGCAAAGTAAATCGAGGAACGAAATTAACGTTAAACAAACCGTCGTTAAGTGTCGTCACGGTAAAATTTCGTCGTGCAATACGTCCCGAGACACTTCCTTCGCCTCGACAGAACTCGCCGACAGAGTCGCGGAGTGGGACGTTATCAATGTTTAAATTTCTAACCGCGAGGAAGCTGCTTGTCAGACTACTTACACTCCGCGACGGAACTTTATCTCGGACAATAATTCAACTCATCCCTCGGTACGTCATGCCGCATCTCTCTTTTCGCTATCTCGCACGTCGCAACGTGGCTACGTTTCCGAAAACGCGGACGAGAGCGGACGTAAATTAACGTCAATGTACACAACAATCGCGCAGTCATCGTAACGAATCGTTGCGAGACGAAGGGCGAGCTTTCGACGTCTTGTCCCGGAGAAATGCGAGCGACATTGCGCGATTTGAACGCGAGCAGGATTATAAACAAAGATGATTATAAATTATCGCGGAGACGCACGCATATTCTTCGAATTTGTTTGACGATATCGAGTGAGCTCTTCCTCAGAAATATCGACGGTGTTTAATGAAAGAAAATGTTATACAAATTTTTCAAAACGCCTTTATCAGTGCACAATTGACATTAGCGGAGTAAAGACGCGTGTACGGATATTGCTTCATCATTCTAATAGCATACCTGTTGGATTTCTGGAAGAAGTTCATCTAGCTCATTTACGGAAATATCAAAATTGATAGGTATTATGTTTAGAAACAGGTAGAAAAGTGTTAGCATTCTTAACTCGCTTATCGTGATACATTTTCTTTCATCGTTGCCATCTTCTGAAGCTATATCTTAAAAACCAAACTTTCGCGAACATACGTTTATTAGGACACTTTTTAACTTACTTTTCAACACGGAATCTATCCTGTAAATTTATCGGTAGAGTTCATTTCAATAGAAATGTAAAACCCTGTATATTATAAAGGTTGGTAAGGCAATCTCTTCGACGAAGAAATATTTAATGTTACCTCTAATTCTGCTATCCAATATAATTAATAATCTAATCTTTTACACGTCAACGTTAATTACGACGCCGACATAGCAGGAATATAATTATTTCTCGTACCGATATGGCTGTAATATATCCCACGTATCATCATTTCCGACGCCTCAAATTCGTCGTCAAAAATTCACGACTGCGGACGGACGTCGGTTAAGCCACGACTGCCACTACGTCGGCACGCGGGTGTGATAATAACATTAATAATCCACTTCTCTCTCTCTAACCTCTTACCGATATATCCTCTTTAAGAGGCCCGAATTTGTCGTCACAGAGGCGACTGATCGCGGTGCTTATCGGCGCTCCGAATTCTTAATCACGAAACCGCATGTCAAGCCTCGTATGTATGTACGTGCGCGACTTTATCGGGCACACAAATTCAACGGTAACTTTTGCCGCCATCTCCACGAGATATCTCCGTCGTCGGGCGCCTTAAAGAGCAACGTCGACAACCAGCGCCGACGACTATCTCGGAGAGATTCGGCCGGAATCGAGAAGTGAAATCGTAACAAGAGACAAAATGAACGATTAACGCGACGGCCACAACGATAAGCCGCAATTCATTATTCGGGACAATAATCCGCGCGAACGAAGAATCGTCGAAGAAAGATAGTCAAGCGCTGCTCTACGTCGAACTTGGTCATACATATATAATGATAACGTTAAAACGTATATAATACTCGATTTTTCAGATTTTTCTTTAAAAACTGAAATTGTAATGTCCACGTAATAATTTGTAATTATTGTAGAAAAGGCTTTCTAGCTGGTTATCGCAATTATTATGACAATCATTACAATGCGGTGTAAAATTGAAAATTCACACGGCTCGTTCGAGCGCCGTCGAAAATTTCGAAAGGCGTCTACGAGGCCCGGCGCATACATATCGCAGCGTATCGCGCCGATCGTCACTTCGCATCGTGAGATCGAACGGTCGCGTCATCTCGAAAGTCGCTCGAGGCGTTGCGAAGACTGACACGTTAATTGTACGTAAATGAAAGAGAAAAAAGAGCCATTTTTCATTATGCAAGCACGGCGTGGTCGGTTACGTAATGGAACCATTGCGCTACGTCGACACGCCGTCAAAAGACGTCTTTGCTGCATGCGAGAGGAATATGTATCGATAATCGGAGACGGCACACCGAAGTGCTCTCTCGCACGCGTACGGCAGAACGAACGAATAAGCAAACAGCTATTCGCCACAGTCGGAACAGATGCACATTATGAAACTAGTCCGGGGGAACGAGCGGAAGGTTTATTCGGATCAAGGATCACGGATCGATCGGTCGCTCCACAGCCTCGAAAACCGACCGCGCGCGGCTGTCGCATTAAGATTAAATGTCTCGCCGTTGCGACACTGAGCCTCTGTAATACCATCGACCGAAATTGACGCTATCGTTCGAGCGTGCGCGCGAGTAGAGGTGTCGCACGTATATCGCCGAGTAAAAATTTACTCTCCCTCTCTTTCTCTCGAGTCAATTGCTTCGCGATCAATTAACGCCAGCATAAAGCGTCGGGAGCTTGGAAATGAGTGAGACGAGCGAATCGAGATTGAGTGTAAAGAGGAATTATGATATGGACGTGAAGAAAGTTGTGAGAAGCACGATGCACGATGGAAAAGCGATACGGTGGATATGTATCGATAGCGAGATAAAAATATAAAAAAAAGAAAATGATTTTCGACTCACATGTACCTTCCGTTGTTCGAGTTTACTCCTCGGGAAGCTATTGAGCATGGTCACGGAAGTCGACGCCCAGTTGAAGTCCGAGACCGGAAGTCCGTGCGCCTTCGCCTGCAGTTCGAGCTCCTGCACGCGCAGGAGTAGCCGTCGATTTTGGTGCTCAAGCTGCTTGTGCCTGAGCTCGTTCTGCTTCATCCTCGTGAGCTCGTTCTTCAGCAACTTTATGTACTCCACCGAAGACTTGAGGATCGTACCCTTGTTCGGCCTGACATCCCTAACGATCTCGTAGTATCTGCAACACGACGGCGGAGAAACAAAATTACACCCGCCTCGCATTTCTCGACTCACGCGATAATGGTGCGCGCTCGATGAAGAAAGTTTAAGCACATCGAACGTTTTGTCGACCGCTGTCACGTATATACATGATTTTATTTCGCCAGCAGTTATCATCTTGTAAATATTTCTCGACGATGACAGTCCGTAATTGCGATATTGTAAGGGCATATTTATGGATTTACATAAGCAACGCTAAGAAATTAATACGTAATCACGTAATTCCACGGTATATGTAATGTGTAAGAAGCAAAGTGCGCGAGCACCGCGCTCACGTTTTCAATTTCCCCGTATTCTCTCAAAGAAATAAAAAGGCGATGACAAGCGTGAAAGCGACGAGAAGGGAGTTCCTCTTTCTCTCTCTCTTTGAAACCCTAGGCGGGCGATTATTTCGTCGGAAACGTGTTCGAGACAGGGTGTTTCGCGGGAGATTCCCAAAGTTCCTCACCCGACCGTAATACGACCGATATTACCGTCTCCTGAGTCACGCCTCGCACCGCCGCCGTTGCTGACGTTTCGAGGGCCGTCTCGAGATGGAATTCCGCGCGGGAATTCGCGCGGAATATCAGACGCACGTCAGGCCGCGATAATTCGACGGGACGTAGGCAACGAAATCCCGAAGAATTTCCATAAAGCGAGGAGCCGCGCACGCACGCCGCGGCGGCGCTTCCTCCTCGCCGTTCTCGTTGTGTCACCTCAGACACGGGCGATTTGTTGTTAGTCCCGGGGATTTCTCACGGCGACATGTCCTCGAAAAATTCATGAGGGCCCGGCGCAACGAGAAGCGAAACGCGGCAGTATCTTGGACTCTTGGCGGAGTCGCGCTTCTTCGCGAGATGCGTCCGCGACGATCCGGGCGCGGACAATCTCGCCGTGCCAGTGTAAAGGATGCACGCAGCGCGCGACTGGCGAATGAGAATGCGGAGACGAGAGATGCGCGAGATTGCCAGGGAGAGTGCAAATTTTCTCCTGGAACCTCCGGCAATTTACCGTAGACGGCGTCGAGAATACGACGTAGCTTCGAGGCGACGTATCGCGCACAAAATAAAGATTCAAGTAACTAATTAGTCCTCAGCAAATTTTTACTTGGTTTAACTAAATATTACTTGTAAGTAAATATTATTAAAAAGAAGATCGGTTTTGTTACTTGGAAAACAAACGTATTCTGAAAATAAAATTAAATAAAAAAACACGCAGTTTAACGTTATACGATTTTTCAATTTCTCTACAAAAAATTTCCGAAAAATATTTTTCACGACCTTTCCAACTCCTTTAAATCGTTTTCTGAACAATGAGTAATCATTGCCAGGTAAGCCCAAACAAACTCATTTTTCAATGTAGGTGGAGTTTTTTCTGCCAAACAAAAAAAAACGGTCACATCTCGGATGACTAATGGGACACGCTGAAATCAATAATAAGATATATCCGATAAGATACGGATATTATCCGCGAGTATTGTAATTCGCGCGATAAGCATATACGTGAGTATTTGTAATTGAACAACACGTCGCCTGGAAAAACTAGATTGCCCGGTCTATCTTGTAGATAGCATTTCGCGCGAAAGCTTACTTGTTGTGTTATCGTCGATACACTTTCTTCGTCGGTTTTCGCGATAACGGATATCTGAAAAGCATGCGCAACTTGCAGCGGGAAGACTCGTGCGCGCAAGAGATCGCCTGCGGAATTTTTGTATAAAGGATACTCCCCTCCAGGAGAGGTAGGCCACAGATTCGCCGTCGCGATTTAAATATTTCCCACGCGGAACTCGCGCACAACACTCACGGATTTTCGTCGTTATTCACGCCCTTTTTTTCGCGCTACGAAACGCCGCCGCTTCTCTCGTGCGTCGCGTCTATCTCTCTCTCGCGTGCGAGCACGCAAGCGTTGATTTACGGCGGAATCGTTCCGTCGATTTATCGCCCGAAAAATCGCAGAGTGCCGTCCACGAGGAAAGCGGCGAATGGAAAGCCTATTATGAGACGGCATTCGTCATGTCCGGGGCGACGCATTCATCCTACGTGGACTTCGTGCGAATTCAACCCTCCTCTCCTCTTTGCCTCCCCTAAAGAAAACATAATCCTCCGCCTTATCCTGCGGAATACCGATGATCGGAGACGCGTCATGCAGCTGTCGCATCCTCAGATTCACCCGGCATCGCTTGTATGACATCGAAATGTCCCGCCGTAACTCCCGAGCGAAGTAATGGTTCAAATTCGCGTTAAATCGCGCATTAATCTTTTCAAAAAAGGGCTCAATTTTTAATTTCATTCAAATACTCTGCAATCGGCGACTTAGTACTTCTTTTATGTGTTCTAAAAGTTTTGCCTATAAATAAAGATTATTATGATAATTTATATTGTTATTCTCGAAGGATATATTTTTCTATTGAATACCGGAATACGTTTCTAAGGATTTGTCGAGGTAAAAGTATCGCGACCTTGCTACTATTGATTCTACGGGCGAGAAAAGAAACAGATTACTGAACTTTCTTTACTGTTTTATGCATTTCCGGCGAGATAGCGCACATTCTCACAGAAACGTGAGCAGCGCCGGTAATAATTACAGTCTCGGTAAGACTGCAATTAAACTCATGCGCGATCAAGAATGGCGAATTGTAACGAGACTCGCGAGATTTTGCAAAACTCGAAAACCAAAAAGGCCGCGCGGAGTACCGAACAAAGCACTTTTCCGCAAGCGATGAGCGTGTTTCGTTCAACAAGTTCGCGACGACCGGATTCGACGACGTACTTTAACTACACCGTGCGTTCCCGCGTCGAATTCTGCATTTTATTAATTTTCCATATCGCGCAGAGAAGATGCGTGTGTTTTTAGCCGCTGAATTGTTCATGACGCGTGGCTTTACGGGTTTCGTAACGAGAGTAGATACCGCCCCGCCATCAGCACGTTGCCAAGTTAACTCTCGCGAATTAATATTCCGACTCGTTGCATCTTTCAGCGAGACCGCCCGCGCGTTTCGCCAACTTTTGCTGTCGAATACGACTGGATCCGTATAATTATCATTACTTTCCACGGTGAAATTTTAACACGCGCAACTTTTAGTTTGCATCCTTGCCGCGTTAAGCGCGACTATTTCGCCCTCTCGCCGTTCCTCGAGTGCAATCTTTATGTTGGACGCGTATTCTGCACGGAATATCTGTTGAGAATCATCGTTCGAATCAAAGTTTGCTACAACGATTATCAGCGCCACAGATTTTTATGGAGCCGTATCTTTGGAATCTTCAGAGAGATAAGACTTGTTACACGCGTCCGAAGAACAATAACCACGTGCATTCGAGTAGAAAAATCCACGCAGTCTCTTGAACGCGCTCGCTACCGGCACTGCACGTGTGCGACGCACCGATTTCTCAAGAAGGATCAACGTCACGTATGACAACGATCATTGTTTTCTTCCTACATTTAAGTAAAAATCTGCTAAGGAATAATTATTTGCTTGAATCTAACACTTTTTGCATGTCCACGTAAATAAACCAAGTCTGCTTTGCATATTATAGAAAAACACGCGGGGATAATTTCCCAAACGAACGGTAGCAACGAACGTGTTGAGTACAAGTCGCGAGCAAAGGTTCGTTCTTTCGCATTGCACGATGCAACCTGGCGAAAATCAATTACCGTTTTATTGCGATTAACGAGAAGATGCGCCTGAATTGTTAAGCGTTTCAACACCGTCGCGACGCGTTTGTGGACCTCTCTGCTGTTCGGGAGTCGCGCGGTTTTCGTACGGCGCGTCGGGAACGAGTTTGCACGGCAAACAATAAACAGTCGCACCGCCAGAATCGGCGAGTTTCTCCTTCGCTCGCGCTAATGAGCAACGACGTAAGGAGAACGCGGATAACGGAGGGAGAGTGAGAGAAGGAGAAAGAGATTCGTCTCGCAGGAAGGAAGACGGCTCCGAACGGGATGAACGAAGACACCGAGGCAAAAGGGAGGGAAATCTGTGTCGTGTTTGCCGGTGTCTTTAGAACGGGCTGTACTTCGTTATCACCGGCGCGCTATCGCGCCGAGTTTGCTCGCGTCCCCCTTGATATCCTTCCCGGCAAAGCCGAAACTGAAACCCGAAAGAAGAACGAAGTTCTCCCGAGAGTTTCTAAAATGCGCGACATCGTCGCGGTATCCACCCTCCCTTATCGCGTGTAATCGCGTACAGTGCGAGCAATTTCCATCGGCCGCGATTTTAGCAGAAAAACGAGAATAATCTTGTGAATACAGCAATTTTTCTTGTGTATACATTGTAAGGAATTTAATGTTTCACTGAGTCACTAATTAATATAATCTCTCCGATAAGAAGGCAGAATTGCAACAATTCAATTATCATTTGGAACGATGGAGACAATTGTAAAAAGAAAAAAAAATATATATATACACACATTGACATTTTTTTCGAAAAACTCGAAAATGATAAAAATAATTGATCGCCAATTTCTGCTTAAGAGAAATTCCTCGAAACGTACTCATGCTGTTTGCGATCAGACAACGAGGACCGTAAAGGTCTAAAAAAATATTAACTCGAATTATCTTGACGCGAGTTATGCCTGCTTACCTTAGACTGCGTCTGATTCATATCAAATTTCTCCGCGAGCGAAAATCCGCGGAGAGAATTGTGCAATGTGAACTCAGCGGGTTGACAATTCCCCGTTCCTTTTATCACTCGCGATAGGCCAGGAGCGCAGGCGTCGCGCATTTGCAACGAGTGCACCATTGTCTTATCGATGGTACGAGCGTCATTAGATAAGAGGCGCCGCGAATGGAGGACGCGTGTGTGTGTATGCGTGTTGAGCGGGGCTAATGTCGCACGGGATATTCAGGCAACGTGGACAATGAACGCACGCGCGCAATTGCGGCAACGGAATGCCAATCGGTGAATTTAAAATGCGCGTTAAGTGCGATCCCGACGTGAACGCGGGCAGCGAATATAAATTATCGCCGTCGGCAAACACGATCGTGGCGCAGCGCGGCGTTAATCCAACTTTCATCGCCGTCGTGCTGCGAGTGTCGGCGAGAAATTCGTCGTGGGACATTAATCCCGTGCGTGCTCTCGTTATCGCGTCTATTAAGAAGTGACGTGTCGAAAAATACCGGGATGTGGCGACAGATAAAGAAGAAGCAGTGGGCTACACATTTCTTCTCCTTCATCGAGCGCAGATAACGTAAATTACGGCGCCGTAAATCAATAATTACGAACGGCACACTTTGTGCCCGCATGACGCTCGGTACGAGCGATTTTAGCAAATTATTCCGCGACGAAGGCGTTAAGAGCCGCCGACGAATCTCTCGGTCGCGAGACTAAATCTTAAGACTAAAACTAAGTCACCACAGCGAAGGTTTCACTCAAAATAGATTTCTCATTCGTACGAGAGAACGTTTCAACCGATTAGAGTTAATCCGTCCCTCGGACGATGGAATACAATCGGGTTCACTCCAATTTCAAATGGAAATATTCACCCGGGAATGAAAATTGAAAGAATTCGCTATGAGTGAAAAATCACTCGGATTTAATTCATTCAATTATCATTCTACTTTTGTAGTTTTATTCAAAGAAATTTAGCGAGAGTCCAGGTTTCTTCTTTATTATTATATTATTTGTCGGAAAAGAAAGGCATACATTTATTCATCGCACGAAAGCTCCTTCGTCATTACCGAGAACGGACATTGGTTGATCCACCGCTAGCTCTAATCGACCTTAATTCGTTCGGATTTTCTCGTGGTTTTTCGAGGATCGATATTCAAAGGAGCTCGCCGGAAAAAGGTGAACGTCGAACCCGAAAGGGGTTAGTTTTTTAAGTTCTTCGGATGTTGACACAGACAAATGGGTCGATCGTCGGATTGATAAATGAACGATGAACTCAGCTGGCCATTCTATGCAAAAGGCTTACTCATTAGCACGTCCATCGTGTGTGTCGAAAGAGTCTACGGAGCTGAAGATTCGTGTCAGGGATCACGACCGAAACAGGTCAGACACGAAGCTATCGTCGTCGGCGCGGAAAAATAGCCGAGAGGAAACAAATCTCCTTCCTTCCCTTCTTCTCTTCACCCATGATCGGCGACGATTGCATAATCGAAGAACGTTTATTCAAAATCATTTACATATATTTTCCTAAACCGAGATAATTTTTTTACGAATGAGTAATTTATCTTGGGAACATCGGAAAACATATTACCAGTCCGGAATTTTTCATAAACTGTTCACAAATTCTACGCGCGTTTTTTGTGTAGTGTAATTTATGTACTTGACAAAATAATTCGGTAAATATTGAAAATGTTGTGAAACTGAATACTCGTTAACGTACATTATATCATATATGATTATACGATGACAAAGGAAGTAAAGTGCCGCGGCTAGCTAAAGTTTTTGCATCTCGACAACGGACTTTAACACGAATGTCAAATAGTACAGATAAGGCATTTTATGATACTGATATGCACCTAGTTTGTAGATAATTAGGCATATTGAATGACGATACGTTAAGGCTTGTTACGTCCTGTCGTTATCGAACCGGCATCTTGGAAAATGTTAAAGTTGTAAAATGTCACGAATTACGTTAAAGTGGCATTAAAATTGAAACAAAAGCGTGAACAACGATTTACTTTGTTCTCGACTACAACTGATATTTATTATTTCCATGAAAGAACTTGGACATAATTAGTTGTTAGCAAGTTCATTTTCAAATTAATATACGCGTCAAGAAACGCATTGAAAAGAAATCTTTTTTAATATAATAAAATGATATCACGAGGAGCAGATTTTGCAAATCACATTGATTCACGATACGAGAACGCGTGCATCTCTGGCCAAATGTCATAACACATGGAATAACCAACAACGAATACATTCATCTTTCCTGATTCCTCTCTCCCTCCCCGTATTTCCGGTTCCCGCTGTCATTTTTCCCTCGCATTTGCCTTCATTCACCGGCTCGAAGGACATCCCGGTAAGGAAGTGTTGCGCTTTGAGAGCAGGAAGGACGGGAAACAAAGCTGAGGTAGGAAGGAAGAGCGAGCAGCCGTGGAGAGCCAACGAGAGAGGAAGGGAAGTAGGAAAGGCAGGAGGAGGATCGGGATGAGAAAGGGTAAGGGCGAGGAATGGACTTCCGGTGAAAGCCTCTCGTCTCGAGCACCTGACCTGGACTAACTCGTCGTAAAGGGTCACGAACAGGAAATAATGGTCCGTGGGGAATGTGCAAAGCGAAAGGTGGAGAATAAGAGGACTGCGAGAAGAGAGGAGCGCGGCGGGTGAGACGAGGTGCAAAAGGGGCAGCCTGGAGGAGGACGAAGGGAGAGAGAAGAGCGTGGGGCAAGAAAAGTAGAAGAAGAAGCGGAAGAAAAGAAATTCGTACTCACGGGTCATTGGTCTTGGGCAGGAGGGTGCCGAGCTCCTTGATCCTGTCGTTGATGTTGAAACGCCGCCGTCGCTCGACTGAAAACGGAAATTGTGCACATCAATCATAGCGCTCGCGGCAGATGCGAGAGATCGCGTTAATTCGTAGCTAATCGCGCGGCCGGATCGACCTGCATCGCACGGGAATGACTTTGTTCCGAGCAATTTGGGTTTTCAAATCCGTTCGCCCGGTTCGCCCAAAAGACCGAGGAATGGCATAGATTGGTGTCTGTGATTATTGCCGAAAGGATGACTTTGTTACTGTTAACGTATTAAATGATCTCGTCGAGATCTGTATCAAATACAAGAACTACAACAATCGCCGATATCACAATACGTTCATATATATATATTACAAAATAGGGCGATAGTCTCGCGAAGACATCTTTAATAGATGCGTCAAGTGTTTGAAAATCTTTTCGAATGATTTCAACGTGCGTAGATACGAATGTCTCTCGCGGGATAGTAAAATCCCACTAACCGCCTCTTCTCCTTCCGGCTGCAATTTCTGGATGAAGGATAGAGGAGACAAAGGTTTCGTCTATATTTCTTCGGGGCTCGGGTCTAGATCCACCTACGCTCGCGGCTATTATTTTCCTCGAGTTTACAGCCACTTGGCGCGATTGGGAGCAAACGCGATATCCCCCGATCGCTCGATCCTAATAAACTATATCGTTGTTCCCCGGATCGCGCGAATCGTCGAGGGTCGAATTGTCCCATCCCCGAAATACCGAGGTATCGTCGTCCCGTATCGAAGTTATCCGGCGGGGAGGCATATCGCGCTTTCCGGAGGATATAGCGTATCTCCCCTGCGGAAAAGACTGTGAACCGGATCGCCCTATCATTGGCACATGACCCCGTTCTCAATCGATTATTCCAGCCAGGTATCTCTCGAAGGTGCGAGAGGTCAAGCCGCGCCAGCCGTCGGGAAAGTAAATTTGTCAAAATGCGTTATTGACGGAGAGCACTTCCCCGCCGAACGATGGGAGGCAGCAGCGTTACGTCGAAATTAATCGATAAAAATATACGCTTCGGAACGGCCGATCAATTTCTCCTTCGCTCTTTTTTGTTCGTTTCGCCCGATACGCTGATAAATAACGTCGGCTTTTTATCTACGTCGAAATTAATCGACTTCGGATGCGCGATAAGGATCGCAGAAGTTCCAAGAGGAAACGAGGAAATTATTTTGTTTCCTTCAGCGAGGAGACGGGAAATTTTTTCGTTCCATACACTTGATAATAAATTATGGCTCGGCGATGTTGAGTTATCGCCAGACGAATTTAATCGCTCTGCAGTTTATCCTTCCACGGTTTGGAGTAAAATATATTCGTCAGGGATAACAAGGAAATATATATTTATATTGAATTTTTGTATTTGAACTGAAGGAGAGTCTTTAATATTTTTCTCTTTTACCCAGGAGATTTAAGAAAATGCTCCGCCCTCGCGAGTGTTAAATATAGTCGAAGGGAAAAATCGATTTTAAATCAAATCCGAGCCAGTTCCGGGATACTTCAAAGCGCATCGTAGACATACAGCATGCCAAGCCAAATTCTGCAAATTGCTGATTTACGCAAGAACAAATATTTGTAAACAGCGCCGTAGGACACGATCGAAGAAATCGTGCGAGACACGCGTAGGACACGAAGGAACAGCCTTGAAAACTTTGAGGAAGCTATAACTTCCTCACCCGTACTTGGTTTACCTCGGAAGAGAGAGAAAGAGAGAAAGACATGAGAACACCAAAAGCAAAGGACGACGAAGAGAGAGAGAGAGAGAGGAAGGGAACGTGAGAGCAAGATGGATATCGGTGAGGACGACGAGGAGAAACTTCCTCTGATCTTGTTGATTAGATTACGATGGTTAATTCGGAAGAGGGTGAAGCAGGCTGGAAAGTCGGAACAGGGAGGAAAGGAAGGAAAATGGGGGAAGGGAGGGGACGAAGATCGAAGCCATACAATTCTGTGTCGGAGGATACGCGAATCTATGCTTTTCACTTGGAATCAAAAGACACGCTTTCCTAATCGATGAGTTTCATCAAACCGAGAAGAAATCGTCTCTAAAGCGTGAAGTAAAAGAGAGAAAAATACCGTAATTAATAAAGTTGGACAAATTAGACACGCTGACAAATGGACTCGCGTTCGTGCATTGATCGTAGAAAAAGGAAGGGGGAGAAGAAAGGAAGAAAAAAAAGACAAGTCCCGCCTATGCATAAGTACCTCCTTTGTTCCTCGCATATGGCGCACGTAGAACAGCGCGCGATCGACAATGCACCGCGGGATGCACAATAGCAGTCAATAAGTAGCGGGGACAAAGGGGGAGGGAGACGCGAATTAGCGGCGCGACGTGCGACTATTTTTACGGAATTCCTCGTTTATTTTCTATGTTTCCGTGTACTCCGCGGCCGTTGCTTCGCCATTCTCTCTTACAAATTCAATCTCGCTTCCTTCGTCCCGCACCTCCTCGCTGGCGGTCCGACCGGCCGGTAGGTCGGCCTTTCATTACGTCCGTGATTGTTTACGGAAAGTTGAACGCTCCACTTCCTCCCAATGCGGCAGGGAGCACCGGTTCCACCTGCCCTCGATTCTCCGTTTGTTTCGTTCGCGAGAATTGCGCACATTTTTTCCCTTAAACGCGGAAGACAACGGCGGGATGGTGGTTACGTTCTCATCTGGAGAAGTTCCACGCAAACGACGAATAACCGATTGAAAATCGCGTCGGTTAACGCAATTTCCTTGCCAAATGAAGTTACGTCATATCATTGCGCGAATTGTATCGGCGATATTATTTCGCGGTTATCACGTTTTCCCCTCTCGTATGGATCGGAGAGGGACACGGGAATCTACTCAACGCGAACACAAATGCACGTTAATTTTGAAATTGTTCATATTTACGGAAATACATTAACGTTAGAACATGCCGGGCGCGACGATATTCGCGAGACTATTGTCTGAATTGGAACTTTTTCGGTAACTTAAAACTTCCTTTCCTATAAATGCATGATCAAACATTAAAGTAGAAGAGTTACACTTTATTCTAGGATTTTGTTAATCTTTTTTCTTTCACGGTTTTTCCGTGAAATGGAATTTAGAAAATCGCACAGGCTCAATACGAATCTGTTTGCGGTGCGAACGGCTTTTCAGAAGTGTGCGGTTAATACACGTGCCAATGAAACGCGCTTAAAGTGCAAACACCGCGCGGGACTTCGGTGAGATTTTATCGCGTCGCGGCGGAAAACGAGGCGAGATAATTGATGCTTGCTGATCACTCGGCAAAATCCACAGGATCGCCGCGCGGATACATTCGCGCGACCGACCGATTCTGCGACGCAACGCGTATCGCATCGTAAAACGGGGACGCGCTCGGTAAAAGCGCGCGGTGACGTTGTCCAAATATCGCCGGTCGAAAATTGTTTATCTGCTCGTTAAGCGCGCCACCGCGATGGCTAATCCATTTCGTCACCTTAATGAGAATCCCTCGCGATAGGCATATACCGTGATCGGTTTTCGACGTTCAACACCTTTTCCGCGACAAAAGCCCGACGGTTGTAAATCGATCGACACGTAGCTAAATAGCGCGCGCGCGCGCGCGTGTGTGTGTGTGTGTGTGTGTGTGTGCATAGCGCGTTTAAAAACATTAAATCTCGGGTGCGTCTACATTTTTTTGCAAATAAAAATGCTATACATTTTATTAAATTAAGAGTGCGTCGCGATGATGTGTGCAATAACAAAGGAAAATGGCTACATCTAAGCGAGAATTAAATTTGCAGCGTTATCATTATATGTACGCGCCTTGAGAAAAAGTATGAAATTTCAAGAGACACGTGCGTCCGCATTCGTTAAACAATTGCTCATCTTCTCGCTACCGCGGGTAAATTTGAAACATTGAAATTGTCTAAGGTAACGAAGGAAGACAAATGCGTTATTACTAAAATGACAGAAATTTCGACAGCGATGTATTCGAAATATTGTGCGTAAAAAGCAAAAAATTGCTCGAAGCATTAAATTTTCCTCCCTTGTGGAAAGGTATTAAATTTTAAAAGTCAACATCGACGTAATAACGAGGAGTGACGCGCGGGAATTTTCATTAAACTTACAATTCACGCTGGCAACGTGAATACACGAAGTTATATTTGGTTGGCCGTCGTTGTTCATGTCAACAGATAACAGACAGGCACTAGTTTAATTGACTACATTTGCGATAATAATAGACGGTCGACGTCAACGAAGCAGCGAACGGGGCGACACTCTTTCATTGTCATTTAAATACTTCACTTATGTCCCAGCCTCCGTATTGACATAAGTGTAACGTAGTAAATGTCGCCAACAATGGCGGTGTAATGGTAGCAAACGAGACACCGCCGATTGCTAGCATTGAGGTGTAAATTACACGACGGCGCCTATCAATTATTGCTACACGGGTAAACACGAACATTTGTTTGCAGTCTGCCTATCGAGCGACATTCAAAGCGGCTCTGTCATGATGAAAACGTTAACCTTACTATCGCGAGCCACGTGTGCGAGAATTTGCACGAGCACGATATTCGGGATATTTTCGTGCCAAACTCACGTTTTCGAATCCTACCACGCGAGTGTGAACAAACTCTCTTTAACGAAAGATAAAGCGAGCCATAGCGTGTTACATGTATAAATGTTTGCAGTAGTGTTCCGAAACTGACAAATTGACAACGGAACGTATGATTCGTTGTTTAGATATTTCCATTGCACCAGAAAAAAATACCCATAAATTCGATTTGAAAAATTGTTCTCATAACTTGCAGATGGTTAGAATTAACGTGTCAATTTTTAAGAAACGTCAGTATATTACGCATTGTCGTGAAAAAATCCAAATTACTAAGAAACACGGTTCTAATAATAATCTACAAATTAATGAGAATATATGACTCGGTAACGACGAGGGTACCAATCGAAGGGAGAGCTGTCCACTTACTCATGTTGTGGTTATCCTTTTTCTGTCGATCCTTCGCAAGGGCGTGGATCTCTGCTTCGGTGAGCAAAAGAGGTTCCGGCTTAATTTGAAGCTCCGGTATATTCGTTAAGCTGCCGGCCTGGCCATCTTTCAATCCGTCACCCAAAGAACCAGCCTCGAACGACAGGATGTCGTCCAGAAGGTCCTCAGCCTGCAATTAGAACAGAAACACGTGCTGTCATATAGACGATATTAATTCGCGTAGACGATGCTGTAAGAAAAGAACACACTGTGAGAATTTTATAACTCTTCAGTCGGAAAAAGAATGCGACACCTCGCGTTTCGTTTCGTGCCGAATGTCGCAATTATCGTAAATCACTATCCGGTATCGTACACGATTGAAGTCGCACTGAAAAGTTAAGCCGAACATTGACACACGACGGAGAGAGAGAGCACAAAAGAGTGACTATGTCCGCTAATAGCGATGTGATTTATTATCATACCGCGGCCCGTAAGTTCATTCGGCGAGTGATTTGCAAATAGAAAAAACCACGTTATGCGATCGCCGCGCTTTTACGAGCCGATCGGTGATAAAGCGATCTCGCCCTCGCGCGCGACAACATTACCGCTTGCGGTAGTTAATGCAATTTTTCCTTGGGACGGAATCTTACGATCGTTCCGCGAGTGGTTAGGTAGGTAGAATACGAGGAGAACCCAAAGGAGGAAGGAATTCAAAAGGAGCGAAGGGAAGCCGCGAAAGAGAGGTACGGACGGTGCGCCATCGTTAATAATTCCTGGGAGCGATCGGTGCCGTTCGCTAAATCACCCTTTCAAGCCTTAAAGACTCGTTGTCTTCGGCGCGCAAAGCTCTCCGCGATATATCGACCGTAATGTTATTCACAAGCTCCTCGATAAAATGATTCACGCGTCGACGAAATCGAACTCGTTCGAGAGACGTTTATTCACCGTTTCCTCCCCAACGTCCGTTCCATATTCCGCTCGCTGTAATATTTCGCCCCCGCGAGGTAAATGATCGTTCATCGGGACGTGATACGGATTTAAGTGCCAAACATTGTTCGGCCGCCGTCGATAAAGTGAGACGCGCAATTCATAACGATAAATCCCCCGTACGATTCAATGGAAACCGCGCGCGGCCTTTTTATTCCCTCGTGATTATCTACGTATCGCCTGGTAAATTAAAGATTGCGCAAAGTGTTGCACCGATTCGCGCGCGATAAGAGCAGAGGCGCATTGCCGTCGAGGAAGAGCGTGGATCGCGATCGATAGAATCCACGATTGAGGTAACTTCCCGGCGGTGATTGATAATTAATTGTGTAATTTCCGCTTCTGAATACGGGGATATTCTTACAAGCTTTTTGTTTGAAAGTAACATTTCTCGGAATTTCCGGGAGGAAATCAATGAAGAAAGTATCTCCGTTAAACAACATAGTTGTGTCAAACGGGATTGTCTCCGCGTTCGTAAAAGGATTAAGGGCTGCGATTGTGCGCAACTGCAGTTCCTCGGGGCGCGCGTTGACGCATCGCGACAGCCGTGTGTGCCGTTACGTAAACATTACGTAAACAATAATAAGCGAGCTCCGTCGGCCTGTGGAACAACGTTTCGACGCCGACTGTTGCCGCGAACGGGAGATGAATCGAGTTACCTCTCGGTCCGACGAGCGCGCTTTGACGCGAGCGAGCCGACAAAAGCCATGCGCCATGGCTGCGAGCGAGAAACACGATAATTGTATAATGGCTCGGATGTGCCAGCGAGTGCACAGGGTATCCTACAAGTCGCGCGCGCCTATTACGACGAGAGGTCAGAACTCAACGACGATTCGGTTTAAAAGCGATTCAAAATCAAGCCAATTTTTCAGCTAATTCATTTTTAGTTAAATAATTTATCATACATTCGCAGCTAATATCAAATTTATTGTAAAACTTGTCACGAAGATATTAGATTAGAACGTGAAGACGGCGTGTGAATAAGTTTTAGCTAATGAAAATCTTGAGAAAATAATCTTCTTTAATAGCTACAACAATAGTTAAGCAAAGTAATAGCTAAATAATAATAATACGACGAGGGCGTGATTAAGAAAAAGCGTAGGACGTTCTGCCGCGAATATTGAGCGAGATCACACGACTTGCGAAGAATTAAACGGCGAGCGCCTGTTGACGCATACGATGCGTTCTACCGTTAAAAATCGCGCTGTCGACATACCCGTAAGAAATCTGCCGTTAACGCGTGATAGTAACGAGACACCCTGTACGCGCGAAGAATGCGTACACGCCGAGAAAGAGGCAATTTCGACGAGGATGAATGGCGGAGTGCAAAGGAGATAAGAAGTGGATGACAGAGACAACATTGATCGTCGCTGCGGTCAATGAAACTGACGCGCGGAAAGGGAGACACGGATCGGTGAAGGGACTATAATATATGTTATACGCGATCAAAGCGAATTGCTCCTGTAACACGAGCGTCAAGATGACGCACGCACAAACGCTCGCGATTTGACATTTAACTCCGCGCGACGTACTTTTACCATGAGATTCCTCCACGTAACGTAATCGAGATTATTAACTGAACGAGGAAAACGATCGGAAAGGTGCTCAAGCAAGAAAAACTAATGCTGCCTTTGACGCGCCCCTGTGAAAGAGTACGTGACAGTCACATTATTAACACAGCCGCTGTCACCAGCCACTTGTTGATAAATATTGATAACAGTTTGTAATTGCAATATTACAAGGACGATGTAAAGATAAATTTACGAATTTTTATACAAAGGAACGTTTTCATTAAAATAAACTTTCGAAATCCGGCAAACGTCTTTCGACTGTCAAAATAAGGACTGTCAGTGTCAAATTATCACCCTGTGTGACAATTTCATTTACCATTTTGAAAAATAAGAGAATATACAAAAATAAATATTAGGTAGTATTCGACATATCCGAAGCTTTGAAATTTGATTTGCGATCGACAAATCTTTAGGTTTGCGTTATTATTCCGGCGTGATACACGTTACATAAATTTTTCACTTTTTTTTTCAGAGAGAAAACGCACGTTCGAAAGTCCGCCGTAGAATTACGTTCCCGTATAATCCCGGCGTGAATCCCGCGCCGAGCGGAAATTTGGCGGTGCGTAGCACCGATAATAGTTATCTGGCGCGTCGATATTAGCCGACGATAAAGAGACCGCGCGTTTTATTTCGGGGATTCCCCGTTTCCACGTCGATCTGGTGAATTATGCCGGGCGCAATTCGCGAAATGTAATTGGCGCGTAGGCCCGCCGCTCGTTAAGTTGCGAAAAAAGGCACGCGCTACACCTCGTTAAACGTCACCGGTCGTTGATGGACACCCGTTTCGTCTCTGCTCTCGCAACACACACATTGCGTGTGTCGCTGTGCATAGCGTAAACGAATCGTCTTTAAAGAGCCGCTTTACGGCTGAAACAGCCTTGGCCGTAGAGACGAATGGCTGCGTTCACGATTATGCACAACGTCGTCGAGCGGTTACTACCACTCGTTAAGTAATATCGTTACGTGGCCCGGCGAAATACCGTGGCCGATCGTGTCTTACGTTTAAAATTATACCGAAAAACTCTTCATTTCTACAATTACGATCGCCTTGAGCGCGCCATCGGATATTTATCTGACACGCGGAAGAATTACATTTTGGTGTTAAATGTGTTAGGGGGGGGGGGCGCGTGAATGTGTCTCGTCGAAAAGGAATCGCTATAATATCATCTTTAATTTAATTATCGCACGAGCGACGATAACTCGCAAAAGTATCGTGAAAATCGCACAAAGCTACCGGTGCCAAGCTTATCCGGGAAAGAAATCTGCTCGTTGCTGAACAACGACCGCGCGCATTTTCTCGAAAATGTCCTTCCCACGGATTTTTCCACCGTTGTAAAATTCCACGTGGCTCCTCTCGGGAGAATCGTGTCGATGGTATCGATTGAATGGTACCACCACGTCCGCGAACTGAAATTATCAACGAATCACTCAGCGGTGAGCGGAACGAGCGCAGCGACAGGAAGCAATTGCGTTTGCGATTGCGTAACGAGCGAGGATTATAATTGCATACAATTAAGTACCGCAAGCATGCGAGATAATGTCAGGACGGCTTTAATTAATTCCGCTCGCATAAGACGTCCGATCCGTATACACGGGAAGGAACTGCGACGAGACGCAGTCCTTGTTCCGTTAGTCATTTCGCGTGTCTACAGCTAGAATATTCATCTCGTTCTGGATAAAAAAATTTAACGACGCCTGTAATTTTCTGCCTCAGCATTAATATCAGCACCACTCGCTCCTTCGCATGTAAGAATGTTACATGTACTTTCGATTATCGAGATCATTAACATATTTAATTAATAGATAAATTTCTCAGTCGCACGATAAAATGCACGAATCGTAATTTAAACTACTCGCGTTTTGTCGCGTATCGTTCGATCGAACTGTACTTTTTTATTCGCCGGCGACGAGCGAAACTAAGCAGAAAACAAAAGCGCCCGTTTTTCCTTGCTTGGCGTTTTATAAAATATATCGCCCCATCTATGTAAATGAGAACACTTTTTATATGCATGTTGTACGTCACATACGTATAACGGCGGTGCTATGCAAATTCGTATACGCGGCACGTGCGTACGCCGACCATTATTCATACTCCGCCTCCGTCTGCACGGAAAACAAGTTTATGCTTTGTCAAGGCGCTCGTATTCAATAAAATTCCGTATTAACTAGTCCGTAAGAAAAAAAAAATCATATCGATGCTGAAACGCATTGACCTCGTCACACACCTTGAGTATTTCACGCGATAACCGCCGCATTGATGTCGCGAGAAGTGATCATTTTTCTTGTCTCCCGCGAAATTTATCAAGCGTTGCCGGGAAAATATATTTGCATACACACAGTCTGGTTGGATTAATGAGCCGATATATTTAGGGAGATATGCGCTCGACGAGTTAAACGATTCTCTCCGAGAAGAGGAGTTTACTCTGTGTTGTCTACATTCTTCACGTTATTTCGCGAAATCGCACTTCAATATCGACGCGCATGCAATTAAGCGACAGCCTGCCCCCGTTAGAGCGTAACTACTTCAGATCGAAATCGCTTTTCATAATTCGTATAACAGTAAATCCGTATAATTACATCATTTACATTGACGCCTATTTCGCGATAATGACACACACACGCACAGGCTCGCTCGCGACCGCGTTATAATAATTTTCGCGGTGTTCTTGGCAACAGCCTGTCAACGGCTACGTACGTGTAATTAAACAGTTTTCACACCGTACCGACCCCGGGCGTGTCATAGTAATGCGCTCATTAGTATCACTTACATACGTCACGTACATGACGTAGCATCATTATCACGAAGCGCAGTCTCTCCACGTCGACGCCTACTTCTCGACGCGCGGATCAACGATCGATCGGTCGGTCGGTCGACCGACAAATTACAAACTCTCTACCCTAAAATCAAATTTAGACAAGTGGATCTACGCGTAGGCTTCTCAACATACGTTTTGTTCGTTTTAAGCGTGTAATCACACGTTTCGTGAGTGAGAAAACATTTTCGAGAGATTGCCCAAAGAAAATTTCTGACCATCGCGATTCTTCGCTGCAGAAGCTGTGTACATATTCAAAAATACTGAAGAATCAGACTTTCATTTGCTTTCCAAATTTCTTCGAGTAAAGTTCTACTAAAAATGTACAGTAACAGAGCAGAGGCATCAAGTGACTTTTCATTCATGTAGAGTGAATTCTTCCACTCTGAATCGTCGAGTGAATATTTTCACTCGGCATTGGAGAATGATGTACTCCACCGTGACTGGAACAATTCAACTCTAGTCGACTGAAATAATTCACTCGAATGGATTAAGAATCCACTCTAAGCTTGAGCGAAACATTTCATTCTCGTGATTCCGAGATATATTTCTACTATCGTTTCAACTGAATTTTCACTCGTCTTCAGTGCAATTTTTCATTCTCAGAAATTTAGATGCTTGAACAATTACTCATTATTTACAGTCACGCAACGTCTACATATATATATAAATAAATGTAAATTCATGCAAGAGCTTCTGAAAGAATTAATATTCGAGCGAAGATCTTTCCCGAAAAAAGCCGAAAAAATCGAGAAAAGATCTCCGTGCTGAATTTTTCCGGCGTTTTTCGCGCACTGAATTACACGGCTAAACGCCCAGCAAAATGAGCCGCGTTGATAACGGCATTGTTCGGCAGTAAAGCGAGAGAACATGCGATTTACGCGGAAGTACACGTAACCAATACGTTCGGGAAAATTGAATATTTATCACGCCCCGTGTTGCGTTCCGGCACGCGTTGTATCTCGTGTAACTATTACGCACTCTTTTCCGACGTGTAGTGCGATATTATCTCGCAGTCGCGAGGTAAACACAGGAAATACACGTTCGCCAAGGAACGAGCACGCAAATTTTTGCATTTGCGTTTCGTGCTAAACGCGATATCCGCCGCATCTGCGACACGTTTATCCGATTTTAGGCGCGAAAGTACGGCGGGAAAGGAACGGATGAAACGAGCGACACCCCGGTGTAATTTCAGTGTTTTGCATGCGAATGGTCAAGGCCTGCTTTAAGACTCGCATGTTACACCGTAAGCTAACCGTTACACGCAGAAATAACTCTAAACTACGGTCGTTTTAATATCGCTGTGTGAAATTCGGCTGTAAATTGTAACAATCTTCACTAGACTAGATTATTAGGATTTTTCAAAACGGCAAGCATTATTTGCTAATCATTCATTGATTATTCAAAGAAGTGGGATGTCAGAACAGTAACCTGTCATTGTGACAGCTTTACGTTAATATTCGGGGAAACAAATATATGCAACTAGAAAGTAAAATATGATAAGTAATTGTAATCAATATACCAATAACTCCTTATTTCGGTGTTAGTTAAGGCTATTTCATCGGTTAATGTACTTTGCGTTGTCCAACGCTTGTTTCGCGTGAGAAATTACACGTTTCAAAATCATCCTCGATTGGCCGCAAAGTCGAAGAGAGAACGCGAATCTGCGCTTCAACACATATATATATTTAATCTGCAACGCACGAAAGTTTCACCCAGTAAATTATAATCAGCATTCATTGGTGTGTAGCATTAAGTAATAAGCGACGAGTTACGCTGGCAATGAACAATACATAACATGCGACGCCCACGACGAATTGGCAGCTGCGCGCAAGGCCGCGCGGCAGTCACTATAATTACATCTCCGTGAAATGCATTTCTTCTCTCCGCACATCGAGGCGTTCGCATGAACGCGTTCGGGGGCGTTTCTTTTGAAATACCGCGGTGCATTAACGGCACGCGATACGACGATTTTGCGCATCTCGCGCGGGAAACGACCGTGCAACGACGGGGGCCCTTGAGGCGAGTGAAAACGCGTTATCCTTCGAGACGTACCGAAAACCATAATCTTCATATTTTATTTTTCCCCGCCACACGTATATACAACGGGACGTAAACGTTAATCTTCGAAAGAGCGAACGAGCACTGCGGACTTAAACAGTGCTACTTGAAGCGCTTATTTTCGAGGGAGCTTTATGAAGTATCCCAATATAAAAATCCAACCTCCCGCTTCTTCTTTCCTTTTTTACGAGGCCGCGTAAAGAGGGAAAAGTTTATATCGGAATAATTATAGGCGTAACTTTACCGACTTACGCCGTCGCCGTTCGCTCCCTCCTCTATGTGTGCGTGTGCACGCGTCAGGGGATACACTCCCTAAATTTTTAAAGCCTCCAGCGTGAGACTGGCTGAATTACGACGATAGCCGGGCCACGCAATCTAACATAGGCATCTTGAAATACAGCGATAGCGGTATCAAAAGTGAGGTATAACGCTTTATTACGAAATAAGGGTACGGTATATGTAGGGTCGCTGGAAACGAGGCGGCGGCACCGAGGAGCCACGATATTTAGTATGCCCATGAACGATACTTCTTTCCCGTATTCGCTGTACTCGTAAAGCTCCGCTCGTTTCCGGCGTTCGATGCGACTTCGAGATGAAGGCGAGCGCGCCGCGTGTACGCGCGCGGACATAAAAGTGGCTCGGGCTTTATCTCGACATAATTTTACATAACGAAACCGGCGCGGCGGCCGGTTAAGTAAGGTAGACGTCGGCGGTCGTTACGTAGCCGCGCGCCGCCGTCTCCATGAAGATGGGCGGCGTATCAGCAAGGTTACCGCTGCAAATTAGGAGCATTACCGGTTATCTACACTGCCTCAAGATGGATACGCACCAGCCACCGACCGGACCTCCATCGCGCTCTGATTTATCTCGCGAGAGAGACCGTATGTACCGTACGTGCGCCCCGCAATGCGCCCCCCGGTGAAATTTCCGCGAAATCGAAATCGCACACCATGAGGATTCCGATATTGACGCATGAATTTCAGGAGGGAGGGAGAATAGCCCGCAGGCGGGCGGTTTGATAGAAATGTCGACAGACGCACTGTTTTGAAAAGGAAAAAAAAAAAAAGAAAAATGTCGAAATTTAAAAAATGAACAAAAATTTCGCACCAATTTTCCTATTAAACATATATATATGGAGGAAAATAATTTTGCTGTTCGTAGCGAAACCATCATTGCTACTGCATATTCGTTACGAGAGCGATAAAACTTAATTGACCAAATTAGCGAATTACTCATAATTAGAGCAGAAACAGTTCTGTACTGCAAAAATGGGACAATTTTGCTGAGTGAATTTGTCCTCGAGACACGTTAATTTGCTGTTAGAACAAAATGTGTGTTTTCTTACGTTCATTCTAATTTGTTCTTACAGCAAAATATATCCAGGAAATGACAATTAATATATAATATTCTTAACAAATCATTTTACTCTCTACAGAGTAACTGACGGATTTTATGGCGACATCAAATTTGCCGTGCTAATATTATTTTACCGTATACATATTCGTGAAATAAAGAGAGTGGATTCCGCGAGAAATTAATACTCTTAACAAATCGTTTTGCTGTCCACAGAGTAACTGACAGATTTTGCTCCGCCGGCAAATGATTTTTCCCCGTGTACGATGAAGCGTGCAGGACTTGCATTATTATAAAATTTCCTCTAAGCCGGCGGCAGCGGTGATTCTCTTTCGTGTTATGAGAGGTGCAGCGCGAGGAATGCGTGAAAATTTGCTAGTCATCAATCTTGGCGCGAACACAATATGTTGGTGCGATACATTTCAGTGTGTCCGGCGCGATATTACACCGTCGTCGCTACGAATCGATCCTAAACGTAATTCCCATAATCCGTCATCGTCAAAACGTTCTCCTTCGGGCTCGTAATGCTCGCGTTAATTCCGAATATCAATCGGCCGGTCGTACAACAGCGCGTGAGAACGGGCGCGCGAGGATAGACGGTATCAACAAGATTGCCCCGTACAAATGGGGAAACATTACCGGCTATCTGCGCGCTTCTTCGCGACGACGGCATTACCGTTCGCACTTTCAGGCATCCACCGCTTTGATTAATCTACGCGTATATTTCCTCCTCGCGCGCGACATTACGAGACCATCGCGTCGCGAGTATCTTTACGCTCCTTGGCACTCTGAATCGGGATATTTTTATCCGCGATAAACGAAACACGATGAAACGTTCTCTAAATTTCCCGCGGTAAAATCTCACGAAAAAAATTCGAACGAAAATTCACTCGAAGCGATTGTGAAGATACCGTCGCTCAAACTTGCGGTGGATTCTTGTGATCCATACGACAGAATCGTTTCATCACATTCTCAGAGAAACATTTGACCAACGTTCCCTGTTAACCCGTTCGTGACTTATATTTCATTCCTTATTACAGTGTAATTGCCGATTGAAAGAAACGAAGATTTGTTCAGTTTTAAATGAAAATATTCTCTCAACAATGCACGGCACGAGGGAGATAATGAATGTAAAAAATGTCTTACATTACCGCGAGCATATTGAAGTATAGATTGAACGTACTCGCCGCTGTATATGCGGTACAAAGCTTCTCTTTCCCCTCGTCGGTGCAAATAAAAATCGAACGCGATAAAGCGCTTGGCATTTATGCAAAACGCGGTCGCATAACCCAGTTAACGTGCGAATTCGCCCATCG
Organism: Dinoponera quadriceps; assembly: GCF_001313825.1. Taxonomy (NCBI): domain Eukaryota; kingdom Metazoa; phylum Arthropoda; class Insecta; order Hymenoptera; family Formicidae; genus Dinoponera; species Dinoponera quadriceps. The sequence continues at coordinate 3,654,317 of NW_014554754.1, forward strand.
TTTCTCTGCAGATCACGTTTTTATCACCCCTAAAGGATATTACGTTCGATGGAGGGACGGCACCGAGTGATACCTCAAGGCGAACGCCTCGTTCCTGCGTCGCGTGTCCGTCGCGCAATGAGCGAAATTACGCATAATTTGACATCTGGCCTCCTCGGCAGAGGCGCACTCTCAGACGTCTACCCGCATCACCTCGTATTGCGCCGTACGCACATCGCGCGCGCGCAAAATTGCTCCGCTTCCTGAAAGCGCAACGTTCCGAGCACGCATGCCTCGCGGCGTCTTAATTTTCCACGCAATCGAGCGAACGCGAATACCGATAAGATACCGTTGATCCGAAATCCACTCGAGAATCGAGTGAATCGCGATATTTCGTTTATCTGCGATCGAGATTTAATTTTCTCTCGTCGCGGAGATAAATCCGAAATTGTACGACGCGTGCGTCTAGGCAAGTAATTATCATCGAGAATTATATGAAACAACTCGTGGCCCCCCTCGCTCGCTCGTACATCCAACTGCTACCTTTTTATCTGAAAGCGTCAACCTAATTATCGTGATTACCGTGCGTTGCGTAACGAGAGACGCTTCGCCGACGCTTTATTTGAGGGACACGTAACGTCTTCTTCGAGCGCATATGCGCGCACCATCTCCGACGTTGTGTCAGTCAGAGCGCGGAGCGATTTCGCGTGCATTAAGCCATTATTCCGACCGCAGCGTATCGTTACAATGTTCATCGGATGCGGATTACGTGAACGCACGGCGGCCAGCCGTGGCTCGCATCCGGTGCACCCGAAAGAGAACATCCTATCTTTCTCTCTCCCTCTTTCTCGCTCGCTCCGACGCGCTTCGGCGTTTCCTTTCTAAAAACAGTCGTCGCTCGACTCCACGGCGATTTCATTCCCGAATTCCCACCGAGACAGCCGGATGTGGGATATTAACCCGTGAGTGTGCGTGCGATCGAACGGAAATATAGCGCGAGAGATAACTGCGTGTTCTCGTATTGTTTCCTAATCAGACACGTCTGTGTATTGGTGGTCGATAATGAATGTCTAAACGAAGGCAAATACCTCGTCGCTGCGGAATTAAGTGTGACGATCGAAAAATATTAACGAAATATGTTGTCGAGACCTTTTTCTTTTTTGCTCTACAGTTGCGAGCATCGCAAAATCGATAACGTCGCGAAGAAGAATTTGAAATTAATCCGCGTGAATTTCTCACTTTTAAGTTGAGCTTTGCCTTTCTCGAGAAGACGAAGCTTTACTTTCACACGATTATACTTCGATAGCTGTACTTACGTGTCGAAACATTGTTTTTGCGGAAAGAATGAGCAGATTACGCCTATCAGCGCGCGTCACTCGGAGCGAAAGAAATAGGATATATCTACGACGCGTCGCAGATAGACATGTCGAACATTCATTGATAAAGCAATTAATCTACCGATCAGACCGCGCGCGACGTAAATACTGTAAACGGACTACCAGTAATTGTTTGTCGTACGAAAGTTCGAGGAGAAAGTTCGAGCTTTTTTTTTTCAACGATATCCAATTGTGGAAAAAATTCGCAAGTCGATAAACTGCTGCAATTCGATTTTGTTCCTCCATGCAAAAGTATATAGTAAAAATTGCCTTACGGTCACTTTTAATTAAACATCTGATATCTCAAGATTACGAAGCCGACTTAAAACACTTCACGAATTGCGTGATACTTTTCAAAGCGTTGCAATCGCACCGTATTTCACTTCCCGCGCGACGACAGATCTCTTCTGATTTCAACGGTTAACAAAATGCGTGAGCGAATCGCGCGAAGCACACGAGTCTCTGTTTGCGATGTGTCCTTAAGTGTATTCGTAATTAATGCGCCGGTGAAAAGAGCTGTGATGTCGGTGACAGCAACCTTGGTGCTGAGAGGAGACGCGATGTTTATCTGAATACGCTGTATCTTATCATCGAAGCGCCGCGAAATCAGGACTACGGCGGTGAAGAAAAATTCCTCGGCTCGCGGTGGACGCGATTATCGCGCACGGTCGAAACAACCTGTTAACTCCGCGCTCGTTGCATGGCAATGGCGACGCTCTAAGTGCACGCGAAAACGAAAGTTACGATCCCGCCGACGGCGTTTTTCAGAGCGCCGGCGCACACGTCGCGTTTCGACGCCGGAGACGTCTTTAGTGGGACGAATGGAAAGTAAACCGAGGATATACAATCGGTCCCCACGTCATAACTTGCCAATTGGGTCGTGCGTTTTCAATATTCACGATTATCACGAAAGCTCTTATCTACGCGTCCATTGTCGAATCACACTTGAATAACGACCCGAGTTTTTTCAACCTTGGCGCAATCAATGAGGCAAACATTTTTATCCGCCCGACGTTCTTTGCGCGTCGATCGCTAAATGTGATTTAGAAATGTCGTTTGTGGATCCGGCGACGAAGGTCGCACGCCGTCGAAAGACAAATAGAGGGGGAGCGAGACACAATATTTGATTATCTTGAGAATTAATGCGTGCGCGCCCTCCCTCGCCCGATCATTTCTAATTCACTTCACTCACCTTACACCTCCGCGCGATAATGTTAAACACCGGCATCGTGCAGCCGCGACACACGTGCTCCCTCGCGAAGCTGTCACTTCCAGTCGATTTCTTTCCGAGTGCTATCGATACTCTCCCTCCGGAGACGCTGCTCGACGACACGGGATGTTATCCCAGTCGTCGACGTTCGCTGACCGATCTCCGATTCGATTAATGGAGCGAGCGGCAATGCCGATCGAATTAAGTACTGAATTAAATTCCAATCGATCGCTTCTTCGATTTCGAGGCGATTCCGGCCGTCAAAAGCCGCCGAGGGTCAGCCGCGCACTCCGCGCACAATTAGCCGACGCGAGGAAATACGCACGATCCTAAATTTAGGAAGGTCCTTCGAAAATATCGAAGAACCGTCATATGCTTCTTTCAGCGCGGTGTCGTCCTCGGGCGCGAAATAAAGCACTGTTCCAATCACTGTCAATAATTCCCGCGCCAAGTGCTCCGAAATATCGAAATCGTCCTCCACCGACGATCGACGAGACTCGGACGACGCTCCCAACGATTAGTCAGAATTTTGTCCTCCCATCCCCCCCTCAAGACAACGCAATCACTGTTGATGCGACCGGAATTTCAAGAATTCCGAGAGGACCGCACGAAACGCGCGTTCCTTGAGACTCGTCAATTACACGCTTCCTCGCGAGCGACGAACTTAAACGTCGCGCCCGCGACGACGACTGTCGGCAACTAAATTGTACCCGCGATACCAATCACTGTCGGTGCTCTCTTTCTCTCGAGCGATTCCCTCGGAACTTGGCGCTCCGTCAGAGACGGTTTTCCAGCGGCGAGCGACGAACTCGAGGAAGCGTCGTTATTCGTAACGTTACGAGCGAACGACTGTTAGTCACTACAAGTCGCTCTTTAAGACGCTCGTCCAATCAGCGTCGACAATTAGATAACAAAACCGTATCGGCCGTGCCTGGTTGGTCGCGTTTCTCCTTTTCCTCGTTCCCGGCGTCGCGACGCGGCTCCGAAACAATCGTCGATCGATGACACTTCCGTCGTCAGGATGGGCGATACAGCCGCGCCGACAACGCGGCGGACGAAGAGGAGCGCATTTTCCTCGATCGCTCGCTCGCGTGCCCGGTGTATCGATCCCGACCTCGCGATTCCCTCCTCGTTTCACCTGCGAACGCTTCTGCTCAAGGTCGCGGCTACCAGATAACGCGCCTCTCCACCGACGTTTCCTTGAAAGCGGCAATGATACTACGAGTCAAAGACTGCTTTATCCTGCTCTCCGAGATATGGAAGGAGGAAAGCGGGTTAGTCCTGGGAGAGAATGATTTCCTCTCACTGTTCTTACGACTCGAGGACGATATCGATCGTTTAGTTGGGGCGGTCGATGAAATTTTCGGAAGAAATGACAGACCTAATAGCTTGTGAGGAAAATTCGTTTTGAAGATTCCTCGTGATTTTCTAAGGGCTCGCCGAAGCGGCGCTTTGATAAATTTCCCGGAATCTGTGGGAATGATCGGTGGACTTCGGGGGCTACCTTGGAGGGTCTTTCGGTGCAATTGGAATCACAGATACGTCAGAGCAGGCTGATTTGATCGATCGCTTCGAGGATCGATTTTAAGGAAAGAATAAGACGGCTGGTATATATTCGGAACCCGCGTTCAGCGCTGGTTATACTCCGATGAGCTCGCAAGGACAGGCGGCGAGGTCGAGCGAGGAAAAGTCTCGAGGAAATCCTTGCGTTCTAGGAAACGGCAAGAACTTTGGATCTACCGTTTGAATCGTGTGGTTGTCCAACGAACGCTCCAAGGCTGTCACGCTTTGCTCTGCGCCGCGTATTCGTTGAGAATCTATCATCCGTGTTCGCAATCAAGCGAATAAATCCACCGCGAAATTTTCTCGCGAGGACGGCTCGTGCTTTCACTCGCGGCACTCTTCTCAAGCGCGCACTTTACTCCGCCGTGAAGTGAAATCTCTCGTAGTGCGTCATCGATGCGTACCTCCCTCAGCCAACAATTACGATTTTACTTAACGTCCGCCCATTAATTAGCCTCACGATGAAAAAGCCGGTTTATTGCCTCGTTTCTCCCCGAAGAGAGACGTCCTTGATCCGGCTTTAGGAGAAGCGCGCGCTCGTCGCGCGTAAACCGATCGGCAGGAGATCCACCTCGACGGTGCGACACTTGGACGATCACTACGAATCCGAGAACCATAAAAAGCTCCGTTCGCGTCCCGTTGGCTAACGCGCGGCGCGCCCGACTCGCAGGAACTATCGATCGATCGATACGTGCGCGCCGGGACGAGAGCACGCGCGTCTCTCCTTCTCTCTCTATCCTTCTACCTCGTGTTGTTCCGTGAGTCACTGTATGAATGACGAGAATTAAGTGGTCGGCTGGTCAATAATCGCGCAAAACACACACGAGCGGAACAATAGGCCGGTGCGCCCACCAGGAGCCAACAAACAACACCTCGCGACGCGGCGGCGCGACGGCGGACTCGGTCTGAAAGAACGCGCCAGCGCTTCGCCGACGCTCGTTCGCGCGTGAACGGCGCGGGTGGTTCTCTCGGCCGCGCTCGTCGCCGCTCGGCCGTGCTCGGCTGCGCGCCACGCGCCCGAGCGCTCACTCGACCGCCGACGGCCGTCGCAACAGGTTGTTGTTGTTATTGTTGCTTCGAATCGCTCGCTGCGGAAAGAACTCGCGGACATGCCGGCAATCTTCGTTGTACTGTGGTGTTTCATTTCGGCTTCTTCCTTCGCACACCTGTGTATGAGAAGCTCTGCACAATTTTGCATCCCTGTTACCTTAACCAGGTGAATATGTTGAAGAGTATAACAAGGTGAATATATGTTAGTTTAACATATATCTCTATACTTTTTAACATATTCCCTATGTTAAAGTAACTTTCAATGGACTGTTTTTAACGCAGAATTTTTTATCGTGTCGTTATCGCAGAGGAAGCTCTGGTGAGAGATTGCGGCTAATGTCTCTATGAACATGTGTGCGGTCATACTATGAAATTTGTGCGGCCGGAAAGACGAGGCGATTTTTGTCATTCTTTGACCGACCCATTCGGTGTACTTCGATCGTATCTCTTCGCGTAAATAGGAGGAAAGTGCAATTTCGTCTCGGGTGATATACCGAGCGAAGGAAAGCAAAAATTTATCGTATTCGACGAAATACAGTTACGTCAAAATGTTGCCTTACGTCTGAGGATGATTGCAAAGATCACTTCGAATGATAGCTGTTTACGACATTCGTTCCTATACATTTTTTACTTGTTATTGAAAACAAGACGATAGTGCGCGCGTGCGTGATATAAGCTCGAGTAAAAAAAAAAAAAAAAAAAAAAAAANAAATAGAATAACTGTTCGCGTACATTGTAAATTGTTTGCAATGTCCTTTCGTTATAATACTCGACTCGAGGCGTTTCCACCGTGCACTGGACTGAACCATAATTTGAGAAATAACGCGATAATGGCACGTTAAAAGCTATTGATAATATTTTTACGATCACTCTTACGTAACGCGCGATTATGATGCTTACTTACTTCGTGCGTTTATGTAATTACGTTCAAGGTATCGCGCAAAATCATTCGGTCGTTAATTTTCTGCTGGAGGTTACGAAGGTAAATTTCATATATTACTACGCTACGCTACACGCTCCAATTTTAAGCTTATCGAAGTTCAAAATTCGATCAAGGAGAGTATGATTTATCCGTAAACTTTTGTAGACGTTTTTTATTAGAAACGTTCGCTGTAAAATCTTAACATGTACTCTGATATAAATTGGCTGTGTATTGTTGCGAAATCATTATCTAATTTCCTTGATTCCCTCTATTCATCACCAGTAGCATTTATATCATCTATTATACGTGTAATCTTTTAACTCGCTCCTATGTACTGATAAAATTATTTTTTATTTTTCTTTATTATATACAATAGCTACTTCTCATTCTTATGTTCTATACATCTACGAGATTATTATTTTGTATTTTATGCTATCTTTCGTCTTGTTAAATAAAGATTATTATTATAATTATAATGTAAATAAGCCGCGCGCGCAGTGTCCCAAATAAATTTCCATTCGTTTCTCGCGCATCGCATCGCCGCGACCTGTCGAGATACCTCGTAAAGTGAAGCATTTAATAAGATAATAAAGTAGAGTAATACACCGACACGCGAGATTAAAATCGAGTACCTATGACGCGTAATCTGGAAATCGCTGTTTGATAAGAGGAGCAGGAGCAGAATGCAAATACTGATTATCGGCGTCGAGTGGAAGATTACACGGTAAATACCTGTTCGCCGTGTCGCGTGTAATGTATAAGCGGGGCTCCTTTCTATGGAACCACGAAAGTTTGACGACCGCTATCTACAACCGTGTCAATATACGCTCTCGAAAGCGAGAAAAATTTAGGCACTCGGCAGGAAACGCATATTTGATATTGCCGTTCTCGCCGAATCGTATTTATTAAACCGTTTCTTCATCGATAGTATATGTCTAATACATTATTAATAATCCTTCCTCCCCTTAGTAGATTCCCTCAAACTGGCACACATATTTGCAAAATAAATATTTTTGTACGCCAGTTACGTCACTCGGGGCGATAACGGAAACTCCGAACGAAATCGGAACGGACACCTCAGTCGGAATCTCGGCCCTGTGGGACCCAACGATTCGCGTATAGATCTAGGTTCTTTCACCGGGCATTACGTATTCCGAGCTCGCGTTACAAATACGAGACGCTGTTTGGTTACAGAGACGGATCTCATATTTGGTAAGCGCGGTCTATCTGTGCCGCTCAACTAGACCATTGGAGCGACGCAATCGGCTGAAATACCGCGGAAGGCAGAACGGAGAGCGAGAGAGAAGAGAGAGGTAGGGAATATTTAGGTGGAATGTCGGCGGCGGGGAGCGCAACATCTATTACGTAACGCGGCCTAAACGTCCGCGGTCGCTAATTTACGATTCTTCGTTCCGCGCCGGCTTCGTTGCGTAGCAGCGATCGACGCTATGGTAACGCGAGTATTTCGATCGCGATGAAGGATTTATGCTCGATCGATCGCGACGACCCGCCGATGTATTACGTATGTATTTTATCCGTAAATTGATAATAGACTCGCGCTGGTCTCTGACAAACGGCCGAAATCGACCGCGTGGTTTGATCGTTATTGGGAAGCCCATTGACATTTCGCGTTCGTTCAGACCCGGAATCAACCCGCGTGACTCGCGAGTTAATTCGACGTGAAAATTTGACGTTAATCTTCTCGGATTCTCGAAATTTGTTCGAGTAAAATTCCACTGGGAAAATAGAGCGACAACCGAGCCAAAGCGCAGCACTCGAGGAGTCTCTGTATGAATGAATTCCCCGCTATGAATCGTCGAGTGAATACTTTCATTCGGGATTGAAGAGTGAATCTGATGTATTCTACCGTTCGCAAGAACAAATTCACTCTAATCGATTGAGAGAGAAATATTTATGAGTATTGATTAAAGTCCAATCTCTCCAAATTCCGGCTGAGCTCTTACAATTTAAGTTGGCGATGTTTTCACTACTCTCCAAGTGAATTTTCACTCGTTTTGAGTGAAATTACATTTCACGAAATCTCAAGAGAATCACAAGCCGCAGAAACGTCATATTACTGTGAAAATTGCCGAATCACATTTCACAGTCCGCGGACCGCTCTCTCTCTCTCTCTCTCTCTCTCTCTCTCTCTCTCTCTCTCTCAGTCCGAGTTAGCACCGTTAGATTGTGAAAGTGAAAAGGTTGATTTATTTTTCCACCTGAATCGAGAGGCCGGATTTAAAATTTGAATAAAAAATTTGTGCGTGAACTCGCTTAGAAAACGGGAAGAGAACCAGGTGACAACGTTCGCCCTTGATCGCGCGACGCTGAATCCTGTTGAATATACATATATCAAGCGAAACTGTTAAATACGCGGGCGTACAAATGAGATTTCTGCATTGCAACAGGTGCAAATACCAGGGTCATATTAAGATCCTAAGCCATTCAAACCGCGACGTATTAAGAGCTTAAGGCCGCGCATGATACATCGCGAATGTCAGACTGATGAAAATTAAGCCGATGGAATGCATCGACGCCGGGACTTAACAATTCCGAAATACAAACAGAGAGGAAGCTCATTCGAAACAACTCTGGTATGAAGTACACGACGAGTGGAGAGCCAGCGCAGGTAATCGCGTGAAAGAACGAAGCGATATTCGTCGCCGTAAGAAATTCACTGGCGCTTGCAAAACTATTTGTTTACAAACGCATCAATCTCGACGGTAATTATAACGGACAACCGCGCGTCACTCGGTACATCAAGCGTCTAACGAAGATTAATTGACGGTCGCGGGTATATCGGCTCGGCAGGCAGGCACGCACGCACGCACGGACAAGCACGCAGGCAAGCTCGAAATCGTCGTTCCTGACACGCAGCCCAAGTTTTCGTATGAGCTCGTCCGCGAGACGTCGATCATCGCTAGCTATATGTAGTTCCCGAGGAAAGAGAAGGCGTCGTTAAAATTGTACACGAGCGAAAACACGCGAACGAGAGGGATGCTAAATGCGTCGTCTCCTTTACGAGGCCGTTTTTACGAGTCCTCGACGGGCCAGTGATTTCCTCATGTTTCGCGGATGCGAGCCGAATATCAAAGCAGAAGAAAGTGCCGTTCGGCACTACTGTATCACCGATGGCGCAATCGACGGGCCGAAAGTAAAAGCGCACTTGCCCTCGGAATTTTATACCTTGTCCCGCTGCATAATTTACGTCTCTCTCTTCGCGAAAAGAAGGTTACGATTTATACGACGTGTTTATGATAATGATCTTCGGCAGATATATTATACAATCTGGTGATACACGTTCAGCATAGAGATACGTGCGAGCAAAGAAAGATACAGGAAAGCACTTGAAATCGAGGTTGCACTTTTGCGAGATTTAGGCCGGTGTTAATAGTCGTTAGTTGTCTCAAATGAGATACGCGGATTTGAGTTTTGAGCTTTTCGGCGGAATCGCAATTACAAAAGTATAACGATTATTAATACGAGGATGTCAAATATTAATATAAATCACGGTGAAAGATAGCCTCTCTCGAAGAAAAAGAACGCCAGAATCCCCGTGGGAGCCGTCATTAGAATCAAGTTCGATGGAAGTGCGCGATCCGCTGAAAATAATCGCACGCCCCCGCATCCCCCGGGCCGATTCCGCCAATATTTCGTTCTTGTAGGGCCTCTAGAGATATTGGATACCTCGCGGTATTGGTGGCGCCGAACATCCATAATCGGGGATATATGCCGACGAATGCATCGCGCAAATTGCGCTCGGGCGGGTATCCGGCTAAAAGCACTTTGTCCCCCGAATGCCGCGGATATCTACTTTGTCCCGCGAAACGCGTCTGATCCATTATTCAAAATGGAGAGCCGCCGGCGTAGACCAGCTGGCGTACGGCGGGATCGTTTCAAGAGGCTCAAATATTAGTCCGCTGCTATTTTTCTCTAGACTTTCGCCGTTGAATGGAACCATCTGTGGTTCGCGACGTCTGTCCACGCGCGTGTGTGTGTGTGTGTGTGAACCATTCACTCAGAGTCGACGGTAAGGTGACAAAGATCGTGAGATTGTCGGATTTTACTACGCGTGCGAAACGTCCCTTAATTAAAGTATTCATTCAGCGCGCTTCGCGGTAGTCGCTGATCCTTTGATCAAAATTTTACCTACAAAACTTCAAAATCGCTCGGTTTTTTTGAAAAAAGAATTAAATGTAAATAAAAATAGAAGTTAAGAATAAAATTAAAATAATGATAAAATATGGCTGACAACTGACAGGCGGTATGAAGAAATGTATCGTGTGAAAGCATTCGGCATAAGCAGAATTATTGATTCGGAAATTACATGTCAACGTGCCGTATCATAATAAAAAAGGTGTTAACCGAACATATTATTAATCGGTCTCACTGTATAAAAGTACAGGCAATTATTCGTAACAGGTTCTACGCAATTGGAATACACACACGCATGTACAGGAAAAAGAGCAAAATATTTTTCACTTGAGCACGATGCGCGCTTTCCGCCACAAACATTCGCAGATACGCAAATACTCGCTACAACTCGTTTGCGTGTCCGCGCTGCGAACAGGTTTTTTTCCTCGTATTCCGCAAATAGCCTGAACTTGTTTAATTTCCGAGAAGTTCACGCGCGAAATAGTTCAATCAACGCGAGCAGAGAAGAATGATCAGCGAAACTCTCAAACCGTCAGGCCGAAAAGGGACACCCGGTATAAATGCGGCTTCTTCCACGGCGAGGCACGACGGATCAAAGGATCAATTTAAAGACGGTCGCTCGGTATCGTGTGTACGCACGTCGTCACCAAAAACAATTTCGCCTTATTAAGAGCCCCAGCGTCGTAAAGCTGACGAGTTAACGAGCCGCCGACTCGTTCCTTGTACGCGGTATGTACCGGGTGAAACGCAACGATCAGTCATTGAAGGACCGAAAAATCTCGCGGCATTCGTGTGAACGTTTGACGCGCGTCGCCGGCGTCAAAAGTCGTGCACGGATTAATCGCGGCGAAATTTCCGCGTCGACGACGAACTAAGAAGAAGAACGTGCGACGCAAAGGCACGCACCTCGCCGAGTTTTGCGCGGGATATTATCGCTGTACGTACATATGATGTCCACCAGAGCAGAGAGATTTGAAATCAGAGAGCCGGATTTAGCGATGTGAATTCCTCCGCGCGCGCGTCCAGGGCGCTTTGAGAGAGAGAGGTGGCTTCAAATATTAACATTAATATCCCGCCCGTTGGCTGCTCTCCGGCATTTTTCGACGTCGGCGAGACCGGCGTGGCGCGCTGAGCGTTACTCTCCGAATATTCAATTATCATTACAGAGCGAACGTCTCTTAATTGACGCGCGACGATAACCAAGAAGTAACGCCGATAATCTCAGATATGTCAACGTTGTAACGCTGATGGACGTTAAGAGGCTCGCAAATATTCGTGTTCATACGGCGAGCGCATACGCCAAGAATAGCCGGTTCTCTTGTAAAAATAATAACTTATGTACACGCCAACGGAGGATTCGGTGCCGGCTGAATGGGGAGCTCCGAATCGCCTCTTTCAGGGACCTACTTTCCACAAGTTTCCTCCTCGCTCGTTTACGGATCTCCTTCGCAACGCAAATCAGATCGATTTGCAGACCCAGGCAATTAGCACCGCGTGCGTGCCGCGAATCCCATTTCGACATTTGCAGCGTCACGAACGTGCCTCTGGCATATCGTGCTAAATGCACGCGCGATCTTTCGCGTTTGCACATTCCTTTAGGAGAAGCGCAAGAAAAGAAAACGGGCACGGAGCTGATCCGGCGGACAGATCGGCTCCGCTCTATCTCGCGAAATTATTCGCACCGCGCGCTGTTTCGCGAGATTACGCAAGGAGCCGAGCCGAGCTGAGCGAGCGCGACGTCAAGAGAACGCGGGAACCGTGATTAATTATTAAACGAGCGCGCGAGAGTGAAGTTACGCGCGGGATAACCGAAGGATTACATAAGACCAGTTAGCGTTAATCGAAAACGTCGTACTTAGATTGGATCGAATGAGAACGGGCGACTTGGAAAAATAGCTTTCCACGCGACGCGTCGCGTCGACGCGTACAAATGCGCCGGCCCGATTTCACCGACTGAAGCTCCGTGTCCGCCGGATCTCCTCCCTCCTCTTATTCGGTGGTAAAAGAGCACATCGTGATTATTCCGGATCGCTTTTCGCAATAGCTCCCCGGCGTAGATTAACATAAAATGATAAAATCCAAAATTTCCATCCTCATTTATCAAATCTCGAAAAATCCTCTCTCCCTTTCTATCTATAGCTTTCATACAAATAGCATATGCTCAATAATCTTTATTTGAATTTCCATATGATAAAATATGGAACGATTATAACACTTGCAAATATACACTGAGAGAAAAATATTTGGTATTTGTGACCATCATAATGAAAGAATTATAATTAGAAGAGGCGGTTTTCTAGTATAGATTACTACGGTGTCAATGATAGTAACCTTGCATGTATATTGCTACTGTTATTATTATTATTAAAACCATAAAAAGGATATAGTTGAGGCCAAAAAACGATAATTTCCCCCAGTATCGGAAGGAGAAACTCGTGTTTTTTTTTCGGTTCGAGGAACACTGCGTTACACAATCTATCTATGTCGCTACACTCACCTCGGAGTTGCTGGTGGCGACACTGGACAGACCCGGAGACATGGCGCCGGTGGCGGGGTCCGGGCTCGCCGAGACCACGGGGTGGTTGCCGTGAGGAAGCAGCGCGGGGGCATGTGGGTACGAGGCGAGATGAGGATGCTGCGGCTTCGGGTGATGCGGGCCGGGCGGTGCACTTTGCACCACCATTGGGACGGGCGGCGGCCCGGCGTCGACCGGCGTCCTGCCACCCTCGCTGCCGACGACTGCATTGCCGGCACCATCACCACCCCCGCGAAACGACTCGTGCAGGTACTGGCGCACCTGGTTCTTCTGCTTCTGCACCACGTGGTAGCGCGTTGGATTTTCTAACAGTGTCCGCACCTATGGGGGGATACAACGTTAAGAATCATCAGCGCGGAATAAGCAAGAGGCAGCACGCAAGATGCGAACCGATCGGAATCTTCGCCTGTACTGATTATTTCTACTAATTATTAACGTTTAATGTTATCGCTTGTTGCGCTTTCATCTGTCAAGAATTATGTGGCACTGATAATTTTGATTTTATTAAACGCATTGCATATCGTTGAAAACCCTCTAATCTAATGGAAAAACTGAAATGAAATGAAAATAAGTGGGATTATAGAAAATATTTGGGTGAGTGAAATTCTAGAAAATATTTTAATATGAAACGAAGGTCAAAATCGGGGGATCAAGTTGACATTCGTTAAGGAGGCCGTAATTCTAATACGATGGTTTTACGGATATGATGAGCCGATTCGCTTACTGCTTAAGTCTTGTTGTTTACATTTTCCCGTGTGCTGTAACCCTTAACCATCCCTGAAGATCGTCAATCTAGCGCAGGGGCAAATCCGCGCGAAATCGTCGCGAATCCGGAGAACGTCGTCACCTCCGCGCCCGACCTTTCACGAACGCGCGACACCATGTTGCGTGGAGCTAATTACAAGGTAAACCATCGACGACTCTCGCACCTACTGCCTCTCGTTGCGTTTCCCACCGTCCTCCCACGCTACCGAACATTATTCCGGGAGGTTTAGCGGTATAGACACGGTGTACCGAATAGATCTATTAACGGCGTTACAGAACACGGTTCGCCTTACCGCGATACGGCAAACTGCTGGGACCTCGAAACTATAAGGTATCGTTATCTTAGTCGCTGTTTCTCCCGCGCTCTCCTCCTCCGCGTTCCCTGTACTCAAACGCTCGAAATATCTATATACGCGGAGCTTTAAGCGACGGAAACGCAAACGATGGTAACCGGATGCTTGACCCTTCGGAGAACAACGCTCTATCTGAGAAGACCGTTCCGCGTTTGGCTTTGCGTACTTCGGTACTCCCGTGAAGTCTAACATGAAGTTTCCTCTCTCTCTCTCTGAATTTGATACAAAATCTTGCTTTAACATTACGCGACGGGAAATAAAAAAAAAGCGGAGAGGGTCGAAGATACCTTCATTTTCTTGTAATAAGATATAATAATAATACGATGGCGTTATGCGATAACTGTTCGCACGAATGAACAAATAACCGTGCATTCTCGGAGGGTGACGTATCAATTATACTGTATAATAACGACGATGCAATGTCATCACTGGAAAAAAGGATCGGGTAAAAAGAACCGAGTCTCAAGGTTACGCAAATTGTTGCACAAACTGCACTCGAGTCAAGCTTGTCTCACATAAACGAGAGATTGAAAGAACACCCAAATTTTGCTGCAAAAATTAGAGCAAATATAATAATTAATATATAATCCTGAAATGGAGTTCGCTTAATTCGATTCCTTGTTTCGACTGTTGTCTTTTTATAATTGTTACTTTAACGCACTTGTGAAAGAGAGGACAACTTTTGAAAAAAACAATTGGGAGACAACTTCTTATATTAAATTATTTAATTACTCGCGAGTTCGAACCGATCTCTCGATCTGGGCGCAAGCAGTTCAGCATCGAGCATGCAAATCGAAGCGATAATAGCAGTACATACTTGCAATACTTGCGGCGGCACATCCACGCCAATGGTGGGCAATGGCGTAGGTGGCACTGGTCTGGGCGGTGCGGCAGCTGGCCTCTGCTGCTGCAAGCTCTGCCGGAATTCCGCCTCTCGCCTCTCCTGCTCATGCAGCTGCTCCCGCATCAGCTGCAGCTTCAATTGCGTGCGCGACGTCGGCGTCGCTGTTTTGAACGTCGGCGGACTGAAAAACCGATATTTCGTTCACGTAAGACCTTATCCCACCGTGTCGCCTTCTCGCCGGTATACTTTTGCGATTTATATTCGCGCTATCTCGCACGCGCCCGCGAGCGCCAGTTAACGCGAGATGGACCGTATCAGCTGTATCGCTGTAGAAGTAATAATCCAACAGCCTGAAATTTCTCCACCGAAACACGAGAAACTAAAGTCACGTATTGTACGGGTTTGATAATAGAAATAATTCATACGATATCTGCGTTTGTATTACGTAGACGTTTCTATAAAAATATCGTGGAAACTTGGATTAGAAGGGAGATAAAAAAAAAAAGATATTCTATGATGAAAGTATTCTCACAAAAGTATTCTCCTAATAGTAGAGATGTACGTACGTATTATATATAAAAAAAACCCGATTATTTTTTAATTGTCGAATGTAATCAAGAAATTTCGACCGAAGTGACACCAATTTTCATCTGAAATTTAACTACTTCGGTAACATTTAACGCGTGCGCGACTGAACTTCCCGGTAACGTGAGCGTTTTCACCCGACGTTCTTGTTACCAGTTGAAGCAAATGACGTTGCATCGAGTTCCTCCTCGCGGCGAAGCTCGTTCAGTTACGACGGTCGCGCGTTCGTTGTCGATAAATGTGCGAATACTCGACGTACCAGTTGAGCGAGTATATCGAGTCCCAAGTCCGAGACGACGCCAATTAATCTCGCAGGGCAAACACTATTGAATCGAACTATCTTCGCGGCGACAACAAGGAATCCTGTAAAGCGAGTCGGTCGATACGCGGCATCCAAGTAGATATGACATTAATGGAGAGACGCGATAGGCGAATAATAAACACGTCGCATTGTGATGAGGAATGTTGATCTAATTCGTGAAAAAAATTCGGCCGAAACTCTTACACTGCGGCGAAGAGAAGCTCGTCTTGACATAATATTCATATTTTATGACATATATCACGAATTATTTATGTATACTTCTTACAATATTTATAAATATGATATGTGAAATTTTAATATAATCCACAATTCGAAAATACAGAAAGTAAAATCATAATTTCGTTCATTTTAACAAATGCTTTTTAAAAAGCTTACGATCGAAATGTAACAAACATCGTGATAATCAAACGACAAATATACATGTTTTAATAAGCATTTTGCAAAAGTGTGCACGATAGAAACCCGTGCAAATAAATTAATTATTGATTAAAACAGAACGTGACGGTTAATATGCGAATCCCCCATTTGCATAATGAATCGAGAAATATTCACCAGATAGCTACAAGAAATGAATGAATATTTCAAAGCAGGCCCCGTGTGAAAAATTGATTCAAAGCGTCGATGAATATCATATGGCAAGCAAAAGAAGGACAAAACTATACTTTGAAGTTGATTCGCTCGGACAACTAGGCATGGAATTCTCTTTATTAATGTCCTAGCCGCCCTACCAGAATGGTGTTAGGAAATTAATGGTACCATGATTCGGACGTAAAGTCGAGTGATGGTATTACCGAGTCTTGGCAGCGTTGCTGCTCCGGCGATATTCGCGCGAGAACGCGCGGAATCGTCCGAATTCGCGGATAGCGAAACGGCCGTATAATTCAGTGCGCGTAATTTATGGCGAATCGGTAGCCAGTAAAATAAGTAGGACTTTCTTCGAAGTGCGCGAATGTTGCGAACAAACGGAAAAAGTACCACGTCGCGAGTACTAACGTCTCTGTAGTACTGCGAACGCGCAGAAATACATTGCGCATTCGCAATTGTCTTCTTAATTTCTTAACCCGCACGCTTGATCTCGTGCGAATAAAATCATTCGCCTTCGCGCTATTAGCGTTAAGAACAAGTATGTCATCGCGCGCGTCGTGTGTATATCCGAGGCGTTCGTTTCGTCGTCGGCTAAAGGACATTCCCAATTCGGGAACAAAGCCAAAATCTGGCCATAAGAAGACCGAAATAGAGAGGTTGCGCAATTTGGATCGAGCGTTAGTTCCCATCCTACGAGACGATCTTTCTCTCTCCCCGCTCTATCGCTTTTTATTAAATCATACATTTATTCTCCGTATATCTCGTTCATTGAGAGAAATAAGTATTTGATATTTGTGACTATCAAGATGGATCAAGACGCAAGGTTTCTTTGGAATGTCGCTTCTTTCAAATAACATATTGCTTGTGACAATCATTATAATGTTTCGATGAAAATACAAAAGAAATATATTATTTGACATAAAGATATTTATTGTTTGAGAAACCAAACAATCCTGTTTCTTGAAAAAGTTTCAAACATGTTCGTTTGTTTGCTCCATCCCAAAAGACAAATTTGTTTCAAGAAAAAAAGAAAGAAAAGAAGCAGAGAAATTTTGTTAAATTCAAAGAAATCCTTTTTCTCTATGTTGTTGAATAATTATAGTCGGAGCAATCATTTTCTTTTAACAAGTAATACTACTTTATGATAATAACCTTATATATATATTGCTACTTTGTCGTTAAAACCAGAAAAAAACATGACTGATATCCAAAATGACTATGAGATTCTAGTGGAATTATTCATATTTTTTTCTCAGTGTGCTAGCAAGAATACTAAAAATATTGATAGGAAACTTCATCTGAAGTTTTACAAACATACCGACAGATTCTTCTAGCCTTGCTGCGCAAACCGATAACGATCAATAACGAAACTTCAGAAACTGAAGTTAACTGTTTACAACAACTAAATGATCAAACTTTGAATTTGAGATTCGGTCTTACAAGCGACAGAAGAGTCGAAGCGACGCCATATGTACAAGAAAAGGACGCTGAAAATTCGCCGAAGTCTTAAACTCAAAAGCTATCTTTGTGCGATTACGAAATTAAAAATTCCTTCGTTTCCAGCCGCGTGCGCGGGTGCGCTACGAGAGCTGCCGTAGTAAAGCTGTTACAACTTTTATAATAGTACCGGCTGGTTCGTGAAAGGCGATTTAATCAGAACACCGGCTTTCCCGGAGACCATTAAAACGTCTTACGAATTTTTCTATCGCCTAAGACAGACTTGCTTCTTTCTCTTAACACTTCTATTCTTAAAAAGCATGGACCTTTTATCATCAACATGTTTGTAAAGTTTTGCTAAAATTAATTAAAACTACAATTTTTAATGTTTCACATTGTGCCAAATGCGAGTGTTACGTTATATTGTGAAATATTAAAATCTCATATATTTCGTGACATTATGAAATTTTTATAGAAATATCGCAGAAAAATCAAAACACGAGATTAAGTATAACGACAGAATAATACGTTTGGATTAAATATCAAACGTTAGATTTAAATGTCAGGGAAACTACATGACGCAAATATGAATTTCGTCAGTTTGACAGTCGATTAAGTTGTCGATGTAAGCATCGGATAAGGACATCGACATACTTAATCGACTCGAAGAAGAAATAATCGGCTGGGAGAGAGTGGCGATCAGAAGTTAAGAATCGAATATTACATATGTTGGCTGAGTTCGGCAGAAAACTCGCGACTGTGTGTCAGATTAAGGAATGAAACGAAAATACTGATGGAAGATTGGAAAAGTTTCCAATGAAAAATTTTACGCGGGTAAGGCCGAAGTTGAAATGGAATTGGATAGTTCCATTCCTTCCGGATAATCATTGTATTGATATTTAGTGGGAAACGCGAAAGTCGAATACCTGAACATACCGAGGGTCACGTAAACGCGCGCATTGTTTCAACGCTATTACATCGAACTTCGCTTGCACGTTACGTCATTAATTAGGCAATTTAATATCGCTTCTAGACGAAACTTGCCATTGAAAATCGATACAGCTAAATTGCTACTGTTAAGAACCAATTAAAAGCGCTCATTTAGTAGAAATTTAATCATCCCCGCTATGAGATCTCTCAACTTTACAACTTCCAGAGATCGATAAAAATAATTTGTTCCTTAGGATATTACCGTTGTGTATAATCGGAAAAATTTAACAATAAATGTCCAATATTATCATCGATCAATTTGGCGAAATTTCCGATAGAACAAATAACCTCTCCTTTGTGTTCTGAATATCTCTCAGAATTATCTTTAAATTATTTAATTAAAACAAAATGGACGGTAGGAGGAATCTTGGTCGTGTTCTTCCAAAGATATTCAACTCAATTATCTTGAGACTAATAACAACACACTAGTAACTGATAATAAATCGAAGCCCGCGTACCTCCAAATTAATAATCAGAGAGTTAAATGGATTCTCAGATACGCGTAACGCTATATGATTAAATTTCATTACATAATTCCCTCGCGTTATTACCCAAAAACAACGCGCCGATGCGGAAGGTTTCGGCAGCAAACTAGAATGTTTTTTTTTTTTGTAAACACAGTCGGCAGATCGAAGGTGGCCACGGCGCAGCCGTATATTTCTCCTCGCGATATTGGATATTGGACGACCGAAAATAATTTTCGACGGTCCCGTCGGATGCCATTAATTCTCCAAAGTCACGTACGAGTCCGCGCAATACCCCGCGCGAGTTCCTGTCCGTACGTATCGCACTTTTTGTCGAGGGCTTTTATACGTGTGCCGCGCTTAGCGGGGTGGGCGACCGTAATACTGAATTTAGTGCTTATATAAAGAGCGACGGAGGATCGCTTATGGCAGCTTCATGCAAATGCGCACGAGCCCTCCGGCCCTCCTTCTTACTCACTGTCTCTCTATATGCGACGCGCAAGGATTCTCGCAAGAGGATCCCCACCGGTGGATCCGGGGAACACGGTGCCCTATGTGCAAAGGAAATATTATTTTAAGGATAAGAATTTTTTCAAGATATATTCTTAATTAGTGGACGAATATATTGAACAATGTAATACATAATTGTCAGTCGCATAAATCTTCGGAAACGACGAGTACAGTTACTATAACAAACAATACTAGAATAATTTTATTACGCGTCAGGTAACTTGGCAAAATGAAAGAACATAACATAAATGAAACGTCTTGACATATTGAATAATTTTGTCATATCTTGAATATCTTCATAACGATTCATTAATTTCTTTCCCCAGATATGAAGCGGACATTTGGTGCGCCACCTAAAAAATCCACCACTGAGGATCCTGGGGGAAAAAATCGCCAGGCAGATATTACAGAGTGTGGGAGGCAGAGGCCGGTTGGTATTAATGTCATTAGTCTCGAAGAAAATCGGTGGCTCGCCGTCGCCAAAGTTTTATCTTCATTCCCAGGGAATGAATTAAGTGAGAAAATATAGCCGCGAGCTCCGTCAGACGGCCGATATAAATCGCGATAATATGGAAAGCAGCTTCTTTGTCGGATTAATGTATACTCCCGACTAAGACGTCAGCTCCGGCCGAACGAGGCCGTACGTGCGCGGAATCTCATCGTCATGGCGGAGATTATTGTCGCGGATGGGCTCTCGATCGTGAAATTCGAACAGCCATTTACTTCGGTATTCGATATTCCGGCGCGAGAGAATTAACCCTAAAGAGCACGAGTGAATTTATGGTAGAGGGAGAACAATAATAGCTGCGAATCTCTGCACACAAAATGATTATAAAACGACTTTCTCTTCCTTCCTTCGGCAATATTCTTTCAAAAACCTTTTTTATCAAAATTACTATCGAGGTAGAGAATGAACATCTCAATATTCACAAATGCTTCCAATAATTATATTCTTCGCGAATTTGAAAGATCCAAGCGACTGCGGAGCGCTTTACATACGGTTGAAATGAAGGGCGACACGGAGACGAGGTAGAAATTCTTCCTCGATGTGTTTGACGTCGTATTAAATGCCACGCCACCCTCGCATTCATCGCTGCTTGAGTTCTCTCGACGTAGAATTTAATAATAACAGACATTCGGCGAACGAGCCTGTCCGCGAAACAAACCGGCTAGAAATAAATTCAACCTTTGCCCTCGCATTCATCACGCCTCTCTTTCTCTCTCCTGTGCCTGCGCTGCGAAAGTTTGCGGGTTTATGAAAAGCACGAGAGTGTCGACTGATAATAACAATCATAATCGTAATAAACAGGGAGCGGAAAACGATTTACCGGAGAGACGATGGAAATTTGTCGGGAAACTTTTAGTTTACGGAAAGAACGAGCGGAGAAGCGAAAGGGAAACAGGGAAGGTGAGATGGCGGGAGACGAAAAGAAAAGATGACGGAAATACGATGTTAAAATACGAATAGCCCTTTGAAATATTACAACGACCAATATTCCGACAAAAGATAAAATCCCAATTTGCGACTCGCATCGATACATCATTCACGTGAATCGGCTCTTCTCGCAATCTTGTCTCTTATTCCATACGCTTCCTTTTCCTTCGCGAATATCGCCAACCATTATATTATTCGAATAATATTGCAATATCATATGAAATACGGAAATAAGAGCGATATGAAACGAATAAGAGCAACGATAAGAATAATATAAAAAATAATCCGCGCTTTCGGTGGCAAAATATACATGTCCCAAATTAATGGGAAATTTCCAGGCGACGAGTTCTTTGACGTATTTTTGTACAAAACATAAAATATTAATACTGAATTTCACGCTGAAAAAGTTCCGATCGATCACGGCTGAAATGAAAATATCTTCCAGTAACTCCAACAGAGACATATAACATAGAATGAAATAAATAAGAGTTTGAACAAAGGCGGTACTACGAACCGATGGTAAAAGTTAAGAGTGCAGCTTGCAATGAACAATGCGGAGGAGTGCGCGAAGAAACGTGCCGACCTGAATTATACAGAGCAGTCGATTAATCCGCAGGAACGAAGTTTTCTAACGAAGTGCACTTAGGTCGCTGCGCCTTAGGAGGTAAATGACCACTACCCTCCCGATTATGGTATTACAAATTTTCCGTCGTTTATCTCCCGGCCGGGCGCGAATGATCGCGTGGAACATTTTGTGTCGATTGCGTGTCGCGTTAATTCGAACAAGAGGATTTTAATTGTCAGCGCGAACGAAAGAATAACCACCATTAGTGGCGGCGTTTCTATCTCGTTGCGACGAAGACAAGTCTGCGGTAAGCTGGTAAAAAAAGAACGGGTTTACGACGATCGACGTTTACGGATATCGCGTTAATGCTTCATTAAGATCAATCAATGTCGCAACATAGCAGTTCCCCCGCCGTATTTGCCGTTTCGACGAGAACACATGTATCCTTCGCTCGGGGGGCCGGTCGGTTTCACGATATTCCCGAATTTCGTGGAAATCGACGTGATCGAACACTCTCCCCGCAGGCGGGAGAGAAACACTCGTAAGCTCGGAATTCTCGCGCGAGATTACGCTTTCGCAAGCTCCGTACGGAGGGCAAACGCGGAGTTTGCTGGCCGGAAAATTACGCAAGTTGACCGTACGGGGGTCTCGGCCGTAATCTTCGGCGCGTACGTGCACCAACACGTGGTGGCAGTGGATCGCGCCGGACGATCGGACGATACGGATTCGGGTTATGCAAATGCGGAAACCGGAGAGAGGAGAAAGAGCGGGAGAGAGATCGACCGATACGTTACAGCACGGAGGCGACGTTACCGTTACCGTTACCATTCTCGCTTACCGTAGCGGAACCGGGGGAAGGTAATCGAAAGCCCCTCGACGAAAATCAGGAACAAGGTCGTGCGACCGGCATGCGCTACGTAATTAGCCGTACGACAAAGCGATTTAGCGAGAAATTGTTCGTGATACCGTCAGGCTCACATTTATGGTGCAAAGATGGCCGCGTAATTTAATCGTCTATGAATTATGCAGCCCGGGTCGTTTAATTCTCCGCGAAATTTATATCTCGCGAATGGCAATAATTCTCACTCTTCGAAAACAATCATTCGTCGGTGCGTCCGCTGTTAGTGCGAAAATAACAGACTGTTATCGCCGCAAAAACGAATCGGTCGCATATAACTGTAGTCGCAAATTTGTGAAGTCGTGAGCTGCGATCATCGCCGCCGATAAATGTACGAGCTGAAAGCGCGAGTTCCGACTGAACGAGACCGAGGATCCCGCTGTCGGGATATGATTAGATCTCCGACGTTCATAGAGCAGAAACGGACGCGAAGAATGCGATCTCAGTGCAGTAAATTATATACGAGAGCAGATAATAAAATTTATCAATATGCAATCTAAGTGTCGATAATTTAATCCAATTATTAAATGTTTTAATTTAATATTAGTAATTTAATATCTTCACTAAAATTTGTATCTGTTAATTTTAATCTTACTCGAGACGCGAACGTCAAACGAACCGTCAACGTAAAAAATGATCTTCCTTCGGAAAATATTGTTTCCTCATATTTTCACTATACTTTTAGTACACAGTCGACCGCGGAGAGGCTAAAAATAATACGTGACAAACCGTAACCCGCGCTAAAAATAAATGAATTAGCGCTATACGTCTCTCGGAATTCGCGAAGTCATTGGCTACGATTGTCGCTAGTTATATATTGTTCACGCGACTATATATAAGTGACTTAAAAACGCGAGTTCCGACTACAGAAGAATCTTGTTCTCTCGCAGCGGAGGACGCGACGATCTGGATCCGGTCCAAACGTCGGTGCGAAACGCGCGTATGGAAAAGCCGCACCAATATGGATCCCGATGTTTACGTTAGCACAGCGATCGCGTTTCCTGCGCGTGCATCGATGCACTCGATTCGATCGGAAGCGAAAAGTATTCGATAATTTGTAAGCGCGATGAATCGGCCGTTGCCTTTATGCGAAAGGAAAAATATTGGTTAATTTATTTATACGTGGCTATTAATGGCTATATGTTCCGAAGCTTCCATATTCATTTTCAACTTCTACCGGGGGCGCTCATAATTTTCCTCTTACGCTCTTTTTCCTCAATGGCCGCCGCCGGTAGCACGAAATTGTTTGAATATTTATGACGCGTATACGCGCGATTGTGTGAAACTATGTTACGCGATGTATTTTACGTATACCGATAATCGATGGAGAGAAAGAGAATCGAGGTGGGAAGAACGTTTACGCCGGCGCATGCAGAGAGATATTCAGATAATTTCAGCATACAATGTTTATGTTACGTTATGACAGGCTCGCGCGCGGTTAAATGTAACGTGTTAAATTTAACATCGGAGCATTCAGCCACGTTAGAGTTTTTATCGATTATCAGAGCGGCTTTATCGCAGTAATATTACTGATATAGTAATGTTGCAATTAATTGCTCCAGAATTATTATCAAACCTTAATCAGCGATTTTCTACACCGTTAGCGCGGGAACATAATCATGCATAAATTCAACATAATTTTCTGCGAATGTTTCATTTGCGTATGACTCGGCGGGAGAGTATCGAGTATAATTCGGAATAAAAAATCTCTCTTATTGCTCTATATGTGACGCGTACGTTAAATTTTCACTCATCCTCGATTTGTAATTAACTGATAATTCCCCCTCGTCAACACCGATGCTGTATTGCAGAAAACCTTCGTGATGATGCAAGGTGAACAGGTTGCTCAAATTTATCGCGACACGTTTCGACAAGCGGGCAATAAAGGAGTCTGAAGTATCGTTTACATTTATTGCCAGCCGTATTTGGCGGCTCGGATTCGGCTTAGCGAACAGCGATGTTGCTCTTCGCGAACGAATTACGTACGGAGATCTCCAGAAGAAGTCAACATTGACGGAATTGCGCAGCATTCCGGAATTCGTCGCGATGCCCCCGTTCCGCTTCGATGCACTTCTAGAAACAGACGCAACGATCTTGACGGTTGCATCGGCCGGTGGCACGCTCGAGACAAGACGACGGGTCAGACGGACGAGTGATTCGCGTTCAGTGAGTTGCGGCAAGGACGTTTAAATTTGGACGTAGTGTTTACGACCGACGTAGACGACGTACGCGCGACGATCAAGTGCAGCGCGCGAGCAGGAAGACTGGCTCGTCGTGAAAGCAGAGCGCGCGCGGGAGTCAATACGCGATTGCCGATGGATTATAAACCGGAGAATAACGGCGGCGTAAACGCGGCCGATAAACTGACCGAACGGATTGAACGAATGATTTATGTCGGGGATGCGTTCACAAAGTACTCCGACGGATTATTTTCCTCGTAAACTAGGAATAACAAATCCCGTCTATAAATTAAACTCGTATTTTTCACGAGGAAATTTAGTCGCGATGTTTTCATAACAACTCACGACGCGGAAAGAGAGGGGGAGGAATTTTATATTTTAGATTTGATACTACATACGTATACGAACGTGTTGGCTAACGATCTCTTGAAAAATTTTGCCATTAGCGGATATTAAAATTCCGGGAGCCGAAAAAATGTGAAAAATAATTAGAGACGCGGGAAATTCTCATTAAAATAAATAACGAGAAATGACGAGACACGTGATGAGGACGCATCGTCGACTAAAATTCACGTCACTCTTCGACCACGTGGTCGTCGATGCACGAAAACGCAGTCTGATTCACGCGACGTGTAAGCGTCAAAATAGCTGCTATTTCTTAGTTTCTGCAAAATATTAGTCAAACGATCACTCTGAGATCGCATTTGCAGGTTTGTTAGGACAAAATCCCTAATAAACAGTCGAAATTACATCACCTAAAACCACGAGGGTGACAAAAGGGAACAAATGGTTGTAAGTGTCGTACAACCATCGCAATACGCACAGCATATATTACATACACATATTTCTTCAGAATTATACAGACAAAAACTAATAGCAGTCCAAGGCAGAAATGACCAAGCGAGGATGGCCAGATTAAAAAGTAGCGACAAACGCAACAACCCACAGACATATAGTAAACTGAGCATTGTCATTGGAGAGCTGAAGCCAAGATCAAAGGACAGAGATATGTTAACAGTGATGATGCTTTCTCTGTCACACAATACTGCAGAAGGGAACGATGCAGTAAGGGAAAGAATGGACATAATGAAGAAAAGAGAAGAATAATATGTATTTGATTGTCTGAGAAGGCATATAAATAATACACCAGTGTGTGTGTGTGTGTGTGCGTGCGTGTGTGTGTGTGTGTGTGTATAGTTATTAGTTCATAATACTTGTAAGCATGTGTCGCTTCTCCTTTTTCTTTCTCCCCACAAATCAGACAAAGAAAGCACCACTGTCTTATTAACGCCGGCTTCCATGGGAGTGCTCAGTCTATTCCATAGGTCTATGACAACAACCGTGAGACACCGAGGAGTTAAGCCGATCGGTGCAGTACCAGCCTTGCGGTCGCGTGGCGCGCAGCGGTTGCGTTACGTAGTTGTCGGGCGAGGCAACCGGGGCGGGTGTCCGATCGACGATCGACGGGTCCATCTCGAGGATCATCCGCAGATCCTCGTCGATGCCGATGTGCACGCGCACCCGTTGTCGCTGCTGGCCGTCGGCCGTGGGCGAGCGATTCGAATCGGCGAGACGGCCGTAAGGCAGAGACGTCGCAGCGAGCTGCGACGCCCGTGCCGGCGGCGGCGGCGGCGGCACCGACGTCGACGTAGCCGTCGTCGTCGATGGTCGCAGCACGACGTCGTTTATCCGGTCCAACCGCGAGACCAGCTCCTCGAACTCGACGATCTGTCGCGCGGCCTCGGACGCGCCGCCTTGCATCACGTCACACTTAACGCGCGCGCGCGAGATCGGCCGGCCCGGGGCGTCGCGACGCTACTAAAACCGGAGCAGCGTCGTTGTCGTCGTCGTCGACGACGACGACCAAGCGCCAGGTAACGGCGAACGACGCGGATCTAAACGCGGATCCTTCTCGCTCTCCTCCTCCGCCGGACGGACGCCTTCTCTCTCCCTCTCTCTCTCTCTCTTCGCGCGCACGCATTTATTTTCAATCCGATTCGATATCCTCGTCGCGATGACGCTCGCTGTAACACGTGCGCGAACGCGGGATTTTCCCAAAGCACGCTTTGCGATCGTTGATCCTGCACGACGTTCATTGAAAGTAATCGAGGTGTTTGGGAGAGATCGAGTTGGCGTATAAAATCACGGTCGCTGAGAGATATTTCTGTCCGGGCTGGCCGTAACTATTACTTCCGCGACACACGCACACTCTGCTCTCAGAAAAATAATACGACCTATTGCGGTCCTTGGTTACTTTCAAAATATGCTCGAGCAGATCCGAAATAAATGGGGAGGAATTTACGAAAAGTAAACGTGTGTTGCTCTTCTTGCAATAAAAATATTGTAAAATTTTATTTTTCCGTTGGAGCAAAAAACAACGGTGAACATGAAAAGCATCTATTCACGCTGAACACAGGACAGCGGGAGGATGAGTAAATTGAAATTTATCGATATTTAATTCCTTCACCTAATTGAAACATTTATTTGATCTCTTGGGATTGAAGCTAGTCTCCTACTGGGAACGGGCATGATAGCTCACGCGAGGAAAAATAGTAATAAAGTGGCGCAACTCCAATATTCATATCTGTATTCGCGCCTGCTATCGGGGGAATCACCGGCGCGCGTCCGCCGCTTATCCTCTTCCCTTCTTCGACGGCGGATGAAAAATGCGTCACCTTCCTCCCGATGCGGTAACAGATGCCGACTTGCATTCGCACGCGTGTCGAGCTCAAATTTATCATTATGCGCGTGTCTCGCTTGACTAACTCTGATTAACGATGCACCGTCCGTCCGGATCGTAACCGTGAATGTACCGCGGTGAAAGAAAAACTTGAGCTCCGGTTAGCATTTTAACGACATTGTTGCACAATCGATCCTATCTAAAATGAATTCCTTTTTCTAGAATTTTTAGATTTATCACCCGTTACTCCCGCGATGTCGTCACGTCTATCTATTTTGCGTTAGTCACGCGTCAATTCACTCGGGTTTAAACCGAATCCCACGAACGAAATTCGCGATCACGATGTGGCTGTGCACACACAGGTGCGCGATACGTCTCGCATCACAGTGGCGCAGCTCGTCCGTCCGAAGACGCGTTACGTAACGACGAAGCAGCTGCCGCCGAGAGAGCGTATACACGTGCGCGGGCAAACGGCGAAAAACAAAAGTAGGCATCGACGGCGCAATAAGAAGGAAGGGAAAATAGAATGAAAGAAGCGATTCGTCGTGACTGAGAAATCCGGTATCGCGTTTTCGCGAGCGCCGCGGTGGCGGCGAGCGCACTTATCGGAATTTCCAGTCATTGCACCGGCTAATGCGAGTATCGAGCCGGTTCACACCGGATCCGCGACAACCGCTGTTATCCATCTGCCGCGAGGGGAAGAGAGAGAGAGAGAACGAAAGAGAAGGCTCTATCGGTATCGTCGACATTGTCTCGCGAGCTTGCAGACTTTTGTCGGTTCGACAAAGTCGTGCAGAAAGGGGCGGACAATGTCGCCCACCGGGTATATTATACGTCTCGCGTCGCAACGCTGAAAACACGAGAGAAAGGAAGAGAGAGAGAGAGAGAGATTCCACTGAGTAGCTCGTTCTTCCATTGTGCGAGAGAGGAGTGATTATGACTTGTTACGGGACACAGTGAGGCGAGGGAACACGATCGCAAAAGTCCGGGAAAACTCATTACGATTTAACCAATTTGCAGCTCGACCGCTGAGCCGTCTTGCTGTGGGGAATTATGTTGTTAAAGATGTTACCTCATTGCGGTCAAGTTACGGGGAGATTAATGAAACGTTCCCTCTTATTGCGGAATACGCTTCTATACTGTGTACTGTTGTTATTAATCTCGCCTTTAATATACACGCATATGCGTTGTTAACATTATTATTTATAATTTTCACAATATCACTTCTCCCACAGCGATTATTGCTCGCATTATCTTCGGAAAAAGAAAACGCGCGTTATAAATCGTTGAAGCTTGGAAAGCTCAGTGGCGGAAGAAAGAAACGCGAACACTCGCGATGAAAATGGAACGTGTTTCTACAACGAATCATCGCGCGTACCGAAATCGTTAACGCGCTTCGATGACGCATGATATCCGTACATATAATACTCATCGCGTCCGACCGTCTATGACGTGGAATTAAACAGCGAAAGAATGAAAACAACAATTCGCACAATAAATTCAAGTGATGTTTGATATTGTCAATCATACCGATATTATCAGGAATGATTCCAGGAAATTGCCAAATCCTACGCATTCAATTAAACCTACAAACAATTCTACAATTAATCCCAGCCTACCGCCGCAATTTATCCGAATAATTTGTACTTGATGGAAGAGAATCGAAGGTCGGGAAAAAGATTCAGAAAAGAATTAAGGGGAGAACAAAAAATTAAGAATGCGGGAGCGAAATATTTCGTGCCCTTGTGAGGTATGGAACTTACATGAGCAACGACTCGATGTGTCCTTGACAAGTAAAAAAACTACGCTGGTCTTCGGGTCAAAAGTTAACGGTTGCCTACTTTTTATCGCGCGTTGCGCGTCGATAAGAGAGGTATCGCGATTACAAACGTCATATCTTGCGACTTCAGATAATGGTTGTGACGATTCTTTATCGAACGGTGCCACGGACCGGGGCTGGACCAAAGAGCATAATAAGAAACGCAAACTATCAACAAACACGGAGACAAAAAGGAAAAGGGAAAAGATAAAAAAACTAATCTCGAATAAGGGGGAAATCTATATTTGGAACATCCTATGCATGACGTTGCAACTCTCCGCAAGAAACACAAGCTTTTATTGTGCACTTGACTGCAAAACGTTTATGCGGAAAAAAATTAACTATTCATATAATACAACTGAAATTTAGTTAATTTATCTCATTTTTTTTCTCTATACCTAGTTTTTACCTCGCACAGATAAAAATAGGTCTGCTAATTAAATTTCAGTTGTATTATATGGACAGCTAATTTTTACCTGGGAGCTAATTTTTTTTCCGTGTACAATAAAGTTGGAAACGCAGCAAGCTATCACGATTGACTGTCACTGATGGGTTTGCCTAAGTGACAGTACAAAGTGTGAAAATAAATTTGTTCAAGATAACGTGACAACGTGATAATACATTCGAGATATCCTGGGTTTAAACGTTGCAATATTAGTGCGAATAATAAATATTATGCGAATAATAATATTCGCGCGAATAATAGAATAATATAAGGTTTTAACTATTTTTCGATACCAATATTAGTATAGAAAAATAATAAACTGTTTTTTTCTTTTTCGGGAAAAAGTAAAAATGAAAACTAAAATGATGAGGTAATTTCTGATCCGAGATGCCGTTTTTATCCCGGTTTTTACTTTAATTTTTTCCTAAAAAAAAATATTCGACTTCTTCGAATACCGAAATATTTCCATGGTTATATAACCCAATATATTCGCAAATATATTAGCATGTTGTCATGTTATCTTGGACAAATTTATTTTCGCATCCTATATTGTCACTTCGGCAAGCTCGTCGGTAGTATGACTCTCAATTGTGACAGTTTGCTGCGCTCCCAACTTTATTGTATTTAAAGCGTTTTGCAACCAAATGTACACGCGGTGTGTGAAGCACTCTCGAAAACGGTGGAAATCGCAGCGCCAAGTTCCGGTTAAGTGCCAGTTAATTTGACTCGAAAATTATGCGCGCAGAAAACTGCGATCGCTGTGCGCGGAAAATGCGTCGAGCGACTCGCGTCCCGGTCTTCGGCTTTAAAACCGAGGAGAGATCCCGGACATCGTAATTTTTCCGCGAGCGACTAAAAACGCGCTGCTTTAAACGGCTGAATCTTTCACGGAGCGTCCGGTATTTCCCCAGGCTCGTAAGTCTAGGAAGAACTTGAACAAAAACCGAGATCTTTAAAATGAATGAAAATTAAAATCTCTTTTTTCTTAGTGGGGTAAAAACTCAAACTTTTCAATCTAAATAAAATTCAAACGAAAGTCTTTAAAAGCTTTCGCAAGAATTCAATGTGCGTTAAAATGTGTGTTCTTCGGACATAGTAGTTCGCCGTGCGTATATTGACAATCTCGCTATTTGGATTTAAAATTGATACGATTCGTAACGCTTGCATTCTCAGATCGTGAAACGCTTCTCAAGGTTTGCACAGGTCTTGACTATTATAGTAATAATACCTAATGATCAATCACATTCGGATAAACTACCTTCCTATATAAAGTTATTTAACCTCGCGAACGTACACGTGGCGTATCTTGATTATACCTTGCCATATCGCTGCAATTGTTTCATTGTATAGGTAAAAGCACTACAGTTCAGTTCGGAATCTATTATACTAGCGAAATTAATCTGACTGACGGTCAACCATTATGATACGTTATGATCGTTTTAATGCGTCAAGATGCGTTAAGGATATATTGTCCATTAGTGCCGTATTTTCAATAGCGCACACATCAAGAGACTTATAAGTTTAGTATTTATCAAGCAAAAATTACGTTCTTATACATACATTTATTCACTCTATTTAAATAATAAATTTGAAGTACAAGTTTCATCAAATTCTTTTCAATCAAACTCATTTAATTTTACAACCTTTTTAAAGTGGAATAACTTTTGGTAAGTTCTGAATTACTGTCAAACTTGTGGTTTTTGTAATGCAGATCAATTTGTAATTTTTTCATATTTTCATTATTTTGAGATATGGATGATATATCCTTAAAATAATAGGCAAAAGCAAAGCATCTTGCGGTAATTAAACGATGGGCGGTTCCCGTGAAAACAAAACAAAACTTTCGAGAATAAAAACAACAGTTTTGAAGAAAAACCTAATAGCATTGGAAATTTAAAACACGATGTCGCAAAAACATTAGTAGACACGGTCCGCTGGATGCGAATAAAGTATATACGACAAGTGCTACAAGACGTCGCGAATACAGATCGATCTCCGCGCGAAGTTTCGCGAACGAACGAAGACAAAAGAAAAGATCGTCCGTCGACGGTATTTATGAAGTAGCACTTCGTCTTCTACTTCCGCTGATTGCCTCTATCGAGTAGATCGTTGATCCCTCCGAACCCCTACCTTCCTCAACACAGACGTGAACGCAATACAACTGAAGGTCAATCCTATCTAAAGGTTTCGCGGGATGACGTGTGCGAAATTCGAAGATGATGATTCTCGGAACGACTTATTATTGACCCCTCCAACACCGTCCTCCTCTCTCTTTCTCTCTCTTCCCCCGCTATCACCGCTATCTCCAATTCTCCTACATCACTTTAACTCTCCTACGAATGTGTGTATTCGCAACGCGATCTTTTTCTTTCTGCTTTTTTACGTACATACATCCATTCTATTACATTTTTCTGAGCGATAAAACGTTTACCGGGTCATCGACCTCGCGATGCATCACAATGTATCACCCACGTTGACAATGCCCCGGTAAATTAAATGCTGCATCTCGCTAATTCCCGCTCGATTATTGATAACGATTATCCGCCACCTCGGCAATATTTTGGACGGAAATCGTTATTATTTGCTCGCACGTGTGTTGCATGTGTGGCCAATTCATTAACGCATTATCCGAAGACTATCAGTACGCCGTGCCGGTCACGTATCGTGAAATCATTGCGTACGATCAATGTTATAAGCGACGTGATACCGCTTAACAGTAAATTTCCAGTCGATGCATTCCTTTACAATTAAGTAGTATCGGCGATTACCAAAGTCATACATGACGGTTGGAAATTATATAATCAAATTTATAATACCACTGTTTTTGTAATTGTATCAATTATACACGTAGAAATATACAACACATGAGCATTAAAAAAGCAAAAAGCCGTTCGCGCGGAATCAACAACGTTTGAAAATAAATAACTCGCGCGATTCGTAAAGAACAGCATGCGAAGGAAGTAATGTACTTAAGGGAAAAGTTCCAAGGATCTGGATGTTCCTTAACGCGTTCACCAACTCGCCGTTGCATCCTTCTTACGTCTAAATGAGATTTCAGCTTAGGCTCGCGTTGCCTTTCCTGTAGGAATCAATTAACGTCCGCGGAACGAGGCTGATTAGGCGCAAGAACTTTCGGGCGCAATTCGAGCGCATTCCCTCTGTCTCTCTCTCTCTCTCTCTATCAAGGAAACTCTCAGGGGCTGTGTGAAAATTGATATTCGCGTGTTTCAGCCTCGCTTCGTGAAGCCGGAGACTCGCGGGTCGCTGGTACCCGACCCTAACGCAAGTATCCAAGATGCACAGTTAAACGCTGTTAATCAAAGCGGAGTCGAGCGCGTGTTTTCCTGCGAGATCGCGTGCCAATCACGATCGTTTGGCGCTGCCATTGCTCACGATTCACTCCGAGCGAGAGGACGAATGAGCGAGCACGTCGTCTCGTTAATAGATTCATGAATATAACGACTTGCCTCTCTTTCATACGCTGCGTCGAAACGAGGATAAATAATGATTCGAGCCGTTTCGAAATTCTCTTTCCTCTTTTTATATCTTATCGCAAACGGTTCTCTTGATTTTGTGCTCGAAGAATGACGAAGATGCGCCACTCTACTCAGCGGTCGCATGCGCGACACGTTTCGATTCTTATAGAAACCGGACACGTGCGGGGCGAGTTTGATTAGATTTGATTCAATTTCGCAGTCAAAATTGGAGCTGGAAGCTCTGCCATTTTTTTCACCGTACGGTATGCGGAGACGTGTGGTTCACGCATCAACCGATGGACCGCTACATCCAGCGAATATTGAACGGTGAAAAATCTATCCTTTTTTTTTGTAAAAGAGCGAATTCATCCGGTCCTTGCATTTTTCATTTGTACCCCGGAAAGTTCGTTACGATCAATTTCAAGCGAGTTCTTTGTAAAATAAAAATGAGATTAAGAGTCTATAAATGGACTGATAGCTTTCCTTTGTAACAAACGTGCAAATCGTACACATATATCGGTATCGTTTGCTTCGCAGGTAATCTGTATTGATTCGCGCTGAAGTTTATTGCGCACCGAGCGCATCAAATGTCCTCCATCGTCGGTCTCCTCGGCTTGCGTTTACCGAACGGTTCGCCTCCTCGCATTTCACTCTTCAAAGAACAGTTACCCAAGATCAGAAATAAGGGCAAACATACCACCCACCGTTAAATAATAACAGCAAGCAACCCAAATATCGCCGATCGTTTCAAACATCCAAACAAGGATTCCGGGCAAGATCCAAATAATTAAACTACCGATCAAATTCCCACGACGAAGAATGCTCTCTGCACGAATTTCCTCGCAAAGAGTATTCCCCGTTGTTGAAACTATTTTTGTACATCCTGTATTTGTAAGCACGATTAGATAACTATTGCGCTCGCGCCGAGAGCGAACGTACGCGCTTCAAAATCGCCATTCTTCTTCGACCAGCCCTATCACGTTCAAATATTTTCCTTGATGTTTCGAATATTATGCCGGACGTAGACCCAGTCAAATTTAAAAATCTATCACCGTCCCGCATCACGTAATAAATTTCTACACGGGACAATCAGCATTACCATCGCTCGTGCGTGAGCTGATCTTAATCTCCTCGTTACGGAAGCCACATGGATCCTGTACGCCACGTGCGTATGAGCCCAATCTTATCGCCATTCAACATTACAACGATCGAAAAATCATGTCCGCCGAATAAAGCCCTCTGATTACATCGATTTTATTATATACCTACGCGTAACATCATATAACGGTTTTTTCGACTTTAATTAACACTCGGCCGTGTTTACTTTAATGTGATCCAATTCCGCGTTTTACTATCGCGCAGATTTATCTAATCTTATTTGTTTCAATATATTATATGATTTTACAATATATTTTTTCTCGAAACCTAATGGTCGCCTCAAAGTTGTCAAATGTTTTATCTAATTGTACATAAACACGATAATGACCGCTGTATAGATTCGACAGACAAGAAATACAGGCCGTCCACGAAAAAGTGTACACACCTGTGAACATATTGTCAATAAAGACTCGATGAGCGTGCAGAATATTTCGAACACACAAGATAACGTGATGTTTAAACATAAAACGTGTAACACTAATCTAATCTTTATCGTAACGTTTACTCTTAATTATAACATAAAGTGACAAATAGCACGCTTCTTTGGAATAATCTATACTGTCGAATTATGTAGCTATGAGCCACAGCGGTCACAGGTTGATAACGATTCATGTTTACTCATGATTACATTTGATACTAATCATGGAAAAGGAACACTTTCGGATCCGTCCGTGTAACGAGAGCTAAATCGCTTTTATCCGTTGAAAATTTATTAATTTATAGTGAATTAGATTAAATAAACTTTCTGTTTACTTAATAATCTTAAATGATTTACCTCTTTTTCTTTTTTTCCTCTCTTTCTATTAGGTGTTACCCTATGGTGTAACCCTATATGCAGGGTGTCTTAGAACTACGGGGACAAACTTCGTGAGGGCGTAAAACGGATTGAAGTACATAAAAAAATCCTATACCATTTTGTAAACAACATGCAAAATTTCGAGTTATTAATTATTGAAAGTGACCATGTATAGAGGCTTCTTTAGTTAACTCTATAATTCTAAGAGAGAGAGAGGGAGAAAAGAAATCAGTGCTCGAAAAGTTCAAGTTTTCGTAAACGCATAACAATACAATGGATTTCCTTGTGTATCTTACGCTTCTTTGTAATCGCTCGTACACCGATATCGTACTCCAAATAAAAGTGTCTTTCGCGCCTCTGTATTCCAACGCGTCCCGAACTGTTATTCGCTGTCTTTTGTTTGCACATCGACATCGCGAGAGATATGTATATAATATATATCCCCGCATAATTGTCGTAAATAAAATTCACGTCCGATAATTGTGATTAATGCGCTACAAGTAATATTTTCCCAATTAAAATTTATATTTCCTTCCCGCGTTAATCGCATTATCTCTCCGGCTCGCGCAACGTCAGAATTAACATTAATCGCTCGAACTCGATATCACATTCAGCCATTGGCAACATTAACTTTGGCCGCTCACGCCGTGACGACGACGTCAATTAGGCGCGAGATACGCTGGATTATCGCGCGCGATATCAGTGTCTCTCATTAATGAAATATTTTCGAATGTCATCACCCGCCACATATACCTGGCAGTGTCAGGAGCACGGCTCTTCAGCTCGTAGTACATCAAATCCTTGGTGGAGGACGACAGGAGAGACAGGGTCTGCTCGAAGTCGTCGTAATCGCCGAGGGCGGCGGGATGGTGGGTGAGGTCGGTGGTCAGTGCGGCCGTCAGGTCGAAGCCCATGTCGACCCCGGACTCGTCCATCGTCGCGGGGCGAAGGTGCTTCGAATGTGCCGCGCGCGACGACGCGCGACGAATCGTGGGCGCGAACGCGCGCGTTCGAAAGTTTCGCACTGCGCGCGGCGGCCGCGTTGTGGCCGCGAAAAATAACGATGACGGATACGGCGAAATCGACGGAGGAAGGCGAGGAATGTGAAGAAGATGGCCGACGAGCGGCGAGAAAAGGAGATGTAGAAGGTGGGAAAGATGGGAGATGGATCACGGCGCGTAATCGGAGGGCGAGCGGCACCGCGAGGAGACTCCCATTTTGCGGAAGTGTCAAGAATTGTCGCGCGAGTTGCTGCCGTTCGCAACGTACGGCGCGCGTGCACGCGTGCGCGGGCTCGTGCAGTCGTTGGGCTGCGGCGCGCGTTCCATCGCCCCTTCGCGCTTTTCTCGCGATTTTACCTGCGACGCTGCGGCGGCGACGACGACGGCGCGACGATCCGCAAGGAGGAAGAGACGCGAGAACGGCACCACGACGAGACGAGCGTGACGCGCGCGCGTATCGGTACTACGAGGACCGCCCGCCGAGACCGCCGCGGAAGCGTTGCGGCGCGCGACAACAACGTCTGACTTACGGCTACCGCCATCTCGCGACGATGGAACGAAACGGCCCGGCGGAAAACTTTGAACTGCCAGCTCCACGGACAACCCTGGCGCGACGAAGGACATCTGAACAAACAAATCATTACGAACATATGCATTTTTTCGCTTGCTTCATGTAACACAAATGATAGATATTAAGAAATAGTGTCATATTTTAACCCTTTGCACTCGAGGCCTTTTTCGCTCGCGCGAGCCAACAACTCGAGACGGCTAAATTAGGGAAGCATTTTACAGGTACTTTAAAATCATTTATACTCAAACAAACGTATACAAATAATAAAATCTCACCAATTCATTTATTTTTATATTGAATACAACAAAATTTGGTAAATATTACACTCTGTAATTAGTTTTCGTGTGATATTTCGTAAAACAATGCCCAAGATGCATCCTAGGTTTACTTCCCGTCTACCGCCAGGCGTGTTACGGTCAGAGCAAATCTTGCAGTCCCTTTTTGACCCTTTCACTACTATGTGAAGCTTCCCATTTAGTCAGGTTTCAACGGTATGCGACGTCGACGATTGCTCACGATGCTGGCGATATGATCCTCTCAATTGCTCGACAAGTGTAGTCCACTTCAGATAGAAACATCTTATCGCACATCGTAAATAAACAGATCGAGTTACAAAACACCGTAGCGCCGTAGCAGCGCATTTCGACTGAACGCATCAAACCTTCCGGGCGCCGTAGCAGCGCCGCTCGAGTTGACGCTTCAAATCGGCCGTATCGGCGCCGCTCGAGTGCAAAGGGTTAAATTTGTATACTCAATAAATGTGATATAATCAACATCCTCGTTTCTCTGTCTGTTCGTCAATATGCTCGAGCAAATGATTCGTTTGCATCTTCTAAAATTGAGATATTTTAATATTTCAAATTTAATAACCAAATTTTAATAAGTTTAATTTTAATACTATGCCATCCGGGGACACCACGTTGGTTACCCGCGAAAATTATCGCGCAAAGGCCGGCGACACCACGTTGGTGTCGTGCGCAAAACTATCATGCAAAGGCCGGTGACAGCACTGTGGTGCCGTTTGTGTTCTGATTGTGTACTGCTAGTGTTCTGTTTAAGTAACAATAAGTTACAGACATCATGATTCGATCGACAGACTTTCCGGTCAGCTAAAGCAACACCAGCTAATACAAATTTCCGAAACCGACAAACGAAAACGAAGAAAGTGCCATGTATGTTCCAAAAACAAAAAAAGAAGGACAACAAATTTAATGTGTAAGTCTTGTGGAGTCGCGTTACACCTCGGAGATTATTTTGCTTCATATCATCTAAAAGAGAAATTCTAAGTACCCAATAAAATATTAATAAATAAATAAATATATAATACAAAAAAATGTTACATTTATTTACATATATCCTCGAAATTTCATGAAAATAGCGGGACAGGATTGAAAACGATTTATGAGAACGATTTATGATCTTCCGAAAACCTCGAAAAACCGCCGGCGCCAAACAAAAAAATCCTGATGAAACGTGCGGACGGCAAAGTGTTAATAATTAAAATAATATTTTGAACATAATTTTTGTAATGCATAATCTTGTGCAAAATCACACGCGAGAAGATATTCCATTTCGAATCAAGATTCGAAACATAACATTGATTGCACAAATTGGATCTCCACATTACATAATATAACAATCATAAATTGTTCTCTTCTCGAATTAGGTGACTGTTCTCTATCGAAGAATTACTTAACTATCAATACTAAAACGCAATAGACCCTCGATGCGTAAAGAGAAGGCCGAAATAAAGCATCATACTTAGTAATGTTAACTAAATATGCATCAGCATAAAGCAAACGATTGTCCAGTGACGCAATTCGTGAATGTGCTGACAACGACCGCCCAATGCAACGTTATGACCTCACGCAGTATCGCGAGGTTCGTCAAGATAGCTGCTCCAAATCGCGATATCGAGAATTAATTAAAAACTGTTAATTATTCGCGAGCAATCATGCATTCGCGATTATACGTGTTTGCGCTACTGGTATTAATTTCGTCCGGGACATGTGCGTCCCGGATATTTAATAGTGCCGATACTTTGCCGCCAGAAATCTTGAAACAGCTGGACGATTATTGGCGAATCTACAAGGTGATTTGTCCTTAATACATCTTTAGAGTAAATATATGTGTTTCATTTTATATTATTCGTGTAAATAATATTATAATCTTCAACTTTCTCCCTCTCTCTCTCTCATTCTAAAATATATCATTTCTATATTTTTTAATTTATAATTCATATATATATATATAATAATTTATGACAATTTTTTTAATATACGAAATTGAATAACGAATGAATTAAATAATGATGAATAATGAATAATTTTTAATTATATAATTTGTAATTTAAAATGTATATAAGATGTATACTTAACAATGTGAGGCTTATCTCAGTCTCTCCCAATTCAATCGTATTTAAAAATGTACTTTCACCTGAAC
Source organism: Dinoponera quadriceps (assembly GCF_001313825.1). Classification (NCBI taxonomy): domain Eukaryota; kingdom Metazoa; phylum Arthropoda; class Insecta; order Hymenoptera; family Formicidae; genus Dinoponera; species Dinoponera quadriceps. Next base: position 3,693,429 of record NW_014554754.1, read on the forward strand.
AGATTTATATAATGTAATTTACATGGGTGTTTCATAAACAAAATCTCAAAACTTTGTACCGGTGGTTCTCATCCTAGTAAAATATGTATTGATCACTGTTCCCGTGATACTTCACTAGATGCAATTTAATAAAACCTACACGGGAAATCTGGAGAACGCGAGACGAATGGCTTGGGAACAAAACCTTGTAGAGATTTATAAACACAACTTAATGGCCGCCGTGGGACATCACAGTTATACACTGCGGGATAACCATATCGCTGATCTCAGCAGCCCGCAATATAGGCGCAAAATGGTATGTAATTAACAACAAAATCCACTGACAAATTTAGCTCGTTAATCTAAATATCCGAAATCCAAATTCTAATCTACAAGTCCTAAAATCCTCAATTTCCATTCTCGAAATCCAAGTTTCACGGTTTTCAAGTCTCAGGAATATTAAATAAAACTTCCACGTCTAACATCCAATCTCATGTTTCAAGATCCCTAATTTTCACATTAAAAACACAATTGGCCAATAAAAGTCTACGCGCAGATGTTCCTGCGCAACTTTGTAATAATTGTTATTCGATATCAGAAACATCGGCTGTTACTGACAACTAATAATAATTACTACAAATTTATGCACTAATATCCGCGCATGGGCACTCATTAGTCCGTCGTTCCTTTAATTTAATTACACATTCAAAGAGCCTCCATCCCCTCATCCGTTATTCTTTATTTTCATGCCCTAAATGCAATTACTAATCATTACTTAATAAGACCCTTAATATAAAGTTGCGATTCTCTACTAAAAACATATGAATCCGTCGCGATACATGAACGGCAACAAGCCCCGACAGAACATTTTCTCCCGTCAATTTCCCTCAGGTAAAATTAATACCGAGTCGAAAGCGTCGATTGCCGACCGATCCGATGCTGTCGGCGACTTTGCAGCAACCGCACAATATACCGACTAGCCTGGATTGGCGCAAACTCGGTTTCAACACTCCGCCGGTGAACCAACGGGAGTGTGGTAGCTGCTACGCTTATTCTATCGTGGAAAGTATACAGGGACAGATTTTCAAGCAGACCGGCATGCTGATCCCCTTGAGCGCACAACAGTTGGTTGATTGCAGCACGGCGACTGGGAACCGTGGTTGCGCCGGCGGCTCCCTCAGGAACACTTTGAGATATCTGGAAAAGTCGAAGGGTCTCATGGCCAGATCAGAGTACCCGTATCAGGCCCAGGTACGCTCCTTTTCCACCTATAGACACGTGCAATTCGATATGCTGCGTCGAAACGTGTGTAAAATGGCTCTCGAATCGATTTCTCACACGATTTGCAAAACCTTACGAAACGCTCGATGCCCTTTGAATTTAAAAATGCGAAGAATTCTTCGTCTCCTTCCTCTTTTCTCTCTCTCGTTCTCTTGTTTGAAAAATACTCCCGATAACACAGTGAAAGATTTCTCTTGGACCTTAATCACGGACCTAATCGTCTGTAGGAATTTATCGAGGAACTATGTGCTCTTTTCTCTTACATTTAACAGCGGTAGAACGATGAATCTGAGTTTCTGGATTTTTCCTCGTCATAACACACAATATATAATACGTTGTTAGCAGTCGCGAACGAAGACGTTGAGACGGTGCGAATATAATTATCGCGGTGAAGAGACAAACGTAAAGGTCATTTTCATTATTTCGCTACCTCTGTTCGGAAATATCAGGAAACTCATGGAAGATTTCGACGAGAGGGATCCGAATTATGTCGGTTACGATAACGCGTTTATCTTCCATAATATAATTCAATTGACTCGGTGACGTTGACCTTTCGTTTGTTTTTTTTTTTTTAATTGATAGATACTTTGGACACATGTCATACGCAAGGAATGCGTATGTTCCATAAAAGAATAAAAAAACATTTTCTTATCTAGTGTGAGTGATTTAGTGGAACACACAACGTGTTATATTATAAAAATCGGATGATGCAACGGGAAAATATTTTATCTATGACAGACATGTCCCGATGTAACAGTATCAAAGAATCTCATGACTAAGTTTTCTGAGATCTTTTTGACTACTGATCGCCTACTCTTAAACACAACTCCATTAATTATACAGTATCAATCTCTATTGACATTGCGATAAATTAAATTTCAAGCGCGTATTACATATTTATTATTTAATTAACTTAAGTGAAGAACGATATCCAGTTATTGCTGAACTGATTCAGCAAGATGATTGGTATGTTTATCTTTTTGGAAAAATTTTTTCGTGTTATTCATAATTTACACATTTCAGGTCAATTACGCCAATATGAAAAAAAATAATTGCATTTTTATTTATAGAGGAATTTATAGTAAATTCCGTGGCATATCTACGTAATAATAAATCTTCGCAAACATTAGTGACAAATATAGCAGTTCCGATAATAAATTCATGCAACGATAAATCCAATCGTATGTATACTTTGGGAGTGAGAGATTAATTTCGAGTTTGAAATATTTCAAGAGCGACCGTTCTTGCAAAAATATGTACGATTTGACGTTTTGAGCGAGCGGGCGAACGATCTCTCTACGCCAAGAGTAATTAATTCACATTGAGCTCTTACTATCAAGTCATTCCCCGTTCAATGGTTCAAGATGGCAGAAAGATTTTACGTTATACGAAATACGAGGAAAGCTCGATATATTTCAGGAGGGCCACTGCAAATTTCTCAGAAACTTGAGTGTCGTCAATATAACGTCGTGGGCGATTCTGCCGGCGCGGGACGAAAAAGCTCTGGAGGCGGCGGTGGCGAGCATCGGTCCCATAGCCGTGTCCATTAACGCTATGCCGAAGACATTCCAGCTTTATCAGTGAGTACCGGCGTTTTATTTGCTCTCGGGAGAAAAAGCGTAGTCGTGCAAATTGCCTCTAACGAGCGAGTGACGTGTGCGCGACACGTTCGGAAATACGCGATAATTTAGACCTGCCATTTAAGAGAATATACGCTGTGCATCTCGGGTTTGGAATCCGCGAAGCTTCGCGTTCGCAATTCTCGACCAACTCGATCAATTTGCAAGGGGAAGGGAAGGCCGGAGGGTGAAAATACGTCATTGCAACGAGATGTTCGCGAATTACGACGTTCGAAAGCGCTCGACATAAGAAGGGGAAAAAATTCCACCGATAATCGACGCGAGAGCGACGGTAATAAACAGTTTTTTTCTCGCGCAGATAACTAATCAATCGTAATCCAGCAATAAATAAGTTAGTGAATATTTTAATCGCAAATTTCGGCAGCTGGCGCGACCTCTCGAAAAGCTGCGCAAACGAAAAAGTCGAGCGCGAGCGATGCCATCGCATCCGTTGTCGTCATCATCGTCGGTTTAACCTGGATCTTCGATTGATCGCAACCGATTGTTATTATCAATGTCAGAGCGCACGTTCATAAAATCGAGCGTGGAAAAATGGGGAATATTTTAGCAGAACTCTTTAAGTTAATACGTTAAATGCAATGTCATAATATTAATCATTAATGATACTGCGGCGTTTTATTATATATAAACTATAATTAATTGAATCGAATTAATTGAGACCTCACTCGAAGAAATTCAGAGAACGCAAACACATTCGAATACACGTGGCGGCCAGAGGTCAGAAAATTTGCGGTCAAAGATACGCTCGAGGAAATTAGTCTACCCGCGTGATAACCTCCTAGTGCATAGCCGATGCAATGACCCTTCATCATTCATCGGAATGCCTAGGCGCGGTCATCGAACTCGCGTCGCTTCGAAGGGCACGACGCCATTTTCCTAGTCGCCACGCTGCTTGCTCGCTTTGTCATCTTTCACAAATAAACAAACGCATACAGAAAATAATCACTTCATAGTGACTGCGAAGCAATAGCGATGGAAACTCGCGACCATTTTGCAAGTGCGCGAAAAACAGAAGATACCGATTGCGAAAACACGATCGATACTACGTTGTTAAAAACATGATTGATGTATAAACGCGATGCATCAGTGATCGCGTGTATACGCATGTTTATACGCTCTCACGTGCAGTTCGTGCGAGTTCAATGTCGAACATTTGCGTTTTCTAATCGGAAACGTGCAATGTGGCCTCTCTGCTCCACGACTTTTATTTTAATCAGATACAACGCGCGTCGTTTTGATCCGAAACGTATCGTCCATCTAGCTTTATCTATTACCTTTTTCGTGCTCACTCTCTTAAGTCGAATCAGTGATATTCTACCCTATAATCAATGAGAACTCTATTGTCTAATACTTTACCGATTTTGGCTAATGAAAGATTCACCGCAAATAAGGGAAAATGATCTCTTTGGATGCATTGGCAGCTAATTTAAAATGCTAATCGGTCTTTCCATCCGCAGCAAAGGTGTCTACGACGATCACCTGTGCAACTCGGACACGGTGAACCATGCGATGCTGATTGTCGGATATACGCCAACCGAGTGGATCTTGAAGAACTGGTGGGGCAAGCATTGGGGCGAGGACGGTTACATGCGACTAGCGAAAAATAAAAATCGATGCGGCATCGCAAACTACGCGGCCTACGTGAGAGTTTGAGCTCATATTTTCAAGACATCCCACCACCTCTTCGCATATTTCAGGTGTTTATATATTTAACCACTATTGATTTTTACCTGCGATGATCGAATAACAAATCACTGGTTACAGTTGGTTCTGTCGAGAAGAAGAATAAATCTTGTGTTTTTTGCGTGAAAAAAATATCTCCCGTCACTCTTGTGTCAGTTATACGTTTCGGATCGATGAAAGAATAATAAAAATGATAAAGGTGACAAATATGATAAAAATATTAGTTAGAGGCAAGCCGAAAAAGTGTCGCTTCCAATGGGATTTACGCGAGCTTATGTGCGGATTTACGTGCGATGTAGCGTCGCTCTACGCTGTTGTAGGGTTAAAGATCGCACGTATTCGGGCGATTAAACTCCGGGCAATTACTAAGGATCGCCAAACATTTATTACATAACAGCCACTAAACCGCAGGACGGACGCCCGACTGCCAGATACCAGACTTCCGTGACCACACGGGGATCCCGGGAAATTTAATCGGACCGTACAACCGCGGCACGATAGGAACTCCGAGACTTTGCCCGATCGAAAATTCTGCCCGAAGACGAAGTACACGACCGGCCGGGACATATCGCCATGGCATTTCCGCGAGAGAGCGAGAAATACGGCAGCGGAGGACGATCCAATTCGTGCAACTGTAGGTAGATAGGTAGGACTCGATGGACGCTAACCGCGTGACGCAACGTCAGGCGAACGTCACGTAACCGCACAGTGCAGCGCGGTGACATCAATCCAGGGACGCATCCCGATTCGCGTACGCACATTCGGGGAATCACGCGTGAAATCTGCTCTCCCGTCCGATCGGGAAAGCGTGATCCTGCGTTTTACGACAATTAATATCGGATCTGCGATCGTAAATCGTGGTGTCGCGATAGCGTGAAAAAAAAACTTGAAATCAGCTGCTCTCGAGTCGAATAGACAAACGTATATCTGGTGATTAGCGGGGTTTTACCTTCGTACGTGCGCGAGATTTCGTTCGCGTATTTCAAAGATGACACACGGGTTAATCTCCGAAAGCAGAATCTTACGAAGCGCCCCGTATTTCATTATACATGTCTCGACATAGAAAATATAGATATTCGAGAAAGAGAGAGAACCTGGCGACTTGCCACCGTCCATCTCGTAAGCTTCCGCGATTAAACGTACAAATAATAGCGTGCCCGACGAATAAAAGCTTCACTCGGGCGATATGCGACGCGGCGGAAAGAATCCCTAGAAGCAATATGTCCGGAATGCATTGTCGCTGCCTGAAGCCCGGCCTGATTTCCCGATATCACACGCGGCCCCGAGACCACGCAAATTCCATCTCTCCGTTCGGAGGTCGCCGCGACTCATTGTTCGTCGAATGGCAACGCGCAATCCGTCCCAGCATCCTCGATTGTTACACAGCATCTCTATCTGTTTCCCATCTGTTAAGCAACGTCGCGACGCATCCCGCCGTGTCTCATCCTGCGGACGGTCTGTTATCGGCAGCCCGGCGCGACCTGGCGTCGCAACCTCACCCCAAACATCATTCATCGAGATCTGTTAATCTTTTCACTATCGCGTGGATAATGTATTCATTTCAGATAAAAAGCAGCGATTCGTGAAGGAAAAAGATTGAGACAGCACACGGTATAAAAGTCTGACGACTACAGGCAATAAGCGAACGATTCCCGCGATATCGGAAAACCGAAGGCTAAGATCATTGGAGGCCGAGGAAGTAAACGCTAATTTGACGGATTGTTAAAATTTCGCCGACGTTTGTTAAATAACGACTTAAAACTTATGACGATGAAGATATAAAACGGATATTTCTTGTATAGAGAAAAGTAAATCTCGCGGAGGAGAGCAAAGGATTATACAGAATCGAATAGATGTCTTACTGAGACTACTCGAAGATTAAGTGGATGCTAAATTCTCGTATCGCCAGACACCGAACACTTTCGTTCAAGTTTTAATAACGCCATTAATACGCTGACGGCTCTCGAATATTATGATCCAAGTTTATTTATCACTCGAGCGTGTGCTTTAATAGATACTACGGTAAAACTGCAGTATAATTAATTCCTCGGATTATCTCAACGCTATTTGAGAAATTTTATCATGAATTAATTGAAAGGAAAGTAAGGACTTTACGAGAGGCGAGATGTATCCTCGTCGAGTACATCAATCTCCACGTTAAAAGAGTAAGGAAATCTCGACTAGGAAGATCGTTATTCACTTCCACCGTTGCGGGAAACAAGTACAGAAACAAGTACGGAAAATGAACTGGAAGCAACGAAGAAAAACAAGAAGAGGAGAAAAAGCCGCGAAACAATACTCGGTCGAGTTATTATGTAAGATCCGACGAGTCTCTCTCCCTCTTCTCTCTTTCACGAAGAGACTCCGTGCGGAATATAATCGTTCGTAATCGGATCAAGGGAAGTAACATGCTGATTTACGAACTTGCTTCTCCTTCGCCGGGTCCCCGCTCTAATCGTCCTTATCTCTCATTCTCACGGCCTTCCGTCTCTCCCATGAGACCGGGCCAGGAATAACTCGACGAACGCAAGCTGATCGTCGCCATGGGAAAATCGCGATCCTACTCTCAACGTCGCCGTGAGTCCTATCGATTGCTCGTTCTCACGTGCCGTGAACAGCGCTTTCGATCTTATTGTCGAACGTCCTCCATGATCCTTATTACGATAACAATAATCTGACGTCGTATGATAATGCAAACAAGTGGAACGAACGAGAGGGAAAGAGAGAGAAATGTTATTCCTGTTACTTTCTCGCGATGTTAAATCTCGCGAAGCTACGGCCACAGGAAGGTGAATCTTTTCGATCAACTACCTTTACCCACACAGAACGACAGGACTGGCGGGCCACGAGGAACAAGGACGTCCCGGTAATTTCCGCGTGATTCACGGTTATTTTCGGCGTTACGAGTGCGTTTTTCATTTCGTCCTCGCGTGGCAACATGACAAATGGCAGGCGAACAAAAGGGAAAATAAATAAGAGCGTGGATTCTCAGTATGCCGCGAGCTTTCATCGTCCGCTTTATCCTTATCCTCGCACGTACGAGGAGTCACGGAAAATATGAGAGCAACAGAATTTATTGTCCACTAGGACGGAGTCCCTTAAGAACGTCCGAAATACGTGCACGCACGTATACACGCACATCCCGGAATAATGCAGCGGGCTGAATAACGAATCGCAACGCCGTCATATATCACGATATCCGTAAACAACGGTGTTACATTTGCAAACATCGACTGCATTGCTTAGCGTTACGACCCCTGCGAAACGCCCCAAGAATTGAGAAAACATGAAACTGTAATTATTTATCAAATAACGGTGAATTAAAATATTTCAAGAGCAGGCAAAATATTGTAATCACTTGAGAGGAATAAAGATTAACATATACGTGTTCCAATATGTGCTCGCCGGCTCGAAACGCAATGTACACGTGCAAAAGCATGCGACACGCAAAGGTTGACTGCTTTGAAGGTCTGGAATGTTTCGACAATGCCGATTTTTGTCATCGCTCAGCCGTTAGCGGTGCTACGATATTTTGCACTTGACGGAAGATGGACCTTTTCCCTTTTGATGTAGCCTTTTTGTTTCAGTACTCTCGCATGTCGCGCGTGTTTTCTCATGATTCAATATTACGTGGCGAATGGCGCGCACCTCTATAGAATATGTGTATCGGTTGCATCGGTTACAATACCTACCCGTCAAGGTGATTAAAATATTCCAGCTTTTGAAATATTCAATTGGACTCCCGTTGGCATCGCGTTAATTAATACATGTTTCTTCAATCGAGTCGTACAATATACGCGAATGTCAATGTCGGTGTCAGTGCCACGACGGAACAGCGGGAAGCAAGGTGCTGAGTCGAGAAGCTAGGACACAGACGATGCAAGACAGCAACACAGGAATATAGGCAGTAATATATCATATATTTCCAAGAATACGAAATAATATAAATTTGTTTATTTCACGTATTTTTTATCAGCAACCACATAAATGACATAATTAATTAACTGAAATGGAGAATCAAAATCAAATACTTCTAATAGAGTATTAAGATCATTTTGAATATCAACTAATTTTAAAATAAGTTTTTCTTTCAAATTCAATACGGAGAAAACAACAGCAAATCGTTCAAAGAAAATATGTAATAACCTTTATAATATCTGACGATTTTCCATTGGTTCGTCAAATTTGCTAGATTAATGTAAAATTAATCTAATTAAGTGCAGAACCAAAATTTCGACTCGGGAATACTGTCACGAAGTGAGCCCGGCTTACGATGATTCCAAGTGACACTTTGAGCGCAATCAGTTCGCATTCGATAAAATTGATTCGATGATAAAATACGATCAGTCGTTGACACCACAAACAATCGCAGCATGCGGCGCGCAGTCCGTCTTTAACGTCGAAATGGATAAACGGCGACGAGCGTGCGAGACGGCGCAAACGTAGTCTCCTACCGAGGGGAAGATCGATTAAGCCGACAAGCATGTAAGCGAGATTCAAAGATCGATCGTCCGGAACAGCGGGTGACAGGTGGAGAGAACGCGAGAGAGAGAGAGAGAGAAACGTTCTGTTTCTTTCGCTCGTGTGCATATATCCGGCGCGATAAGCGTTTTCCGGAGAACGAAAAGCCCGGTGGATTTTCCTGTCGCGTCTCGACACGACAAGAGGGAGCACCGATGCGACACGACGCGTCGCATCGCGACGCTCCTACGACGAGCATCCTTATCCCGAGAATACGCGTTACAATGGCATCTCAGCCGTCCGTCATCTCTCCTCGAATCGAGTATCCAAGCACTCGTCGATAAATCGCATCTGCAGCCGTCACCGGTGAGGTGAGCCGCCGTGGGGGAGTGAGCGAGCGAGGTGAATATTTATCGAACTCGGCCGCGAAATGCACAAATGCACTCCTCTCCCCGCGCTTCGAGGGCGCCAATGCGCGATACGCCCGGTACTCCCGTTCGCAGGCCGTAAAGGGGAACAAATTGCGCCTCGTAAAAATACCGATGCGCCGATAACGTGTGTTTTCGTACTCTGCACCGTTGCGTGATAGCGCCCGCTTTTCAGTAACGGCGATATTGCTCTGGTCCAGGAGGATGTTACGTCAGTCGGACGAGGTTGAGCGGATAAATTAAATCGTGTAGGTTTTAATTTAGTATCGCGAACGCAAACGTTCCGCGCGCCATTCGTCCGGTTTTGCAACTCTCATGTGAAATTCGACAGACTAAACGCAACGGAATGTTATTACGCTCATTATTTGTAATTCCGTTTTTTTCTCGATATTCTTTCCGTTTTGTTTATCAATTGCGGTGGAAATGTTCAACAAAGCTACGAAATTTGCGGAGTATAGTTGTGCAACTCTCTTGGGATACTATTGATAAAATAACGATTGAAATGAACTGAAAATAACTAAAAGGGCAATTAGGACACTTTCTATTGTTACCAATACATATAAGATTTATCCTTAGCCGCAATATTTTTCACCTATGAATGGTCACAAATATACTAATTTTCCCATTATTTTTCTTTGCTTCTCAAAACAATTTTTCGTTCATCAGCTCTTGGCTAACAAACCCGGCACTGAAGTACATAAAAAACAGTGAAGGACAAAAAGAACAAAGAAGAAACATTGAGGTCGTGTATCAACGGCGATACGTTGTAGCCTGAGTATATCTATTGCATACATTTACGACTGACGGAGGTTTAAATATAATAGATACATCGCTCTATGATACTCAAATATCATTAGGAAACATGAATTTGGAAATGAATTCAATATTAACCGATGAGTCGACAGGACATATTTGTCATCTCGTATTTGAGCAATTCATACAATATCTACTCAACGCGATACTCACGTAAAACTTGATAAGTCGCTAGGTAAATATAAACCAAAGTATGAAATTAAACACGCAACATATAACGTAAATACATTACTATCGTGTAGAGATATGTTGTATACCGTTTAACGTATTACACGATGACACTTTTACGCAGATAAACTGACACATAGTGTGTAACGTAAATATTAGCGATATTACTTTTGTTAAGAAGAAGGTCATTGGCCCTTCCGACCCGTTCGAATCCAAGGGACCTCCTCAGCCGTCAATCACCGTTAAGCAATTTCTTGTCGGAGAGCTTTCACGCGAAAAAAACGTGACTATAAAGTGATCTTTGGACGGAGGCAACTTCAATACGCCGTGGATATATCGCGTACTCCTTATAATATATGAAACGGACGTTACAATCGCCTCTGACTTCCCTATCGTGTTGCGCAAAATTCGTTCTCCCCTACAAAATTGTAATCGCTCTTCTGTTTACCGCCTATGGACCAAATCAGTTGCCGTCCAAGCCAGAGAAAGAACATCAGCTCCACTTATCGAAACTAAATCATTAACAAAGAAAGAAAGCACGATTTAAAGCGAAGAAGATTTTTTTACTGGAGGTTAGCTTAGATAACTCTTGTGTTATCCTACTCTATTATTTTTAGCGTTTTAAGACTCAAATGTGAAAGTGAATGAACTCTCGGAACAGGATGTACAACATATCATTTTGAAGTTTCATTAACTGTATGGACAGAGTAAAAAATGAAAAAGGGAATATTATTACCCTCTTTATAAAGTAGCGCATAGAGATGTTCTTTTTTTCGTGCGTTTCAAACACGACCATGAAATAATCAACTTTTCCATCTCTTCTCCGGGAGACGGTCTTTATCAAGCAGCTGTATAGCTTCCCAATTATTTCACTGCTGATTATTGCTTCATCGTTATTCATTATACGATGGCGCAGCTCGTAATTGATGGCGATTTTAAATTACTGTGTTCCCCAGGTAATAATAAAGTTTCGCGCGCCACCATCGACGCCCGGCTCGCGTCGAATCTGGCACCTTTGACGGCAGCGCGTTAAACGCCGCGGATCGTTCTCGTTATACGCGTCGGAAATTAAACCTCCGGAAAGTTCGCGACAAAAAGTTTTCGCTCGTCACGATCAGCTTCCCCTTTCGCGCTCGTTATTAAACTCGCGGATATATCGCGGTATAATTCGAGGTGACTCTCGAAGAAAGAAATCGTTACATTTACAGAAATATGCAAACGTATTTCCAGTGAGATAATGGAGGTAGGGAATCCGCATTAATTTATGCATGCATGTAGTGACAGAAATTTATACATACGAATGTATCAGTCATATTTACGGACATGGCGAATATTTCACTCTCTTTCGCAACATTCGATAAATCCATAAATATGTATTTTCTTTCGAGCGAGAAAAATAATTACGCTTCATATATGAGTGAAATTTTTTGTTTGTATTAATGTATGTACATTCAGTCGACATGTGATTGACGACATCTCTCGCGTGTAATTAGATGTAATTTCAAAGGTATAAAGAATTATGAATAATGTGTCACGTTATTGTGTTATCAAGCAGGTAGATGAAACTTTTTTGCGCCGACGAACGGGCAACATTATAATACATTATTTGAATAACGATGTTATGTCCGTCAATTCGAAAAATTATATTTCAGTAACGACCGATAATAAGATAACGCAAACAAACGCTGCGATCTACAAATGAGCGTTACGTGCGCGAACTGCTGATTATGCGCGCTGTGTGTTGGGCGCAAATTATAGAATAATTCAACGCGGAGGATTCTGGCTATAATTTACGAACCATGAAGTTCGACAAATCAACGGGAATGAGCGAAAAGGGAAAAAGAGGCCGCCCGCGCTCAAATGCCGAAACGACGCACGTAACGAAGCTAGTTTCACCGCGATTATTAATGACACCGACGAACAGTAGGAAACGATAAAGTGCTTAACGTCGTGTTTCTTTACGAGAGTTCTTTTTTACGAGAATCGTTATTGCATGGTTTATTAAACCGGAAGAACGAGGCGGTCCAAGTGCAAGCAAGCAAGTGTTTTACCGCCTCCATGTTTCCCCAGCCATGTCTCCAAGCTTCCGAAAGAGATCGCAGTCGCGTCTTGTCGGACCCGATACATAAATAAATCTCGGCGGGCAACTTAAAAGCACTCGGTGATATTTTAAGTTCGCTTCGGTGTTCGACACGTCAAGGAGGAAAAAGATGTTCTACGTTTCCGGATCAGCGAGGTGGGTCATCTTCTGTAAGTAACGTGGTGTGCTCCGATGAACTGCGAATTGCAGGGCTCGGCTTAAAGAAACGTTGACACCAATTTGTGGCGTAGCTCACATCAATCTTTTTCACGGTAAACATTTGCCTTGCAAGAGTCTTGCGTCAGTTCTAATGAGCGCAATCGAGCGATATAAGTATCCTCAATTTTTTCGTAAGTCGAAGCTACGTCATGGCCAAAAGTTCCGTTATAACCTTAGCGATTGACTTCGATAAATTGTTACATGGCCATTTTAAAACCTAACTTATTTCTCCACATTAATATCCTAATGAAAAGATAGATGGATAACTAGATGCCTTTATTATCATTCTAGCTCATTTTTTCTCAAGGACGTTGTAATATTATAGTATAAATTAATAGAAAAAGAAATTATATATATTTAAGAAAAGGAATATGTACGTCTACATACAAGGGAATTAGTATATCATGTAATATATTAAAGCAAACCATTATACAGTTAGTATTTTTGAGAAAAAGAAAAAACAAACAATCTTTCAGATTTTTAGGCAAAATAGTAATATCACGATAATAGTACACAGAACTTGAAGATCCGTGTAGCCCGGCTTTATGAAAATTCGCCAAGTTTTTCACTTGATTTGTGCCAAAAATTTGCTTACAAAATATATATTTGAATAAAAATTAAAGTGTGTAGCAGTTCTCCGAAGATATTTGCTTCGAAATATTTTTATACAGCATCTCATATCAGTAATAGGCGCCTTATCACGCCTCGTTATAGGTACAAATGATCTATATGCGAAACTACGTTCTTGTCGCGAGGAAGAAAAACTCGCAGAATTGACAGTAACGTCGGTCGACGATGAACGAGACGAACTCCAACGACCTACGGAGGCAGAGCCAGCCGACTAGGGAATTCAACCAGGAACCGAAGTGTGGACACACGGAATCCCATCGGCGACATGTTCGCGGCGCGTGCTTGCGCCGCTGATAAGAGCATCGCCATCCAATCCACATTGGCCCCGCCGGCGGCGGCGGTGCAAAGTTCACACGGCCGCGGAGTCAACTACATCACTGGACCATCGTGACGATTCACCTCCAGTCTTCGTGAACGCGTCGCCCAGAACGGTGTCGACCACCCCGAGAGAGATCGTCGTCAAGAATCGGTTCGCGACACGACCAGGAGGTCGAGCCTCCTTCTTCGTACGCGCAGAGACTCGCCGCCGACCCTCGTAGGTCGGCGCTTCTAGAGTGGGAAAATAGTGCTTCGAGAAGAAGAAGAAGCAAAAGAAGAGCGGCGGCCGACCGACGCAAACTGGTTCCATGAATCGAATCTCGCGAGATACCAACTCGACCGACCTTTTGCAACCTTGTCAACAAGCAGTTTAAGATTGATTAGTAAGAGCTACCGCTAGATATTGGACGCGATAATTGAAATTTAAGAGCGAGAAGGTAAAATTATTCGATTATTTTTGGTATTTTTTGTAGTATTTTTCGCAATGCCGATTAAAGATTTCCTATAAAAGAACGAGGCGTATGCAAGAAAATATCTAATATTAAAAATATTATTCGCGAGATAAAGAGCGTTTCGACGTGGTAGCCGGCTACCATACAGTTCGTACGCTCCATATGTTGAAACTCTAGAAATAAATGCCGGCACCTACATTATATCATCAAACAATTTTATCCTCGCAATTAAATTTTAATTATCGCACCCAACATTGAACGAGAAAGACGGCTTTTACTAATCGATCCTTTTTACTGGTTGTTTACCTAACAGAACTTTCAAAAAATCCTCGTTGGTCAACAAGATTGCAACCCTGAGTCTGATAAAAAGGAAGAATACGGAAGCTCGAAGATCGATATAATCGATTTTGCAGATATTACATTCGGAATCCATGCGTCAGGCTCATCCGGGTGTAGTCGGGACGCTCGTCCAATGGGACTTCAGTAACCATCAGTACTCGAGGAGTTCAAGTGAACCATCGGCTGATTAACCGAATTGGTTCGAGCCGACCGTCAAGTCGGAGAATCGAGTTCGATCATTGTCTGTGCCGGCGGTGAGAAAATGCGTCTACTCGTTGTGTTCATCGTCGTTTTCGGCGCGAACAGTGCTTTCGTCTTGAGCACCTGGAAAATGCCAAACTTCATGATGAACTTGTCGAACATGTTGACGTCCTCTTCCCAATCAGCAGCGACGCCGGCCAGTGAGAAGAACAACTGTCCCGGCTGCGCACAGAATAAGATCTTGATCGATCATAATTCGTTTTTGACCGAGCTAAGAGTGGAGTATGTGAAGCAACAGATCCTGAGGAAACTGAGGCTGTCGAAGCCGCCCGAAGTCTCGATGCCGCTGTCGACCTTGCCGAAGCCTCTGATAAACGGCAATGTGCTCGAACTTCGACCCGGAGCTCCGCTCGTGCCGGATAAACCGGCGGAGAGCTTTTACGGAAAAACTAACCAGGTCGTCGTGTTCCCGCACGAAGGTAAGATTCGAAAGGCAGATCAAAATAGACAATGTGCGATCACCTCTCTCTGAAGTTTCAAATGATATCAAATATTGATCAGAAAACTAAATCTCCCGTTTATATTCGAACGGATTTAGGTAACTAAACAATAGATTTCGGAGGGAAATACTGAAATCGCGGATTCACAAACGCTGAAATCACGATAAGTGCGCGATCTCGAAAATACCCTTGTTTTCTGTGCATAGTTGCGCTACGGCAAAAATATTCGCGGAGATTGCTAATGAACAGTTATTCAGCGCGGCATGTAAATAGAGAAAAGGCGAAGAACGAACAACACGTGAGGAAATATACATCATTCGTGAATATTGTGAGCACATCCTTCTCATGGTGCCAGCCGGCTTCCGAGTGTTCGATACAAATTCCCTGAATATCGAGTGCGCGCGCTTTTCCAAGGGAGCGCAGATGAAGTGAATCCACAAATGAACTATTGTGCCAGAAACGTATCCGAACACTTGATCGATATCGAAATTTCGTACAGCGAAAGTGCACTCGCAGGCGGACTGTTTATGCAACATTTTTTAATGACGTTTGAAAAGCTACAAGCGCAATAACTGTGTATTGTTGTAAGTGGACGTATGTATGCGCTAACATCAACAGATATCACTAGTAAAAAAATTCTAAAAATATATACTAGCTTCCAGAAATGTGTTATTTTAATCATTTCGCGACATGGATATAGAAATGTATGTATTACGTTCGACATATGAAAATAATGATCCTCTTTCATTATTATCACGGCAACCAAACCCGAAGTCTAAAATTTTTCTGGGATTATCGAAGTTAATTATTCGCAAACAATTTCTACCTGTAGATCAAAAAAATAAGTGTACTTATAGATATATAATAAATTTATATTGATAGATGTCGATATTAAATCTATACTTGACGGTATTTACTTTGATTTTATACATTACTGCTGTACTAGATCAATATATAGACTCTTAATGGCCCTGTAGTTAACAATATTTTTGAATTTCCACTTGATTCCTGATGATCATCTAGCATTTTATATTCGCACATATGTCCGGCATACACGCGTGAAGCTAACCATCTCGCATCTCGAAAATAGTTTCCTGAGAAGCTCGCTTCATTCTTTCTGCAGGCTGGCCGTGCCTCTCGACAACCCCTTCTTGGCCAGCCAGACGAGAAACACCGGCGAGGATATGAATATTGCGTAATTGCACGGCTCCCTCGAAATAAACGAGAACCGGTAACAATGACGCCGTTTCTCTCTCCGCGGTGCGGCACTTCTGGATAGGTACCGACTGGGACCATGAATTTCAAATTTTCCGCGACGATGCAAATACGGAAGCCGCGTGAACGACGTACGTATGAATCCCGGCGCGGCGGAAATTTACCTCGAATTACGACGCGAAATCACGGTTCCGACATTTTAATCGCCCGCGTGAATCATTTTCGACGTGTTTGGCGAATTTCTTAAAATCGCAGAACCGTCCGGGAGATCCGCCCCGTTCGTGCGGCGCGAAACCTTCCGGCTCGCGAAATGAAATGTTACTCCGAGGAATTTTATCGAATGCGCGAGAGAGAATAAGAGAATGCGGAGAATAGGCAAAAGAAACGAGAGAAGAATAGGTGAATTTGCATTTTTGCCAAATGTCGTTTGAATTAACCGTTAACGCACGAGGCAAATGTTTTTCCCCCGAGATCCACTGTGGAGATTTATAAAGGGGTGTGGCGTAAGCTAAAAAGATAATTAAGGGATTCATTGCTTAAATTTTTCTCCCTGCGCCCGTTTAGAATAACAATTGCCCGTGATAAGGTAGCACACGCGAACGTTTTTACGCTTAAAGCCAACTGTTTCCATTTCGGCATTTTACCGCGTCATGCAACTTTGTTTGCAACGTGGAGCGATGCATAATTTACGAACACATAATTTCTTGCGGATGGCGGAATGCGGGAATACGATAGTGTATAACCGTTCATCAGCTGCACGAATATGCTGAATATTATTGTCCCGAATTTTCTTTCACGCCTTTTTACCGTGTTTCTCGCGCGCACGCGAGACTGTGCGAATACGTTGACCGCGTTTACGAAATTTTTTAGAGATCTATACTTTTCATAATGAAAGTGTCAGAAAAGCGTCTTCTCTAACCAAGAAACAAGTCCATTAAAATAAGATAAAAGCTTACAAAAAGATGAAAAAGCAGAAGAAAGAGAGAGAAAGGCAATATTCACAAATTTATGCCGAATCTAATTTCTCTACGATTCACAGCTACAGCCTTACTAACATTGGCGCGCATTGATATGTCACTGCATATATTTCATATGACTTTCCGCGGCAAGGCGATTGCGCAAGCCAATCTGACTGTGCCCAAGTCGCTTTTTATCTAATTCCGTCACGAATCTACCGCACACGGATGTACGCGCGCGCACATATTCACATATACACGGTAAGTCGTACGGGCTCTCGTAATATCGGCGCGGAACATTTGGCCTCGTTAACCCGCAGCGATTTCAGCGCGAAAGCTGCAGATTACGGCAGTGCGGTCGAAGGTCAGTGAACCGGAAGTGTTCATCGCGCTGTCGAATTCCGCTGGAAAGTAGTACATGTTCGAAAACGTCCTGAAGGTACGTGGAATTCGTCCCGTGAATAATTCGGCCCGGAAATCGGGTATGTGCTGGGCGTAAATGAAAAGCTGATGAACTACAGGAGTGCGATAGACTAATCTCCGACGGAACGTGAGGATTGTATGATGCGAGAATGATTATATTTTCTCAGTTAGAGAACAATATTATACAATGACTATATCACGGATAAAACATTTCGCGAAAATAAAAAAGAAATAGAATCCCGCTTTGTTTTTACGTGGTTGAGCTACTCATTAACGCGATCGTTGCATCATACATAATAACAACTTCTGTTATCATCATTGTGGAGGCAACTCTTCGTTTTATAACCGATTTTTTAGGCGTTACAGAGAGGAAGTTTGACATTCTATTTAAAATATAGCATGTATTTAAAAACTCAATGAGGTCAGTGAGAGCAGTCTTTCCGCTCGTACGTATTCACAAAGTGTGTGTAGTTGAGGCCGTTATTTAGATGGAAAACAATAAACAACAAATGTGATGGTAAAAATGTAACGTATCTGTGTGTGTTACTGACGCTTGGCACGCGTTGTGCAACGATACAGATTCACTCTGACGCCTGGCGTTGCATAATCCCGGCTACAAATCATGCGGAAGTGGCGATCAATCGGACACGCTGATCGCCCAAGAATCCGCCCGGAAATAATTTCCACGCGCTTGATAGTGTATGTTGCATCGCAGATTGCCGCAGAACAATCGACATATACGCGTCGGCGGAGTTTGACGCGCGGTTTTTCGCGGCGATTTTCCGAGTCGCGAATAGGGCTGGACAATTTCGACGTGAAAATTGTCAGGAAATGTTTCATAAAACAACACCAAAGTCTAAAAAAAAAAAAAAATAACAATAGTGACTTCAAATTTACATAAGCCGACTCTTTTTTTTTTCAGTTTTCCAAGAGGACTTTTATTATTTTAATCAGTGCAAAGACAACAGCGAATATTCATGTTGTTAAAATATGCGTTACATTTTTTTAAATACCAAAATAATTTACGTTTTGCGATGTTTCGCGCAATTCAGGCAATCATATGCAAATAATTGCTAAAGTGTCCTTTTCCGTTAATTTTGGACAGTTATCGACTTTTTTTATCACGCGCGAATGATTCGATCATCGAAGTTCTGTTTAACCTCAGGGTCACTTATTGCACGTGCTCGCTCAGAGATATCCTTTTTCGCACTTTGTCCCAGCTACAAGAGCCTTTTAACGCGCACTTTTTCAGATAATTGTGGTTCCATTTGAGGCTTGCTTCGAGCATCGCCGTAAATTGCAGGCCGATCGTGCAGCCAAAGGCGCACTCTCAAAAGTCTCGAATAACTGAGTCTCCAATGTCGTTCGTTGGTATACTAAATTAGTTTGTAATGGGATAACCCGCATATACGCGTTCGTCATGGCAGAGAGGCAACCGGATAGCCATATGACGCTCTCAGAGAAGAGGCTAAATAAGGAATATTAAAATTATCAGAAGGATAAAAAGTGAGATGGACGATAGTAGAGAAGAACGATATTATCGCGTGCGTTTCATATTCCCATGAAAAAACGGGAATATATATTTTTTTCTCCTTTCATAACTCATAAAATCGAAATATATACTCTTACGAAATTAAAATTTAATAAAAATAAATTATAAAACACGTTAAATAAGTAATAAAACTCGTAGAATTTTTTCGCGATAATTCTCTTATCGATAATTTTGTCGCTTATTTCCGTCGGATATCCTAAATCAATCTCCACGTGTATCTAACGTCATAATAAAATATTTTTGTAGATCGCGGTAAAAAAATCGAAGTGTGAATATTTCAAAGAAATGGAAAACTCTGATAAAGATTAATTTATCGAATCTAATCAGTTTTCCTTTCGACCTTTTTGTTTAAAATCTGACGATATTGACCTTATTATATTTTTCCTAAGAAAATACAACGCGACTGTTACATGTTACAGGTGTAGCCGATGCTACGAAATGCCATCACAGCTCGAATCACCTAGTAGAGTTCAGTGCAACCTGTTTCACGTTTTACCTGCCGAACGAGATGCAATTCGTCGACGTGACCTCGGCTCAGCTCTGGTTCTACAAGGAGTACGACGAGAATGACTATCTCAACCAGACCTTCGTTCTATCCGAGCTCGATCACTGGGACCAGGGTGGAAGCTTCGAAAAGAACACCGTCATGGCAATCTTCGAGACCGATATTGGAGGTAGGTAAATGGCGAATGGAATCCCACCCCCGTCTATCCGTCCGTCCGTTCGTCACGAATCCACACCGCATAGAAATCTTCCGTCGTGAAATTTTGTTATCCCATCACTGCAGGCACTTTGCGAGCTCGTCCTCCGCTAGCACATCGCAATTTCGCCGAAAATTTCATACGAATGATGAAGGATAATTTTCTGATATCACGATATCATGAGCGATCTCTAACGTTTCCTACAGATCGCTGCGGGATACGATTGGGAATCGATCGTTAAACGAAAAGTCTGACCAGAAGAGTGTCATGTCAAAGTCTCGACAGAAAATTTATTGCGTTTATCGTTCCGAAAGAATTCGATCGAAAATTAAAGAATTAAAGTGTGAGAAGTCTAATACCCTTGCCGCAAAAATTAATCAACTAAAGAGCAACGAATGTTGCAGTAATTATACTCTGCTTGAGGAAAGTCATATTTTTTTAAACGTCGGATCTTGCAACAGGTTCCTCCGGAACATCGCGCGACATTACTCCATATCACCATTATATTCGTGCCAACAAACTATAACGATTTCGCGCTATCTTCACTTTCAGAGGGTTGGGTGGAAATGAACGTGGATTTCATAGTGAAGAAGTGGGTAAATCGACACCGATTGAACCACACCATTCAAATAGCCTGCAACACTTGCTCGGATAACCGCGACACCGCTCCGGTATCCGTCGAGTTGACTCTAAAGCCCTTCCTCGTAATCCACACGGCGCCGTTGCCGCAGAGGAACAGGCCCAAGAGGAACTCGAACTGCCTGCCCGAAATGAAGGAGTGCTGCAGAGACGAGCTCTACATTAACTTCGAGGACATCGGCTGGAACGACTGGATTCTGTACCCGAGCGGGTATCACGCGTACTTCTGTCGAGGATCCTGCTCTTCGGCAGCATCCTTGACCGTAAACAGCTCGTCTCACAGCAACGTTATCAGGGTGAGAACAACACGACTTTTCGCGTTTTCACGAGGTCGATCTGCAAAAATACAGATTGAATCTAGATTCGCGTCTTTAGTGTTTAGCAGAAATTCCAAAGTCGAATTTGATTTAATTTCTGGTTTCCAACTCTAACGTTGGAAATTTTATTCTCTCGTCTTGTCTCGCAATTAATGTCGATCGTAATTGTGTTGACACGCTGTCTACTGAACTTAATTAACCCTTAGTAAAAATCCAATTAATAATTTAGTCCTAAAGTTTCGGTATAAATACAAATAGATCTATTCGTACATTCATACAACTTTGTATTTTCCAATATTTAAGTATAGTTTATCAGTTATTAATTTTTTTCGTTATCATTAGAGTGCATTGCTTGATTCTCATATCATTTCATATCAGAATTCTTCGAAATAACTAGAATCATCGATTATTCAGCTAATCCTTCTTCCCTAGGTTTTTCCTGTTTATATTATTACAACGTGGTTAATATATATATCACTTGCAATATAGTAAAAAGGTTTTCTTTGTGAACTAAATAACCCAGCATTCTTATTTCGCGAAATAGCTCGCTCTTATCAGATCGTACAGTACGCGGATATGTAACAACCGATTATCGTGCCGCTGGGAGAAATTTATGTTGCCAGAGTGATTTATATTCGTTCCATCTTTGTGCGCGCAAAAAACGCAAGTGACACGCGGAGGAGGGTGGGAAGGACACTGACGCTGCGCCTCTTTCTCTCTCCTTTGCTATTTCGAAAAGGTTTCTCCTCGCTTTTACTGTCAATCATATCGCATTACGTAAGGCATATTGCTAATATTACTGATACGCAAGACTTATTATTGCCGATAACGCGTATAAAAAGCCTCAGAAATCGACGCGTTGCATCTCGTTTTCAGAATAATTGCATTCCATTGAAAGAATAGAGTTAAGCGTTACGTACTTTAAGTGATTGAAATCAATTGTATCGATTGAGTCGCCGCATTTCAACATCGAGTAGAAGCATCTTCGCGACTTTTCTTATTCACGTTTCTCTGGTACGAAAAATTCTGAATCAAGAAAGCGAATGATTTATATTTCATGCATTCTTCCATGCACACACGTAGTCTCATGGTTCCTACTTCTATAAAGACTGTCCAGCAGAAGAAGTAATTCCTTTCCGACTCTTACGGCCAATTTACGCTTTACTTAACGTAAAAAAATATAGTCGCCCTGCATAACCGCGTCCTTTATTACCTGCATTAATTGTTAATAAAAGTCGGGTAGAGGCACTCTTGTTATACCGCGGCACATAATGTGGGTAATATAGTTTGCAACTCGTAACGATAATGGGGCGTTAAGACTCCATTATCACGCAACGTAAAACCCCATTAACTTAGGTCTATGCTTTCTGCCATATACGAAGCGTGACGCGAGAAATATCGTTTGCATACGCGAAATGGAGATGACTTTCTTACGTTTAGCCCGGGGGCGGCTGAAAAGAACGGTATTCGCCTCTACCGCTCTTTATCCGTTCGCCCGCTATTTCTCACGGAACGTTTCACTATTAAAACACGGACCTCCAAACACCGCAACTCTTTGCAAATGACTAAAATTTACTTCGAAACTTATTCCAACTCCGATAATCAATCCCCTTTTCTCTCGCCGAGTTGTTTCTTTCGAAACAAGTATCTTTTGTAGGCGGGAACAGATAAGTTAAAAAAAAAATCAGAATTTTATCAAGTAATTTCTATGAAAATAAACTCCCAAGATAATGTATCTAGAATATGTATTAAACATTACATTTATCCACTCAAACAAGGTGACGTTAAGTGACGTCTGCGTAACGTCTTAATGACGTCTCCAACATCAATAATATTTACGTCATTAAAACGTCATATGTCATTTGATGTCACTTTATTACTTGAACAGTAATGTTTTTGCCCTGTTATTTCACTATAATCATATAATTCCACGAACGAGATATGACTTCCAGAGCAAAAAATCATGTAAAAAAAAATAGAATTTTTTATCGTATAATTTCAAGTTCTCCCAGTTCACCGACTCCAGGCTGGAGGATCGCTCGGAAATCGACAATAAAGCCACGCACGTCAGTCATAAATTTATCATACCCGCCCGCATTTGTGCAAAACGCGAATCTCTGCGAATTTAACGAGCATGGTGACGTCGCTCCTGCTTACAGAAGTTGTTGGGCAACAAGGGCAACGTGCAGCGGAAGAGCGAGATAGTGCCGTGCTGCTCGCCGACGCAGCTCGCCCCGATTCAGCTGCTCTACATCGACACGAACAACACGATCACGCGAAAAACATTGCCGAACATGGTGGTGGAGGCATGCGGTTGCATGTGACGCTATCACGAGAACAGAGAAGATGGACCACTAAATCCCGACGCGAGTATACCGGACTCCACCAACACCCCTTTACTCCGCCGCCACTTTTGCTCACGCTTAATCACCGTGAGTCTAAACTTGCCGGGACTTGTCGTCCATCTCGTGCGAACACGAGGAGATCGGTTGTATGGACGAGATGATCGCAACGATCAGAGGTAGGGACACTTGTGACTGATCATTGTCGCGAGCTCACGCACTTATGTTATATCGTTATGTTATATACGACGACACCAACACAGTTACCATCGATTCATGCATACGAGTTGTCGATAATTGCAGTCAGGTTCGTCATTTGAATCTTCGTTAAGTGACTCGCGTCGTAGATTGATTTCTTTTAAATTAATGTGCAGAAAACCCGACTGAAACATTGTCGCGCGTTCGTTCGAAGACGTGATAACATGAAACTCGTGAGCTCACGTAACGCGACAACAGTGTGTTTCTATCCGAAACCTCGTTCTTAGGTTGAATACTGCGAGCCGCGAGATCGACTCCGGACGCTTGCGGTGCCATGGGAAATTAAGGCGTAAATTAAGGCGAGCCAAACCGTGGCGAGCTCGTTACGTATTTTAGCATAAGTACCGACACCCCCGCGTGCCTCTCCGCGTGTCCAACGAGTCGACAGCGAGAGATCTTTTGGGGCAATTTCAACAACGGCAATGAACTTCACCGCGTGCGCGCACCCCCCCCCCCTCCACTCTTTGCGTCTAACTACGTACGGCCGTTTCCTCCGGGAATCTCTGTTTCCACTGCGAATCTTCACTGAAAATATTCCGACGAAAAGTGACCCCTAATCCGACGGATGGCTCTCCAGCGATGCGAGACGATAATCGTGATTTTAATTGAGATATTAATCAACTCTATGATGGCATCTAATGATTTTTTTATACAAGAAATGAGACGCGAGAAGAGCCGATTTGTAGAAGAACACCGACAATGTTTAACTTGACAGGTAACGCTTAATCTTCGATTTTAAGTTATTGTTATGTCTTGAGAAATTTATAAGAGATATATTTTTCTGCCCAACAATACCACCGACAATATCTGATAAACAAATGAGCAATTAAGTCGAATCCTTCGAACTGTTTCAGCAAGCAGTTCATTTTGACATTAAATATCAATAAAAGAGACATCTCGTATACTTAATATCTTTAAACATATCTGAATATTAGCGAGAAAAATTTTGAACGTCAACACATAGCGATAATATACCACATAATAAAATCGCAAAATATTTAAGTGTTTATCACAAACGGTGGCAATTTAAAACTACCGATATGACAAACGACATACTAAACGCCATTATAGTATTTCCTCACCTTTGAAACCATTATATCGAACCGGCTTAATTTAACCAGTGTGGCACGCGCGCTCCTAAAATTTATTTATTGCTGAGTTGAGATTTAACATTGTCACGCCGTTTTGACAGCGGTTAGCTCGCGGGCACGACTGCAGCAAGTAAATAAAATGCAATAGTGATTATTCTAGAGGTAAATATACGCGATTATGGTACAATAATGTCGATAAGTATATTATTAAGCGATGCTAAGCCGACATTGCGGCTGACATGCCAAGATAAACGGTGAGAGGCTTGGCTATGTCGAAAGCTCTCGGAGCAATAAAAGGCGGCCCGATATTATCGATGTACTTGTTCCTCCATCGTACAAGTTTATGGCTCTCGCGTCGAGCACGAGATAAGTACATTCGCGAAGAATCGATCGATTTTCCCCCCGATGCTATTCAAGTGCACAAAACCGATGAGATGGATTTATCTCTGCGCTTGAGCCTTCACGAGACAATTTTCGATTTCTGCTTTGTCAGAACTTAATTTAATTAGGAATAATGTCACTACCGAAAATTTCACTCGACGAAAATTTAATTATACTTCCCCGGACGGCGCGGTGAAGCCTATATTCACAAGTTTTCGTATATAAATAAATAACAACGCGTTGTCGAAGCTGTGCAATATTTAATCCAATTCATTCGCTACGCGCGACTTTAACGCCACGTGAAAAAGTCGTTAATGGAGACTTTTTTCTGCATATTATTTTTATCGCGAAAGCGTCAACTAGTATCTGTAAACGTCGTAAATAAGCAGAGCCGCGAAATACTCGGGCTCACGTCGCGCATTTCTCAGCCGCGCCCGAAAACCCGGCTCGGGGGAATTCATGGCAGATGAGGGCAAAAACTACAGACGAACTTCCGCGGCTTCGAGAGTGGATTAGCGCGTTCCTTTCAAAAAATATATTTCGCGTTTCCCTGCGTAACGCTCGATAAACCTTTCCCGAGTAAATCCATCTCGCCGGGTTTCTCCCTCGGCGCCATGTAAATATATCATTCGTGTTTTGCTGTACGGTGCCACGTCTCTGCAAATGAATTTCCTGGAGCGCTTCCTTCCTCCGTCCGGAGACAGACACAGAAACGGCAAACGCGCGGCGGTGGGAGGGGAAAGGACAGAGAGGAAACGAAGGGGGTGGAAGAGGGATGAAAGAGGAGAGCAGAGAGGACGGAGAAGTGGAGGACTACGCGAGAGACGAGACGAGGGAGGAAGTGGAAAAGAAAACAAGCACCAGGCAGAGAACAGAGAGACAATGGTGGCACTGTACCGCGGGATCGAAACCGAGTATGTCCTTTAGAGACATTAAATGTAACAGGGAAATAATATCGCGACCCTGCGAGGCAAGTGTATGTCTTTGGTGACAGCCAACGTAGATAACGTAATCATTACTTACGCGAGCCCGCCCGGTCTACGCTTTGCATCGTGTCACGCGTTAAGACGTCTTTCAATCTTTATAATCCCAACGGGTTATCTATATGTGAATATCGCAACATTAGTGCGATAAATGATACAAATGTATGTTTATGGATTCTTTTGCTCGCGTCGCTTGAAAAAATAATCTTATCAAGAAGAAAAAGTTTAGCGATGTTGACGGAGGTTGAGATGATGAGTCTGCTAATAAAGATGCGTTAAATAACAATAACAGGTTTATTCGAATGTAGAGAGATTGCATATGTGGCCGTGTGTAGGCTACTAGTCTTGCTGTCGGCCTTGTAAATTGCGTGTTGGAATGGAACTCAGCATTTAAGTGGTCGGCGTTACGTGGTGGTGCTCTACCTTCTGAGAGCGCGCCGGGAACTCGGCGTCGACGATGGGGTGCTGGAACTTGATGGCGCGCTGAAGCTCGATGTTGAAGAAGGGGAGCTAGGCGTTGCGAAGATGACCCGAAAGCTCGGCGTTTGCCGAGAATAAGCCGGGAGTTAGGCGAGGTTTGGTCCAGAATGTCGTCCGAGGTTCGTCGCCTTGGTGAAAACCGCCACACGGAGGGTCGTTTAACAGCGAGAGTATGCCCCGTTGAAAAGGGCTCCTCGGACGAGGACTAAGTAACCCTGACTGCTCTCCCGAGCTTCCCGCGGCGCCTCCTTGTATATGCGCGTTTTTGCTCGCGAGTTGTATGTGTCGCCTAGTAGCGCCGCGAACTTTTAGCGATTTAAGTGTGGGGCGCCACCACAAAACCCGTCTTTCTAGATGCGCAACATTAATATTAATGTAAGTAAGCACTGTTAATAATGAACGCAATGTCTCATTAATTTGCAATACGAGCAACACGTAGACAAAAATAATCTATCGATCCTTGGGATTATGAGGAATTAAAGACACGGAAATAGTGTCTGTAAATATCGCGAGTTTGCGATATAACAGAGGGACCGATATTTTGTCACCGCGAATTTAAAACGAAATGCGACTTTCAAGTGTTTGCTGATATCGAATTTCGATAGTATATTGTTCTGCTGGAAATTTGAAATGCGGTCGCTCTTCTTGTTAAATGCCTGACCAGGTTGCGAATAACGATTACGGAATCGGTAATTTAATTTGTGTGAATGACGTTTGGTATTAAATAATAAATGTATAGATATAATTAATTTTTGCGTGCTTGTTTAAATAAACAGAGAAATTGTGAAGTTTTCAGCTTGAATGACTCCGCGCGCAGATAAAAGGCGCGTCGAGTGTTTATTCAATGCGTATCTTAATATATATCGAGCGAGCCCGCATAGTTCGGCACGTTCTCATGCATGAATATCGAATCATGCATATTTTTCCTTATTTTAACATGAACTAGCACGAATGGCACGTTGTACAAAAAGAAACAGTCTTTGTACGATTGATAAAATTCACATTTCGCGAAATTCCATATTCTGTTCTGTTTACGACTGTTATTCATGGTGAATCGCAGTGACCGATATAATTCCATGGCTTAAAAGTATGTCCATCGACACGTACTTCTTTTAGATCTCCCGTCGTTAGAACATTTAATATTACCATTGTATATTGAAAATATGTACGAGTTACGATAGGGAAACTCTGTTACAGAATTGCGAGGAAGCCTTGAATTTAATAGGATATATTATATATATATATAAGGTAATGAGAAGTTTAATATTTTAAACCCCAGGATATTTCATTCCCTCTTCTCTTTTTGTTTGGCACAACGCAACGTTCGTCATTTTAACTTCAAACAATTTCAAACATTTCGAATTTATTATTCCTATAAACACACAGGTACATATTAACTTTCTCCCAAATTTGATATTAAATTTTTAAAACTTCAAATTTTTTAACAGCATATATCGAAGATTATATATAAAACTCTAGCATTTCTTTTTTTAATAACAAGGGTGAAAGGAAAATTATTTTAGTTAACTGACTTGATATTCAAGTTTTATACTCTCAATATGCCATTACTCGTTCTAGGATTCGGTCGATACGTTAAGACAAAGCCGACGTATTCTATGACGGATTTTGTTTTACGGTACTATAATATTTATCGGTTCGCGTTATAACAGTCGCCACCGGTTAACGCGCGTTTCCGATAACGCGATAACGAGTTTAACGTTACGTGACGTTGCCTCGCCGCGAATCAATTGCAATTCGCGAGCGCAGTGGCAATTTCGATCGCTGCTGCCGCTGGCTGCACTCTCTTCGCTTGTCAATCAATCGCACGGAATTGCGGCCGGTGTGGCCGCATACTGTGTGTCGGTCTGTACGCACTACGCCGTTCGTATTATTTCGCTCCAAAGTCCGGCGATTACTTTAATTAAGTATGATATTGCGCCGGAAAAATGAAAATAATGTACCGGCCGCACCGATAAAACCCTGACATGTGACAGGGCCGTATCACCACGTAACATCGTGTGACCTTTTCGCTCGACAGCTGTATCACGCTCGATCCCGAAGTGTCGACTTTAAATCTCTCAGGCTTATTCACGGATAATAATGCTGGAGGAAGACAATCGAGAAGTGCAAATGAAACATGTTAGCCAAACACGGCATAATGAGTTAGAAGAAAAAGCATAATAATTTTATATTTGCAGAGGGATATCGTGATTTGTTCAGAATTTTTTTCAGAATTACTGTTAATTTGAAGCATTTAAATATTTGAAAAAACATTTATAATTTAGATATTCAGCAAAAGTGAGCAAAAGAATTCATAAACATACATTTGTATCATTTATCGCACTAACGTTGCGATATTCACGTGTTGATAATCCGTTGGGGGATTATATGGGGGATAAAGATGTAAAGACGTCTTTCTTTAATGCGTGCTATAATTTCGACATATAGAACTTGAACTTTTGATAAAAAAATTTAATTTCATATATATAGTTGATGAAAGTAGAATTTTTAGTTGAGAATTGCAAAATCTTGGTGAATTAAACTTCATGAGGCTACAAAGAAGTAATATATAGAAGCTAATTTCTCTCGGTTAATTCTCAGTGAACTTTATTCAAACAGGATTTTTACGTAAGGCTCAATTAACAGATATCAAAATTAGAACATTGTGAAAGTATAAATAGCACGCGCATCTAATCAAATAAAAATATTCAACATGATGTTTTCAACGTTGCGCTATTCACGTGATGAAATGAGTAAACATTATAGTATCGTAATAATAATACAAGTGAATATTGAATTTGTTCAAAACTCCGTATTTAAATATTCCGAAAATTATATTGTTACGAAATGAATTCGAAGTAAATTCTAATTAAAATCAGGATTAATATAAATCCCAAAATTATCATTAACTGCAAACTAATATATCATATTTGATGCGAAGGCATCAATATTTCTCTTGCTTGATTTATGGACGAAAGAAATAATTGAAAGGAGCTTTAAAACAAAGAGGAATGAAAACGACGAGATAATGGCTACGCCATTTTGTCGACGATGTGTTTGTACATAAAACTTTCCCTTCAAGCTGGGTGTACACTGAACAAACGAATAAGGAACGTACAGCGAATGCAAACTTTCGTTGTTACAATTTGGAAAATGTGTACGCCATAACGCATTCGAACAAAACATTGTTTCGTGCCAATTTCCTCATAAGATGGTTCATCAAAGAAAATTTGTGCGCAAAAATTTAGACACGAATATTCATATTACACTCTTGCTGTTCGTTCGCTTAGTGTATACCCTACTTTACGTTTGTCTCCTGCTAGGTTATTACTCCGCCAGATTACGTGTTTCGCATTAATAATACTACTTCGATGAATGATATTCGTTCAATTACCTTCTGATACAGAAGATCTTCCCTTCTTTCGTCTCATCGTCGACTTCGACGCCAATTCGCACCGATTCGATTACTTCCACACGCAAGTCGATGAATTTTCCGGTAGACGACCGTTTGAAACTGTTTCGAGCGCGATACTACGTGAGTCAAATAAGCTTCGCGTAGTGGAAGGACAGGAGTGCCATCTGACGGATGAGATCACATGTACGGCAACCTAACTGTCAAAGATGCGCGTTGTGTCACATGATATGTCGGTGTTTGTGCTTTTCTTACACAATTGATCTTTTTGCCGGATTCCAAGGTTTTGTAATATTTGAATAGATATTTAAATGGAAACATGACGAAGATCTTACGCGTGAGCAAGTGTTTTCGGCAACAAGAATTAACATAACGATCACGTTACTTACGTAAATATCAGTATAATTTTCACAATAATGTTATGCACTGACTATGATTTAATATAACATAAATATAACCTCAAACATGTTGTCGGAGGTTGATGTATTCATCAGTAACTACACACTGGTAGATCCTGAAATTTATCAGCTTTGGGTCGATGGTCACTCCTGTAAGTCAGAGGAATGTAACACAAACCATGTCTATTTATCTATGTGTTAAAATTGGAATCTACTGATCCAACATGACATATATGTACTTTTTTGTTAGCCAATGATGCAGTCAGCATTTTACATCAGCGAGGGATATGTCAGCAAACCGATGCACCACTTGAATTAGTCGCATCTGACATACTGGATCATTATCGCACCTATGCTCTATTAGAGAAGCTATTGCACACACCTACAAAGCTTGTCAGTGAGCAACTGGCGTTTCAGATTGAACCACAAACTAGTCAAATGCTCATCGAGATGTAAGGAAGGCTATCGATTAAAACTATATAATTCTTTATCATATTAAGAAATAATCACTTATTTCAGGTATTATGAATTTGATGACGTTGTAATACGTGAATTATTGGGAAAAAAGATAACTTCTAAGAGTAGAAAGGATATGGACGAGGTGGCAGAGAAGACAGGAGTTACATTAAAAAGTTGTCGAAGACAATATGACAATGTAAAGCGAGTGTTCAAAGTTGTTGAGGACTTGCCAGGATCTTTGGCAGCTAATATCAAGCAACACTTCTTACTCTCTGATGACCTTGCTAAGTATGCCTTGTGTATGGCTGATTATAAAAATTGTAGCAACTGGCTCAGTTTAACTGTATAATTGAATCACAATAAGAATCATGCAATTTATGACATAGTTGCTTCTAATGATTACAGACGATACGCAGTGGTAGTATTCATAGCTTGTTTACGATTTGAAATGAATAAAAGAAAACTGCAGTTTTTGACATTTCCCGACCTATATCACTGCGCTAATAGTATGATGACATCGTGGACATATCGTTGCGTCGGATCGGACTATTTCGATACCGATTTGGACAGGGAATTTCTACAGGAATTATCAGAATGCAGAGTGCTCTTGGAAAATGACAAACATCACAAACAGTATTTTGAATCTCACGAAAATAAATCGACTCATTCGTTATAAAAATCATAAAATCAATACAGCAATGTTTCAGTTTGGTATGTATTAAACTCAAACCAATGCTCCTCGAGCGATCCTATCAAGAATTAGACATGAACTTCCGCTCGTATTCAAGAGCGATACTAGGAATTGGATGCAACCTGCATAGATCGCGAGAATTGAGATTTTTCTTTCTGGAACTAGTGGAGAGATGCATAGAGCCTTGGCGACAAGTCAATTGGACGCATTCTGATCTCCGGAATTTTTTAGCCGTTTATACACAGTGTGCCCTTGACATGGATGTACTCAGGTACGATACACTTAATGCAGTAACGCGTTTCTTAATTCAATATATCGCGCAATTTGTGTCAGAAAAGATTATTATTCGTATAAATCTTGATTGCAGAGAGGGAGAACTGAGAGACGCGTTTGAACGTTATATGATGGTAGTGACATGCTGCCTTTTGCGTATGTATCATACTTGATTACTAATATACGTGTGTGTATGTAGAACATTATATTTATATATTCAGGAGTAAATAAAACAAACTATACGTGACAATTTATTAAATTTCTGTAATAAATAAACAAAAGCAGCACGCACGTGCTGTCTATAATTCTGCAATTATATGTGCGATGGCGCGTGAATCGATTGCGAAAACTGTACTACCCGCATATCCTTGTAAGTTTACCGACATTTTAAACAGCGCGCGGCGTGAAACTCCACAAAGAGAAAGGCAGTTCTTATTAAGACGGCAGTAGACTAGCACATTCGTTCGTTTTTCACACACATTAAACGGAAATCGATTTACTTGTAAATCGAAGACAAGTTAGAACTTTCCGTCTCTATAATTATACATATTCTCTTATTAGCATGCTTCAATTAGCATACTCTGATAAGTACTAAAATAAGTATGTACAATTGTAATTGATACAATGTTTTAACTACTTAATGGTAAAATGTACATTAATCAATATACCTTATCATACACATTGCATGTTAATTCTAAAGTGCAATTCTACAAACCTCTCTACATATATTGTCACAAATGTACGTTCAGGCTCTCTCCGTGTAAAACGTACTTCTTTGTAAAAGTTTCACGCATAAAACTTACAAGGAAATATTTCCTGGACATATTGTATTCAGCGACAGAGCATCATCTTCGCAATATGAAGACTTCACACTTACTTGATCGTTTCTCTGCAGCGAATTCTATTATCCATTATCTATCAATGATTGGAGACGAGGTAGTGTTCTATCAGGTAGAGGCATGGATCCGGGAGATGGGAAAACTGCAATGTGCGCTTTGAAAAACCGTAGAAATATATTGATTTCGCCTAAGTACTTGCAAGACTATCGACTACTGCGTCACTCCTAAAACATTGTTAACAGCGCTCACTATGTCCCTTATCTGCGGTAAGGCCGCGGCCTCCAGCGATTTTGCATACGGCATAGGCGTGTCAACACCAGTAATACGGATTACAGGCGCGTCGAGATGATAAAAGGCTTCACCTGCAAGAAAACATCTCTGTTAAGAAAACACACGTTATCATTAGGAACAGATGAAATGAGACCAAAGAAATTCACTTTTCTGAAGTCGAACGAAATTATCTATAACATATCAATCTTTTACATAGCATTTAACTGTGTAATTTGAAATGTCCAATTTAACAGACATTTATCATTCGATAATCTTTCCTATCAGACATTTGAAGCCAATAGTTTACCGATCGATATATCCATAAACTATCCCATGTCATCGTTATATAACTGATGAATTAAGTAGCGAGACAACGGTTAAGCAAAACTTACTCTCGACGATTCTCGCGCTGACCTCCGCGCCGATACCGCATTGCGGCCAGCCCTGCTCCACTGTTAACAAATGTTTCGTCTTAATCACGGACTGTACAATGGCATCTATGTCCAGCGGTCTCAAAGAACGAAGATTTATCACTTCGGCTTCGATTCCCTTGCCGGCAAGCTCGTTGGCCGCTTCGAGGCACTCCTCAACCGTTTTGGAATGCGCCACCAACGTGACGTGGTTGCCCGCTCGTTCTATCTTGGCCTTGCCGATCGGCAGGACGAAATCCTTGGACAGAGCTTCGTCGGACATAGGATACTGCACGCCGTACAATATCTCGTTTTCGAGTACCACTACTGGATCGGGATCTCGAATGGCCGCCTTCAGCAAACCCTTGGCATCTTCGCTGTTGTAGGGCGACACTACTTTCAAACCAGGACAGTGACTATACCAGGCGCCGAAACACTGAGAATGCTGTGCCCCGACGCCCGCGGCAGCACCATTGGGACCACGGAATACCACCGGCACGTTGATTCTACCCGCAGACATGTAAAACGTCTTGGCAGCAGAATTGATAATATGGTCGATTGCTTGCATCGCGAAATTGAACGTCATGAATTCACAGACTGGTCTTAGGCCGGCCTGTAACATGTTTATGAAACAAACATCATAAGAACGAATGATGACTCTATGATTGCTTTAAGCTCACCATAGCAGCCCCAACAGCAATGCCGGTGAAACCAGCCTCTGTAATTGGTGTGTCGATAACTCGTTTGTCTCCGTACTTCTTCCACAAGCCTCGAGAAACCTTATAAGCACCATCGTACATCGCTACCTCTTCACCAAGAAGAAAAACCCTCTCATCCCTTTCCATTTCCTCATCTAGGGCCGAATTCAAAGCATCTCGCACCGTCATCTAATATTTAGACAAATTTCCATAAGAGAACGTCATGCAGAAAGTGGATGACCTTTTATGTCCTTCAAGTTTCTACTTTGGTAAACTATCACAAATACAGGAAGTATCAGATTGAAATGAATGAAGGAGAAGCAAGAGAAGATCAACAATCTACATGTAAACATTCAGGAGCATTGTAACAATCACGAGAATAGAGCCGCAAATTTCAAAGTAGCAGACAAAAATCTAGGTTAAGTTGACAGTCAAGTAAATCACCTGCTGTGCTGCTGTCCATTTCGACGTGGAAAACGAGCGGCGAGCAACGGTTCTTATGACAGACTGCAAACAAAAAAGCATCATTAAAGCACATTGTTTCATTTAGATATCTGATACGCTTTACATTCTTTTATTTCACATAAATAGCAACATTGTTCTACTCCACTTTTGCAGCCACCTGCTGCTTCGCAACATTTATTTATGGCAAAACAATCGATGCCTGCAAAGTTTAGAACAAACGATCACAACACATAATTTGTCGTGCAACTTCATATTGTTTCACAGAATTTTACCGTGAGCATGATAGGCCGTTGAGTAGTAGCGAGTCGAGTATGAATACAACGGTTTTTTGTTCGTTCGATCGATGATTTCACTTGGAAGACAACCCAGCTGGAATTCTCGTCCTGTCGCGACTAAAACGCGAATTGTATCGGCGGAGCCTGAGACTGTTATGAAACGCCGTCGAACTGAAACAGCGGCGCGTCGAAACTGTTGCCGCGAGCCGTACGGTGCGAGTAACGCCAACATAAAAAGATAACGTGACCACGCTACTGTTCCCGCGTGACATTTACGTAAAATGCACTTCTACTTATATCCCACCAATCATGCATGGATCTACAGTGCAATATAATTACGAAAAGTAAATGAAGCAAAAATATAAAATATCGGAATATCTTGATGAAAATTAACGACAACATTAATATAGTTAATGTGGTTAAAAACTAGAGACTTCAAGTTTTAAAATACTTTTCGAATGATCTCGATAGCATCATTATTGTAAAAGTTACAGAAATTACAGGAATAACGGGTCTAATAATTCCATAAACCCGTTATTTCTGTAATGGGTATATCATTAATGTAACGGATTTACGGAATTATTAGACCCGTTATTTCTGAAATTTAGTTCCAGAATCTCCGCTACGAGTCGCCACTATACTTAAAGAGAAATTGAGGGCGTGATATGACAAAACGATGGAATCAGGCGTACTTCTCAAGTAGTATGACTCAAGGGCTGGTTAGACGTACTTTTTATTGTAATAAAACATAGATGAAATTCAACAGGCTGTAACTTTCGCGCAATAATGATGCTATCGAGTGCAACCGGAGGGTCAGCCGCGGAGGGAGGAGCGGCGGAACATAAGAAGAGAAAGGCCACCGAAAGAAAGAGAACAAGATTAAGAAATCGAAGAAGCCCATTTACAGAAAAACTCATTTTTATTTAACGCGAATGCGATGATGATTGGCGGGGGCCGTCGGCGAATCGGGAAGCGTCGCGGAGGGGGAAGAACGTTTGAAATCGGAAGAAGGAAAGGCGCGCAGTAGCGTGGAGACGCGGGAAGCGAGAGGACGGACATTGGGAAGAAAAAAAAGCAGATAACATGTCATCAACATGTCATCAACAAGTCATCAACTACGCAGACGAGGGGACATTGGAGAGGTTGCTGACGGAGGAGAAAGCTGGCGGAGACGTCCTGGTGCAAATCTCCTGGTGGAGGCCCAGGGAGACGACCGATCGCCTGGCGACGGTAAGTGCGCTGTAAAATTGCCACTGTTCCCCCTCGTAACTTTCCGTAAAAACAGAGACTTCCTGTCTGAGAACCGAGGCATCCGGTGGGAAGCTCGAACGCGGCACCGGTGGTCGTAAAACTAAGTTAAAAAAGAGAAAGAATCCCGTCGTCGGCGGGATCAAAGGGCTACCCGGTACGGTAAGCGACGCATGTTGCGTCATCCCGCCATGCGCGCCCGATCGTGTCCCGACGTGTTCGCGACGACAGTCTTGCGTCGGGATAGACATATAAAAGTTAAGACATCCCCGAACTACGACGCGTGGGGATAATTGTTTTATTTATTCGATGTAGCGGTCCGTGGAACAATTATATCTTACATAGATGTATATTTTTAATGGCTTAGACCACGTGATTTCGGAAAATTAGTTATATAAGATTCGTTCATTAAGTTCATTTTACTTTATAGGATTTATAGATCAGTATTTTTTGTTATTGCTTTATTTTTTCAAAATAGACTTTATCTTAGTTACTCTCACGAGGTACGTGTTCATTATTTCGCGTTTTCCTATCCCCATACCCGGTGTCTGAGGCGAGCGTCCGGTGATCCGAACATCTCTTCGGGGACGACAACTCTATCAGGGAGTCCCTCTATACAACTCTATCAGGGAATCCCTCTATACAACCCTTAACAGTAAAAGCGTATCTGGGGAGACTTGGCCGGTCCAGCTTCCCGGGCCTGGAGTTTGGGCGAAGCTCTCAAAAATAACGCCCTGGCGACCGTGGACGGACAGCGGGATCTGTGGGGAACTTTCCTTCTCAAGGTTCGGCGGGATTAAACGTTGATGTTTTCACTAAGCTAGTGACATCCGGTCACACGAGATCGTTCAAAAAGCATTTTAAAGCTTGAGGTCTCTAGTTTTTACCACATATAGTTTTAACCACATTAGCTATATTGATGTTGTCGTTAATTTTCGTCAAGATATTTCGAGTTAAACGAAAAATGGCGCCCTCTTAGTTTCAAACCTCGTCTTTCAGTTGAGTTTTCAGAACGAAAAAACCAAATTTCCTTCCGTGTAACAATTAATTTAATATACCGTTGCTTACACTAAAATAAAAATAATTTGAAATAAAATTAGTATGTGTATTAAATAATTGGTAAGCCAGACTATATTCAGAGGGTTGATTTTGTGTCTAAAACGTAATGAGAATTACAAAAGTGAACAAATTCAGGTGTTATTTCATTCATTAAGTTCATTAGGTGTTAACCAATGATATAAATTATTATGAATAATTATAAATAAGGATGACAGCCGCGAATCGAAGTAATAACTCGCATTGAGATCGAGATTTTGATATAGCAAATCTACATCACGGAAAAGCCGCAATAATTAGACATGCCTTCGTTTAGAGGGAAATACGATAAAGAAACGCGTACATCTTTTTTTTTTACTCGATTTTTATTAGCTGTACATTTTTGTATACGCAGTTAAAATTTCACTCTTGAAGGACCAACTGGTGGTTGTGAGTCTTGTATAAGGGCAGGAGATACATAAAAATGCTTTAGAGTGTTTAAAGGGGGATCACGATTGAACTATATTTGTTCGTTATAGAAAAATAAAATGATAATAATAAAAAAACCTCCGCTATTGATCATTAAAGATATAAAATAAATCGTCTTTAAGACATATTAAAGATTACATTTTGCAACACCTTAAAGACATTACAAAAAAACGTCTTTAAGACATCTATGAGACATGCGTTTATATATAGAAGATGTTTGGAGAATATATTAATTCTTATTCTACACAGTTTTTAGCTCGAAATAGTAACTTGGTCGAATTTAACATAGGCTACTTTTGCGACAGCGAGATGTTGGATGCTGAATGACGCATGCAATGAAATCTACCGAGAAGCGCGACGATCAAACGAAGATCGGACGAGAGCACATCATCACGCACGTGTACGAAGGTATGCACGCTACATGTATCACATTTTATAACGTATACTTTATTAATTGCAATTATACATGTATGCGTTTGCATTCATTGCCCCACATGCAAATTTACTTACACATTGCTCCACAAAAAGGAAAATAAAAAGACGTTCCGACGTTCACATAGCCTCTCTCAGCACGCGGCGTATATGTATATATATATTTTTTTCTCATTTATTTATATGTTATGCGTGAGGGTTCATAAGAAATACTTAATCGCTATGAGACATTCATAGTCTACGACGTTGTCATGATCGTGGTCGATGTTGCATTTAAGCACTGATCGATCGATTGTTTGTTTTTCTTTTCTTTTTTTTCTTCTTCATTTTATTCTTTTCATGCGATGTGTAATACTAATCTAGATCACAGTCGTTTCCACTTTGCAGTCGAGTAAAGAGATGCGATTGATGCTTCGATGAGTGAGGGTGGATGAGAGAAAGAGAAAGGAAGAGAGATGATTAGAACAAGAGGAGAAGAAAAAAAGAGAGAGCAAATAGAGAGAGAGAGGGGGGGAGGGGGGAAAGAGAGAGAAAAAAGGAGAATATGTGTATTTATGTGTGTATATGTGTGAGTGTGACAGGCGGTGGGTATTATTTATTATCACGATTAAGCAAGCGATTTTCTTTTTTCCCTTTTTCCTCTTTTCCGCGCGCTTCGGAAATGATAAAATTTGATACGAATTCAAAACGTGTTGATCATTTACAACGAAAATCGAACGTGTAACCCTTTCTTTTTTCCTTTCTCTTCTCTACGTGAAAGGATAGAATTAAATGGATTCGATTTTCGTACTCGGAAATAAAAGAGAAAAGATGGAAGAAAATCTTTTACTTTCCATACTTTTCCCTTTGTTTCGATAATCCAAACAGGAATTACATCAATTTCAATTCCATCTTACAAATTTTTCAATCTTGTTTTCTCTTACAATGATGATGCTACAATGAAGATGCATGTTACGTGCATGGTAAACTGTCGTTATTTACATGCGTACATTCATACCGCGTTTATTTTTCGCTTTGGACTTTATCGTGTTGGCGATAAACGATGAGTTTTTGTTCTCTATCCTTTTCGTTTTATTATGAAAAATATATAACGCATGATTGGATGATACTGAGAATGCCGATCATTCAAGCCGATTTCTGAGAAGGAAATAAAGAATATCGGGATATATCTTTTATTTTTTGTATCTTGTTCTGCTTTTTTGTCGGGCTTTTTATTAAAGAGAGAGAACAACAGTTGAGTAGGAGTTAAATCGACTAGAACATTGGCTAGAGTAAAAAGACCATCTCTTCAGATTAAACGCAAAACGGAGAAAGGTAAGCGGAAAAGGAAAGAAGAGTAGAGATAAATAGTGCAGATAAAAGAAAGATTAGGGAAGAAGGTACAAAGACGAAGAGCGAGAGGGAAAATAGACAAACAGACGGGCAGGTAGAGAGAGCTGGCGACAGAAGTGTTCGTATCGAAGTTCGATAGGTAGAAAATTACTATTGTCGGAGCAACAAAACGGAGACAGGTCGGTAGAACGATAGACAGATCAATAGATAGACAGACAGATAAGGGTAGTTAGACAGATAGAAAGAGTGAGAGTAAGAAGAGAGAAAGAGAGATCGTTTTATAACTGTCCTAATCTAATTAATCGTATAGAGAGTATAGGAGAATTACCAATAGTAAGAATAATCACGATAATCATAATAATTCTATCGTCGTTAGCATCGATAAGTACAGCATAATAATTTAGCTTTACTTTTGCGTTTTCTGGGTTTTTTTTTCTTATTTCTTCCTTTTTTCTTTTTCCTTCCCCTTTCGCATTCTTTGAACTTAAATGAATTCGCTCGTTTCGTTCGCGTTTGGCTTTCCCTCGTATATAGAATCTCATCGCAGTCGCGAAGGAAATTATCGTATGGTATGTGTAAGGCCGCTGTCACTTAGTCTCGATATCGATATATATATTGTGATAATATATAAGTGAATAAATCATAAAATTAGTTTATACGCTTCGCTGGACATCAGTGGCTGATATCAGTGACGAAACGTTCAAGCAGCTGCGATAACGCGCTCATCAGGGTTCTGAATTTTCTTCGCTTCTTTTTTTTTTTTTTTTTTTTTTTTTTTTCCCCCCCGNCAAAAAAGTTGTCTCAAAACTACTGTTTCTCTTCATATATAGATTCTATAGAAAATTTGAATTAATAGATTTTGTGAGGACTTGTCATACATTTGTTCACCTTTAATTAAAATTTCGATAAAACAAATAACTTGGTTAAAATCAAGCAAGAAACGAAATTTCGTTATGTACTCTTTCTTTCAATCTTTACAATTTTTTGTGCAATTGATAGCATAACTTGTCATTAAAATAACTGACTCTATTTGTAGTTTATCCTTTTCTCCGCATTTATATATAATTGAATAGATAATTACGATAATTTTTAGACGTCTGGTTTAATATAGACGACTATCGGAGGAAGTGATACAATCTAAAAATCTGTAAACGAAGAAAGATTCCAAAGCATGATGAAGGCATTTCTGTCAGACGCTGTTATTGCATTCCGTGCAATATTCCCTCAAAACTTGGTAAAAAGGAAAAGAAAAACTTCACGTAAAGGAAAGATCGAGCCTAAATACGTAGTTAATCGCGCGCTGTTTACACGCTTAAGTCAACCGCAACTTTTCGAAAGTAATGTGGCATATTTAGTACTGCGTTTCGCTGAGTTTAACGAGAGAACAGCTTTTCCGTCCCTGAAGAATCCGTAGAATATGTAACAATATATCGAAGTTAAAAGAATTTCTATACGAAGTGTGTTACGATTATTTCAATTGTTAACGAACTAACATGCACTTTTGTCGATTTCCGGCGAGAAAGAGACAGAGAAACGGGAAAGAGAAAGAGACATAGAGAAGAAGAGAGTGTGAGAGAGAAAGAGAGAGAGATATTGAGAGGGAGAAATAGAGAAAAAGGGAGCTCGCCTTTCATCGCCCTACTCTGTAAACGTGCGAACGATGCATCGAAAAATATTCTGTCAAGTTCGGAAGTCGACGATGAAGAGTATAATATTTCGTCTCTAAGAAATTTTCTTCTTCATTTTTCATTTCGTTTTTTGCCACACACACACGCGCGTCGTTGCAGGCTGCCGAGCCGTGCGAATCTCTCTATGCAATCTCTTGCTTTAGCAACTTGAGCGCACGACAGAACAATTTCTCTTAATCCGTGAGTTTCGCTTCGTTTTCGCGAGTTCTTTTTTGTGTTATATAAAAAATTGACTCTTTCCCGTTTCGCCACCGCTAAAGTATGTACAAACGAATGGTAAATCCACTTGTCTCGCGTTCTCGTCACTGCGATTACATACGAATGTCTTCTTTTTCCTCCCTTTTTTAAAGTTTAATTTTACTGCCTTACTCGCGTCGAAGTAGGGTGAAAAATGTGTCCGCCGCCAATTAAGCAGTGAGTAAGAAAATTGGTATAAAATAGACTACTTGACGTGATTTGCAGACGTCGTAATTCACTTGTATTATTGTTTCAGACAATCAGAGTAGAATTCGACAAGTTTAGGATTTATTCAATCCTTCTTAGATGCACACACATAGAATGAACCATATAGATCTTTAAAGTTGAAACCTACGAAAAAATTTATAAATTTAAATTTATATATATGCAGTATAATTGAGTTAAAATTAATATTGTGGATTTTACAAACTCAATTACGTTATCTTCTCGGTCAATTTCGATCGATCTCTCTGAAATCATTTGACATAGGCAACGAAATATTTCTTCGAATTTGAGGTAGACAGAGAGAGCTCAAGAAGAGCTCGAGAGTTA
Source organism: Dinoponera quadriceps (assembly GCF_001313825.1). Taxonomy (NCBI): domain Eukaryota; kingdom Metazoa; phylum Arthropoda; class Insecta; order Hymenoptera; family Formicidae; genus Dinoponera; species Dinoponera quadriceps. The sequence continues at coordinate 3,735,162 of NW_014554754.1, forward strand.
CGAAGGCGATTATTAGAATTCGTCTTACGCATCTTCCGAAAAGGAGAAACGCGTAAATAAATTCACAGAGAAGATGGCGTAAGCTATTTATTTTTCTAGGGACGCGCATTTTTCATCCTGCTTCATTGTTATACTTTCGCATTAGATGCACTTTCAAGAGTTTATCAAGCTAAATAAATATCCATTAATATACGAACGTTATATCGTGAAGTTTTGAAAATATATATGCGCCTCGTGTGATCCAGTGACAAGGCTCTCTTGCAATGTAAACCTACATAACACCTGTCTTTTATAGGACGTTATAGTATCGACGACGACGACAACAAATAAAACAGCGAAAACGTCATTTCTTCGATCGCGACTAGAGCGAAATCGAAAGCGTTTGTATTGTTCTCCGTTGGAGACGCTCACTCTCGAGAGTTATCATCGACAGTAAAAATTCACAGTGGACACATTTGAGGATAGCGTTACCAATTTTTTGAACCATCCGAAAATTTCAGGCTATCAAGAATTACTCTCAAGACGAGCGATTCAGCGTCAAGTGAACACGTAGCTTGATGTATACTGAAAAACTTTACTCTCTGAGCAGACAATTAAACGCGAGATATCAGTAACTCTCATCAAAATCCTCAATCAAAGCGATCTTTCTTTATTGACAGAAAAAGTCAAAGTGAACTATTTAACTCTATTCGTTAATAAACAAAGGATCCTTTGATCACTCTCTAATATCTCGGTAGTGGATATTCTCCATTTTACAAAACACGAATATTCCGTGACATTTTTCATTACTGAAGTCTTCCTTCATTAGCTAATAACGTCGAAAGAAACATTTTAACGTTATTTGTTAGTAAACGAAGCATCCTCCGATCACCCTCCTCAGAGCGACTCTCATTAGTAAAGTTCCCGACTGTGCACACCTGCTCGCAAGTTCCCTCCCCATTCGCAAATAATTTCGAAGAGTCACGCTATTACATATCGATAACGAGCACAGATACGTGTAATAACGAGCATGATATATAACGAGCGGATAATAAATAACGTGCTACTACGCTCACTGCTTCTGATGGTTATCGGCGACCATTCAATCGCGGTTAATTAACGTGCGGAAACCTCTCCGTGTGTGTTTAGTAAATAGTACCGTCGGAAGCAACACTACAAAAGTTTATATGCCAGCAACTTATATCGCAGGTACGCTACGATCCGATTTTAATTGTTTAAGCGCTACGCTGATGCTTATTATTTATTGCCGTTCTGAAAACTATCATTGATATATGAATTACACGTTTTAACCGAAACGTTTCGGCCCGAAATGCACAAGCGGCGCGATAAATATTACGTACAGCGCGTTATATATATATGAGTTAATATCAGCTGTGTCAATTCTTTTATACAATGTGTCTCGGATCCGCCGAAGATTGCCTTCTCGATGCAGATTCTCTTTGACGAGTATCGAGTCGATTGCTTCCTCTTTAGAATTTTTTTTCAGAAAAATCATTTGTGTAAGCTATTTTCAATCAGTTAAGCTTCGAGAGCGTGAATGAATGATGCGGCTTTATTTTACGATTAATTTCAAACCATTTTATCGGAAATTCTTATTAAACTGTAAAAGTTAAGAAATAAAATAATTTTCGCGAACGAGCAGGATCGACTGTACGTTCGTCAAAAAGGCTGTCCCTGAAAAAAAACAGAAAACACTCCTCGGCCAGTCTCGACCACCCTGTATATTTGATTTTGTATCACAAAGTGACCTTCTCGTTTCGCGAAGATACGAGAGATGTTCGATTCGACGAATGGTCGTCCAACAGATAACAGCGATCGTATCTAACGGCTGAAAAAGCATTGACTTGTTGGTCGCAAAATTAACTCGGTATAAGCGGCGACAATCGCTTCTTCCCCCTTCCCACCGTTTTTCCAAGATTTTCTTCGCGTGCACTCCATCCTGCACCCAAGTAACGTTGCAACCGACCCGAGAATCTTTTCCGAGTTATTATGCATTTCGTCCTCGCTTTTGTTCTTCAACAACTAAATCCGCAAAACCAACTCGCGGTATACAGACTAAGTAGGAAAAATCGTATGCTGTTGACAATTCAGCTATATCAACGACGTGTCTGGCGTGCAGAGCACGACAAAAATGTACGAATATATCAATAATTACACGTTGCATATATGTACGTTTATATACATATACTTTTTTGTTTGTAATATATGTTAGTTGTCTACGCGTCATACTCCCGTCTGTATCGTGCGTGCCAGCACAATCAGCCTTTCCGAGCTTCATATATTTCTCGACTATGTTCGCTATTACCTGAGATCGAACATAAACACGGTAAACGATTCAATGAAAACTTCACAACGCGTTCCCTCTTCAACGCGTGTCTAATATTACGTTAAATCCGAAAACTATGCCTATAAGTGAACGGAAATATATCAACAGTTACTTTTGCGATATTGTGATTAATTGATAAGTAATTTTGTAATCCCGTACGCGCGCGTAATGTCGCGAGCGGAAGGTCTTGACGAAAATCCACCGATAAAACCGAAATCATTCGCTAGACGATAAAAGCAACTGATCGATTGCATCGTTTTAGTCGTACCACTCGTTATATAGACAAAACTCTAAATCATCGTACTGCTTAAGGTACTGGCTACGCCTTTAGAAGTCTTCCCATCCCCTTATTTAGACGAAGGAACGTACTAGTCGAATGTAAGGTACTGGCAGAGTGCTAGAAATAATAATTAGAACCAACTGGTGGCTCCGCCGAATTTTGTAGAAAGACCGCCGATGCCCTTGCCGAACATGCTACCGACTTTGCCAACAACGTTCGAAGTGACGTTGCTCAAGTTGGCCACGTAGTTTGCGTCATCTCCCGTTATCGTCTCAACGATCGTCACTTTTGTCTTAGGTCTCTCCACCTCGTCGTCATTACCATTCTCCGAAAGCCCTCTGCAACAAAAGTCTTTTCATCGAAACCAAAAACTCACTTTTGAATGGTAAAAATGAGTAAACGCACGAATTTTCATAATTAATTAGCGACGTCGATTGAATGAAGTTATCTTTTTCTCATGTTTCTGATCAGAAGGCGACTTACTCTTCGTTCTGAGCGCTCATGGTTAAGGCACAAGTTGCTTCTTCCGTCTGCATTCTCTTGGATATAGTCTGATATGTCTTCGAGTTGAGTTTCTCCTCCATTACGCCCTGGAGCTCGAAGTCCGAGTAGATCTTCTTCACGATGTGAGCTAGGCAGGTACATTGATACAGGTGCAGGCTATGATCGAGTCTCTCGGACAACCAATTACACAGCATTTGTATCTGCGCCGTGTACCATTGCTAGATACAAAAATCAAATCAATTCGAAACTTTTCTTTGATTTTTCCAAGCTTACAGGTATTGACTTACCTCGAAGAAAGTCAAAATCCACAATTCGTCGAGGACTTTACTGCGAATCTGATCCATGCAATTTCTCGTGAAATTTACATAGGCTTGTCCCATTTCTTTCCCACTTCCCGATACCTTCTAAATGACAATTTATCGATTAAAAACGTGCTATAGTGAATTTGTGACAAAAATCTGTCATCAATGCACGTGTTTTCATAAATAAACTATCATTTATTAGAACAAGGTACCGTAAAACTGAGAATGGAGCCAATGAGGGAACCTTCATCATAACGAGACAACTTCGAAAGTGTCGCTTCTAATACCGCTATAAGCTTGTTAATCATTCCTTGATTCATTTCCGCCGACGTCTTTTCAATCATGTCGTCGATTTTGGCATGATATTGATGCTAAAAGCACGCATATTAATCGACGTATGATAGCAATACAGATTTAATTTGCTGAACGGTTAACTTCACTACGTCAAGTATGTAAGTTGCATTGCAACACTGCCTTCTCAACAAAATCTTAACGTCAAATTTAAATATACAGTTAGTCGATTTTTTATTTCCTATTAATACCACCTCAACGTTAAATTAGACATCTGGTGTATAGCGTTTAATGCGCGTGATAAAAGATTAAAAATAAGAGTTGACGCTTCAATTTTGACTTATCGATTTTTTCAATATTTCTACGCTGAAAATTCTCCCGCGAGTCCAGCTGAAACGAAGATATTATATCGTGGCGATCTTGAAGACCGAGAACTTACCATATCGACACCATCGACAGTACAAAGTTTAAAACTCTGGTTCTTGGCATCCAAAATAACGTTCACCATAGCGCACATCTCCGATGGTATGATGTAATCGGTGGAGGTGAATGTCACGCCCTTCTTCAACCATTGCTGGAAGGCCGTGTCGGTCCTCTGAATGCACGATTCCACCATGTCGCAAGCCATCAATTTCAGTCTCTGTTCGAGGTGTTGCCGGAACTCCTGATCGGGCCAGTGCAGCCCGCCGATGAACGACTGCAACGCGTCCAACTTCCAGAAGAGGTCTTCCGAAGTGGCACAGCCGTTACCCTTGATCTCCCATCGCTCCTTCTCAAAGCCCTTGTGAATCGACTGGCCGATCGACGTTTCCATCAAGTCAACGTAGCGCACGACCAACGGCGCGAACGTGTCGCGCAGATGCTGATGAAACCTTCCGTTCTTCAAATTGTCTACGTGCAAATATGAAATTTTACGATCATCTACAGAATCCTTAAACATCTATTACATCTTTGAAAAAATTATAAGCTTACGAATGAATGAAATATAATATTTTAGTGTATCTTTCTTTTACAATTTTACACGTACAGATACAACAAACTCACCGTCCGTCCTAAGATAATCATTCATTATCTGAAACAGCGGGAAGCTGTCCCACGTGTCTGGTGGTTGCTCGGCCAAGATTTTATCCATGTCTTCGGCAAAGAGTGACCAGAAGATCTCGGCGTGCTCCACCATAAGATCGCTAAACCAGGCGAACGCCTGCGGTACAGTGTAGTAGGAGCGGATCGTGAAAATATTGGACGTCGCACATATACGGTGGGCACTTCCCTTGTAGCTCGGGGTGATGGGGACGTCACCCTGAGCACGGGACCCTCGAGAACCCAGAAGACACTACTTCTACCATGATATGTCGGTGGTGTGAACGATCGCGGAACTCGTGATTGCTATGCGTTTGCTGCATCTAGAGACTCTCTCGGCAAAGGGAAACGTCGAGGGATATCGCAGTTGCGTGTAATGGAGACTGCTCTCGTTTGCGGAAGATGTTGTGAGTGAGAAGTAAATCGTTTTTAAACTAAAAGCAGCAAAGAGAGTTGTATGGAGTGTGGAGGATAGCTATATCAGCGAAGTATTTAACGTTTTTTGCTGAATAAAAATTATCATTTTCCTCTTATATATAATTTTTTAAGTTTTCTTTCCAAGTATTTAGTAAAATCGTAATTTTTAAATAGTGTTAAGAATATATTATTCAAAATTGGGAACGAAGTAACGTCGAATTGACGAAATCACAGTCCATTTCCTGACACAGCTGTCCTACATTGTTCTGTGACGTATTTCGTGATGTGATGCGTGGCAAATTGAACAACGTTAGAGGGAGAAAGTGTCGCTCTCGCTCTTTCGCAAAGAAGCGAACGTCTCTTCATCGCAAAAATAGAGATACCTCGCAACGTCCGCCAGCCGGACGTCCATTCTGAACGAAAGTGACTTTTTGCAAATTCTCGCAATGATAATGAAAGCTGTCTAGCGCGATTGTCTACGCGATCGAGGTCTACGAAAGATAAGTGGGCGAACGCGCGTTTGTCTTCTGAGGAGGTGGCGGACCCTTACCAAGCCCGTTGTTTCGGCATGCTACCCTCTCTCTCGAGAGCCCCGAGAATCGACACTCAGTTCTAAAAACCCAACTAATACCTCCGAATAATATTCTTCGTTTTGCTGCAGTAAGTCGACGCACAACTCGGCGAGGTGGATGAGGTCCTCCAGCTTCTTGCTGGGAGACGCACACACCTCGCCGCTAAGATCGTCGTCGAGCTTCGCCTCAGCAGATAATTTTCCGTAATTAACAATCGCCGCCGTTTCAAGGCACCTCTTTATCAACGCCTTTACTTCCTCCTGCGGCACTGGCACCACGCTGTCCTTCATCAGAACGCGTTCCAATAGAGACAAGGTTGATTTCAGCGCCCCTTCAGGCCGCCCGAACGGGAAACTGTACCTGTTGCAAAAAAACAATGTGTCGTGCCTTTCTCAAAGGAAGCCGGGGGACTATTTACCTGAAATTGGTGATCTGCTTCTCGAGAATCAATCTCAGCCGTTCCTTGATCTCCTGAAATTTGTCTCTTTCTTCATGGGTGATCGAGCCCTCTCCATCGGTTGTGTTACCGTAAACATGAGTGGCGCAAAAGGCAAAGCTAAAGTGTATCAATGTCGGATCTATCATGATCCCACGATCGATTCTGTCCAACAGATCGTTAAGGTAGCAAAGATGCCGAAAGCACCCACGCACGCCGTATCTATCGTCAGAAAACAAATGTCAGTCGACATCGCAAACAAGATTGACGACAACAAATTGTTGTGTTAAAATGTTTAATTTTCAGATTTATATATGATCCGTCATCGTAGTGCAACTGTAAAACGGATGATTCTCTGTGGAAAAAATAAATGGAAAATGTAGAATAAAATTTTTTTCAAGCTTCGAGTTTAAGAAGATTAATTTTGAATGTGAAAAGAACAAAGCCGCATGAAAAAATTTTTATTTTACACTTCTGAATTATATTCATACGAGAAATTATCCTTTTTTACAGCTGTACCATAATTACGACTAGACCTTGTATTTTATTTTAACTTGCAAGTCTTAATTTTCATGAAAATGATCGTGATTTTGTGATCAATTTTTCTTGACTGAAAATAGCAATTATTACATGTATTAGAAATATATATGAGCAAAGAGAGAGAAAAATACACATTTAATTAAAACCACAATAAGACACAATCTGTCTAATGAGAACATGACCAACATAAGTTTTGAACTATTCGTTATAAAAAAGTAAGATGAACATACATTACTTATTTAGTACTGAACACTTTTATATTAATAAATCGTCGAGTCAACCCTTGTCTATATATATATAATTATCTGGCATTTCCAAGGCATATTTTCCTACTATTCGAGAGCTTTCGATTAAACGTGATTACAAACGAAAGTTTTGCCGATCACGCTCTTGTTAGACAGACTGTGCGGGCGTTTGTTCGAGTGCAATCATACGAAATGCGTCTCGGAAACGGACAGGTGAGATTAAAACTCGACAAACAGCAACTTCATTACCTGGCGCAATATTCGTCCAGCACAAAAAGTTGACCGGGCGAGAACCAGCCGAGCGAGCAGTAGGGATCATTCAGTCTGTAATCCAGGATCAAGTTCTGCAGATACTTGAACAGGGCGGCATGGTCGAACTTGCACGGGTCGGCGCTTATGTAGTCTTCCATGCCGTGCTTCTTCGCCCGGTCGGCGTCGCCCTGAATCTTACTGATGGTGGAGTTCTTGTCGGCCACCGAGACCGGCGGAGTGGGTTTGTGCGACTGACCGGTCGCCCGGTACATCGCCATCACCCACAAATGACACTCGTTCTCGTCGTCCGAAGCGAACACTACATGATCGCCCTCGCGAACGGCGTTGAAGAAGAACCTGCCGAGTATACGCGACTCATGAGCGGATCGTGCGATTGCACATGGACTGGACACTGGCCGACGCATGACCTTTGCCCCGCCAGCTGGGAGATACTCTGCGCGCTGGACGCGATCGTCGTAATGAGAACGAGCTTTACCGAAAGAACTCTATCTGCTCTTTCGCATCTAGCTACTGAGTACCGGCTAACTGCTCGCTAGGAAATCAACGTGTGATTGAGGAATAAACTTTCGGGTCGTGGAAGCGAGCTGTCTGAACTCCGGATTATCGCGGAGCCGGAGCGAAAATTCCAAGATCGGTTCGATTAACGGCACACGAGCTCGATCCAGCCGGAAAATCTCCTCGGTGTCTAATTTTCATCGGGCTTTGTCTACTATTTACAAGAAACGTCTAATAATGTCGCGGCAATGAAAACGAATGAAGCCAAGTGCTGCCACTACTACGACGCATTGCTCAACGTATCATATCAACGTGTCTAGCAACATATCGGTTAACGTTGTAATGAGAAAAAAAAACAGACAAAAAAAAGGAAAAAAAGAACGGCAACTCGCAATAACGTTACGATTGTGTGTGTACTACTACTCGCATGCTGCATCGCGGCGGTTAGGTATTTTTCACTCTCCGGCGGGTGGCGGGGGGAGAAAATTTACCTTCCGCCCTCTAAATCCATGCCGACCACGAGATTAGCAGAAACGACCTCGGTATAGTCCACTGTATAGCCATCGAGCTGCATCATTTCCGACGGCTCGCTTTTCTTCTCTTTGTACGAGCACATCGCAAATGTGTACTGCGAGACTTGGACCAACACAAAGTACCGCTTCTTCCACTTTTTCCATACGGACTTGCCCATCGCGAAGAGATAGCCGCAGTGTTTCATGTTGAGCGGCTTGTCCATACGACATCCGACCTTTATACGTAGATCCTGATCGGCGCAATTCTTGGGCACGATCATGGAATGCCATTCGGGCCCTTTGTTGTGCATTGGATTCGGCCGCAGTATCACCTTGCCGAGCTCCTTGTCCTCGAGAGCGAGCATCGCTGGGTTCTCGGTGTACAGTCTAACCTTAACCACCGGTAGCGGATGCATCGTCGTGAAGTCACCCTGTGTATCCCACCTATAATATACCCGAGGACGAGAATGACTCGATCGGTCCTGACCTTCCATGCAGTCGATCGTGATCGGTCGATCGTTTGATCGTCCGATTCTACTCACATGGGCTTGGAGGCCTCTGCCTGATCAGTTTGTAGCTTCTCTCCGCCCTCCACTTCCATGGTGCAATAAACTATTCTATTGGATGCTAGGCTTTTGAGGCCCTTGACCTCCATTACGACTACTTCCAGTTGGAAGGTCAGACCGACGTCCATTTTCGTCAGCTGGGGATCGGAATCGGCGGAGTCGCCCTCCAGTTTACCGAGAGAGCCCTGACCGCGGCAGCGGGAGCGCTCACCACGATGGTTGTAGCGCTTCAGCTTCTGCAGCCCGTATTTGCTGTCTATCGAACCCTTGGAGACCGGTAACGACTCCAAATTTGACATTAGCAGGTTGATAGACGACTTGAGCTCCTCAATGTAGAGCGACTCCATTTCTTTTACGAGGAATCTGGGCATGAGCTTGCGGTTCTAGGAATAAGAGAAGGAACGGCCGGTGGTCAGGAACAGAGCAGAAGCAATCGTCGAAGAATGCGTGAGAGTAACAACAGAGAGACAGTGTCCCAAAGAGGACGACGAAGCGATCGAGAAAAAAAAAAGAAAAAGCGGCTGTACACAGAGAGAACGATTCCTTTCGAGTTAATAAACTGTTATTTAATTCAAACAAATTCATCTATATGGAATAGTCCAAATAAGCCAATTTTTCAATCAGCCGGTACAATTGTTTGGCTTTTCGAATCATTTTATTGTTCGATCTTTCAATTTATTATTCGATCAGAATAATCTATTGTTTGGCTTAAAGAGAAGAAAATTATTTGCTTAAAAAAAAGATTGTTTCACTTTATTTTGTCATTTCACTAAAAATGGCTCGACAATTCTGGCTAAATAATCCTGAAGAAATTTGATATTTCATTTTTCGCACTATTGACTGTCTCTTCTTATTACTTTATAGTGTGCATGCCTTCCTACATCAAACAACACGGTTTAATCTAATGAAACAAAATGATATTTGATGTAAAATTATGTTATTTGATATAAAATTATGTTGTTTATATCCAAGTCAAACAAATAAAAAGAATGGAATCAAACCGTTCTCTCTGTACCTTCTCCATCTCGTTGACCTTTTGTACGCGACCGTCCAGCTCCCTCCTGATGGCGGCAGCCTGCTCATCGACTGAATCCAACAGGAGGGCGTTGAACAGAAGCTGGTGCTCGAATTTCTTGATGCCGAGGATCTGCTGAAACATGTCGTACAGCTGCTCCTTCGACAGTACCGCCTCCGAGTTCGAAGACTGCTGTTGCGTCCTGGAAGACCTCTTGTCTTCTTCACCTATACCTTTCACGATACAATCATACTTGGCCACCCAGGACGTAAGCACAGTCTCCTTGCTCAGTCCATCGATTTCCGGGAGGCACCGAACACGCTTCTCGATGTTCTTCTTGAATATCTCGCGGAAGTCGTTCTGGGTACATCCTCCGCTCTGCACCATTTGCAATGATCTATCTGACTTCAAGACCACGTCGTGAAAATTCTGTATGGCGTTTTGGAACGCCTCGTCCGCCATAATCTGCGTCTCGCCCTTCAAAAAACCCTGAAATTTACACGAGCCCGTTTGAAAAACCTCCGAAAGCGTATCCTGTGAAATGCGATTTTCTCCGGTATTACAACGCTCCTCTCGTCGACACTCTCAATTCTGAATTTCACTGATTAGTCTTTTTGTATCATCATGTATATATCATCATGTGTATATATATATATATATATATAGAGTATTCGACGATAGGCACATTCGCCGAACAGAGTGATGTACCGAATATTTCTTACGTAACGCGTAGGCGCACATCTCCTCACTAAAAAAATGTCAAGACGTCGTGTTGTAAGGAAATTTGACTTGGCACAGCGGCAAATACAAGGAAGATTAACATGCATCTCACGCAACGTGGCATAAACCGTGAGACACGATTGTGTCGATATAAGAGGAGAACGGGCTATATTTATAGTGGCCAATAATTTAATGCGATCGTATAGCTTCGATATATTCAGCAGAAGAGCAGCGAAGGTGAAGGTTACACGGTAGACAACTATAAGACTCTGAATAAGGCTTCGAGAAACGACCATCTGCCACGAAGGGTTTCGCTTTTCTTACTCCGTAAAATGATAAATACATAATACGTGTATTCAAACGGTATTCATGCACGAAGAAAATGTAAATGGACGACAATGAGTTATATCGTGTAGCATTTGTCACGAAGCTCTAATCTACAATTCTTATTTTTATCATCAATTAGGATTCGTTTCAAACGAAGATTTATCTGGTTATTCACCTGACAACGAGAGCATGTCGCCTCCAATAATTGCTTCGTTACTTTTATCGGCTTCCGCACCATATCCAACGGTTGTTTGGCGTTGAACGAATAAGCGATGCATCTAGATATGAAAACGTAAAGCTGGATCCGCTGCTTTCTCTCCACCTCTTCCCTCTCCTGCTTATCCTAAAGAAGATAAGAAGAAACAGGTATCGGCGAAACAGCGGTGCGTATCTTAGAAAAATCATAATCCAATTTTTCTCCGCGCAAAAGAAATTGGGCCAAGCAAAACGTTTCCTCGCAATTTCTGTTGTTCGCAATAATATAAGAAACTGTCGTTTTGTTTACATTATCAGACTATTTCCTGTGAAAATTCGCCTCGTACCTATTTCATTATTTATATCAGACATTCTCGAGTACATCCGAAACAAAAAGAACGTCGGAGACATTTTGAATGTGTTAAAACGTCAAGAAGGAACATGCGTACCTGCAAATCCACCTCCGTCTTCTCGCTAGCCACCGACGGTGACGGGCTCGTGGGCCTCTGAGCGTAGTTGGCGGCATCCTGAGCCGCGCTCATCGACGGCGACAGGGAGTTTCTAGCGCTGGAATGACTGCTGGGCACGTCCAGGCTGGATGCAGTGTCCTGCTGGCTCGTCGTGCTCGAAGCGCGACCCCCAGACCCGTAAGAACCCGGTGGACCCACATGATTTGGGCCACCGGGCGATGCGACGACAGTCGAGGCGAACGAGCCAACGCTACCAGAGCCCGGAGCGCTGCTGGCGCTGCCGGGATGGCGACGAGAGTTGTGGGAGCTTCCGCTGCCAGCACGGCCGCCGCCGCCACCACCGCTGCTGCTGCCATGGTGGGTGCTCTGATCCTCCTCGCTCTCCTCTTCGGACGAGCTTGGGTCTATCATCGTCTGAGAGACGCTCTAAGGGGATGCGCACGCGGTCCTCGACCTCCCCGTCGCAGGAGGCCCAGCCGCTTCACGTGGTCACGGAGCCGTCGTGCTCACTACTTCCGGGAGTGCTCGCTCTTCTGCTAACTGAAATCAGTATTCGTTTTCACATTTTTATACGTAGAAATTGTCGTTTGACGGGCGATACATGAACACGCGAGCGGAAAACGTAAGAAATTGAATCGCAACTCTTATTTTCGTTTTACACGACTGCAATCCCATTAATGGACTGCTAGTGTGGCGGATATTATGGGAGCTGGAAGAAAAACTTGAAAGTGTCGAAACGACTTTCTTCTCAACCAATTTTATTTTACGTTTTACATTATTTTTACTCGACGAATTTCTCTATTGTATGTTCGTATTTCTCGCTCGATTGAATAGCGACATTTCATTATTGGCCACAAAAGCGGCTTTTGAATATTCAGAATTCTCTGAAAGCTCTCTGAAAGCTTTTTTGTACGAATATTTTCTCGATTTCCTGTAATATTCAATTCAAGTCGAGAAGGACATTTGGAATTTTTTCTGACATTTGAACAGCTAAATACTCCATGAAAAAAGATAAGCTGCATCGCGACTTATTGCAAATAAAACATCAGGTGTGGCTGGCCGGTAGTAACTGGCCACATTGAACAATGTAGTTGCCGAGGATTAACGGATTTTATAGTAGGAAGTAAAATTACAGTAATTCCGCTCCTCTATGGCACAAAGCTGTATTATTTCGCTAAATGCACAGCGCGTTCAATTATCGTGATTAAGCGAGGAATTTCTAATTAAGTGCAGGACAACTTAACGGTCACCGTTGAACCGACCACCGTGCGATTGTTACGTTCATTGTCTGACACGAGCGTACGAGTTGCGTGCCGGCGGCGCAATTTGCATTCGGTCTTTCGGCGCAACTCGTCGTGAACTTCAGGACGCTCGCGTCGTAATTGGAGACTATCGTACGAAAACGAACGAAATCACTTATCCCGATCCAGCCGTCGACGCGCCAAATGGCAATTCACCAGAATGCGCGCGAGCTTTGAAGCGCCCCGAAAGGGCAAAAGTCTCAGATGGGGCCTTTGAGCGAGGTCCTTTCCGTTTCTCCATTAAGGGCCCGAGCCAAGAACCCGAGATAAACCATTGCGAGCGTCCTGCCGAGAGGCGCGTTCAAATCGGCCCGATAAAAGCGGCAGAAAAATCGGTTCGCGCATTCCGCGAAGAAAACTGGGATTTAATCCCGTAACCCGTCGGAGAGACAGCTGAATTTATCGGCTTACGGCGTGCTTTGTGCGCGCGGCTTTGGCGCGTGGTTTTACCTTAATTATAATTGATCGTTTGAAGACTCCATCGCCTCTCTCTCTCTCTCTTAAAATATTATCGGATTGCCTCGGGCGAGTTTCAATCGACTCTTTTACGAAAATTTATCGCGGCGGTCGTATATTAAGATTGAAGACTCGCCCGAGAGAAAGATATGCGAATTTCGCGCGGCTGTAGGATCTAAAAACTCGTAAAATGATCTTTCAAAGAGTTAGGAATACTCCAAGTTATCGGAAGATTTATGAATATACGAATTTTAAAATGCTTGAAATTAAACGAGCGATATGTAATAATGTCCGGTCGTTATTTCTGTCGTAATTATTTAAAACGCTGCGGCAACTCCGAAAGTGCATGAAATTATATGTATATGTGAGGATTGAATCAATTAACGTTCACAAATTAAAAGATATAACAAATCGATAGAAAGTCATTTCAAATATCTTCGCAGCAATCTCTCTTTCTCTCTCTCTCTCCTTCTCTCGTACTTCGGTATTTATCGTAACTGAGCGTAACATTTTTCCGTTTATCTTTAGTTCACGAGCGCGTGTGTGCGCCGCGATTTGTTAAAAACGCATATTTTCGGCTGAAATTGTCAAATTCGCACGGTAGTTTTCTACGAACTTGCAACGGTATCGAATGGATTTATTGACCTTTCCAATACGATAAATACGCTCCCGTATTTACTGATAGTATAATACTCTCCAATTTCGCGTAGTACGCGAACTACGGATGGCAAAACTTAATTGCATTTAACCTCTCCGTACGCGCAATGCAAGTCCATCGATAATTGAATCGACTCTTTGATGTGCATCTGTAATAGTAGGCAGTCCTTCGCCCACTCCCGCGTGATATACGTCACACTCGATTTAAACTGTCTTCCATCCAGCGAGGAACTCGCCTTCGAGCTGACATCGGAAATGCGCATTGATGCGTGAAGATACGTAATATCTCCGAATGTGTTATCTCCACGCACATTTCGCGGTCGTATTTCGTGTAAAACTCCATGAACTTCTGCTACATTTGACGAGTTCGAGAAAAAATTTCCAGGGCAAATCCTTCAACGGATTTGAAGTCGATTTTTGCAAATAATATTGCACAATATCACTGTTCCCTGTCATTTTCCGATGTTCGATATTCGTTTTTCAAATGACTAAAGTTTCATGTAAAATTTTTGTTAAAATTAAAGTAGGAATTAAGGGAGAGGTAAAACTTCATCCGTTTATGTCATTTAATCTCAATTCGTCAAAATGCGTTTTTCTACTTTAAAATTATACTGCAGTGAATCTGAAGCATTCCTATGTGAGATGGTTATATTTAAAATGATATAAATTGACGTCTGTTACTCTTAAGGTAATAAATTCGTATTGCATCGCATCTACGATATCGAGAACTTACATTCCGATGTTCCAAAAATAAGTTCTCACGAAAACAGTACAAGAAATAACAAACGTTCGAAAAGTGGTTAATGTCGTCGATAACAATGATACGATCAAATCGATGCAGATTCTAAATTAATCGCTGAATGAATCTTAATTAAATTTTGCCCGGCTCCCCAATAGTACGCATTGCATAGGTGTAATTACATCGACGAGTCTTGTCCGTATAAGATGCTTTAGATTGATGGAAATGCCAGCGGATCGTTCTCAATGGTATAACATTCTGCAATGGTTAAATGAGCTGACACGTGCAGACGTGCTGCGACGTGCTGCGACACGCTGAGACGTGCTACGAAAAATAGATCGCCTATTAGAGGCCTGGTTGCGTTAACGGGAAAACGCTTTTCGCATGTCGTCCGACGAGAGGAATTATTTTGCCGAACGGAGTCAGGTTGTTACTTGCGCTTCATCCTACGCAACTCAGTTTTACGTAATTTTAATATAATGTACGATACGTTTCTCCTTTTCGAATTAATTCGTTCGTTTCTACGTAAAAATTAGGAAATTAAAATAAAAGAGAGAGAGTATTCACTAATATTCTTATACGGCTTGTAAGGTATTCAACCAACGTGTGATGAGATTAACCGCAAATGAATCGCAGTCAGAACTGATGAATATCAACGAATATTAATTTCAATAAAATTCTCTTGGAAAGATAGAGTCAAGTTTTTTCACCTTTATTTAATAATAAAAAACAATGTGAAAAATATTGCGTTAAGGCTTAGTCATGTATTGGTTCTTCTTGTTAATGAAATTTGTTAATGAAATTTATTATCAATAGCAATTATTAACAATTGTTATCAATTTATCACTTTCACCTTCGCGATCTTTCGTAATTTATCAAGGCAAATTGAATTTATATTGCGAATAAGCACGCGAAGGGAATGCAATCCGAAAACGAATTTATCCAGCACTATTCTACCTTTGACCCATTTCTTCAGCGTTGTCTGTTCTCCATCGAGTCACATTTGTCAAACAGATACATCCGCGACGAGACGGGCAGTCTCCACAGATTCTCTCGACTTCCGTGAACTTTGTTCAGAACACTTTTTCATGTAAGTTCTCCAAGCAATTCCCAGTTTTCAAGAATCTTGCGCAGCTTTCGCTCGGTGTATCGCGTCGCGTTAACGCACAGAAAGCGCGATCGGGCAGCGTGCAAAGAGAGCCCTACTGATAGGGCAAACGGAGGAAACTCGGTTGGTTGGTGCCGAGCCATGGGACTTGACCGCGCAGAAGCCGTCGATAAGAGACTTCCGGCCAGTGAAATCGGAACGAAAAGGAAACTCGTGCGGCGCACGTGAGAGAGAAGAGCCTCGCGAGAGAGCGTGAAAGCGTACCTGTTCTCTGCGTTTCGAGGAGAACGCACTTGTACTGATGCGTGTATGCACGTGCGGCCGTTGTCCGGAATTTTTCCACACGCGATCATCGATTTCCGCGTGTAATACTGCGCGCTCGACGAATGCAGGAAGTGAACTGGAACGGAAGAAAGACGTGCGTGGCCGTCACAGTGCAAACATATCGATTGTCTCCGGCCCGTCCTTCTCTCTCCGCTTCCTCCTCTCTCTCACTCTTTCTCTCGCGGGCTATATCCACGATTCGCGCTTCATGTACGCACGCGTGCACACATCGGACACGCATCGTGTGTTTAACGCCAAGCGAGCGAACGAGGTTGCCTGGAAAATCGAGAAAAGTCGAGAGAAGGACCGGAGAAGGTGTCAAAAAAAAAGAAGAAATTCAGAAAAATTGCGAGGGAAATATCTTAAGCGCGAGCGAAATCGTTCGATCGATGATAATCGATGCGATTGCGTAGATCGCAACAAGCTGGATCCTAAAGTTGCTGTATTTCTTGTTACAGGTTGTCCTCTGGCAGGTATGCACCTGTCTGAGACGAGTTCCCCTCGTCCAACTATGTCGCGATTCCACTTCGCATATCTTTCCGGGCATTGAACGTTCGCATAAGTGCAAAAAAGAAATACTGGTCCCGTCCACATTGCGCGTCTCGTATCTACGAGAGAACCTAGAATACGAGATCTTCGCGCTTAACCTTTTGTTTCCCAGCGAATTATTATCAGCGAACCTCGCATTTGCGAAAATCAAATCTCGGATTTTGCGTTAACGCTATTGTACTAGGCAACAATAAGGACTCTCACGCATGTAGAAAATCATAGTTTCAAGTACTGCTGAATTAATAATAAAGAATCGCGTGATAACGCATGAGAAAGTCTCGCATGATCGCGGGGATCCATGGCGTTAAAAATAAAAAAATATTCTTTAAAAAAAGTGGGGAAAAGTTACGAATAAATGCAACACAATATCGACATGATGTGATCACGGAGAAAATATTGTACGCTGGTAGAAAATTATAATTACTTTCGGTGTCAACTATATCCACTTTTTGATTAACCATAGAAATAGTTAAGAGAATCATTTTTCTAGTCAATTGTTATTATAGTGTGAATAACTTTACGCACATGTAGTTATTACCACAAAATATGATTGGCACCGAACGTAACAATAAATTTCTATCAGTGTAGTAAAAATGATCACAAAATTTCGTAATGCTGGATACTATACCGGAATTATAACTGAAATTATGATGTGCGTTGTAATTTTTAGTGGTGTGCTTCGTTATAGACATTATATAAGATTACAACACACATAATAATTTCGGTTATAATTCCGGTATGGTCCGACGTTACAAAATATGGTAGTAATTTTTACTATAATATTTTCTCCGTGACTGACACGACGCAATTCCCGATCTAATTTCCAGACAAAAAATTGGCCCGATTTCGTCGATACTTAATCGGCTTCCTCGCGTGATTGTAACGATATGCGCGCCCGGTTCATGTACAAAGGCACATGTATACGGGCGTGTTAATGCCTAACCCAGAAATGCAAATGTTTCCGCGGTGGCGTTGATACAGGACGCGATTCGTCGGCCGGGAAAGTGAAATACCGCGTCCGTGCGAGCCGTAAAACGCGCGGATACCCGAGTGTAGTAGCCGTTATCAGACACGCGCGTGTACACTCGTGTGCATACGATGAATATTTAGCGATAGCGTACGTAGTAACGTCTGGCGTAAAAGGGATTTAGAATAATGCAGATAATGGCATCGCAGTTCAAACGATCGAGCAACAACGGGCAGCGTTGCGCTTCGAGAAACGCTTACGTTAAACGCAAAACGCGCGCGCACTGCCGATCGGTATTACGAAGAGTAATTGCCGATTATACGGATAATTATGGCTGAGTTGGCCTCGAGACCTTTGCGTCAGTAGCGTCAAATTGATCGAATATGATCCGGATTTGGTAAAAGAAATACCATCGAATTTTATATACCAGAAACGCGATAAATAATAAAACGTGTAATACGCAGTTACGTATAATAACAAATGTCGAGTGGGATTAAAAGATGAATTGTAATCTTGAATTAATATTTCGTGAACCAATCTCCGGGATAAAACGCAATTTTAATACAAATACGTTGTAAAATATGACGAAAAAAGAACGGAATATATAATCTCCAAGATTCTTCTATTTTCTAGTTTGTAGCCGTGTTGATTACGAAAATAAGTAATCGAAGTTCCTTACCAATCTGTTCGTAAGCCTTTTATTATCGGAATTAAGTTCCCACCACTCCTTTTCTCCGCGATGTTAACCATGGTAATCTAAAGTTAAAGTTAGAGAAGCTTACGTCGTAGAGAGAAAATATAACGATCGGGCGTGCGCGCGTAAGATTAGCTACTTCCTTTTTATTAACCAAACTTCGGACTTCGAGCTTCGTAGGCGACGTTATTACATATCCGTGTTCTCCTCTCCGATGCTGGGACGCACTTTATACTCTTCGTATTCTTCGTATTAAAATATTCGAAAAGTTATATCACGAGTAATATAATTATTCTCGACACGAACGCGATACATTGACTTGAGCGTGAAACGAACGTGTTTGCGAACGAAATTGGACGGAGATGGAAAAGCGGAGAGGGAAAGACATCGGTAAGGGTGAGCATGATCTCTTTGGACTCCGTCCAATCTCCTGTTCCCTTCGCACCGGAGAACACGAGGATATTCGCGATAGCATCGACGAATAAATGACCGGAGCTCGACTCGAAGTTGGATATAAGCGCTCATAAATAACACGGCTGACAATGATGGAAACGACGGGAAAGAATTATGAGCGATCCCGCAGGTCGGGATGTCGCGGGTTAAGGATGAAAACGATCGGCTTACGTAACGGCGGAGTTTATCAAGTTAGGTACTAATCCCGCATGTAAGCGCAGCGCGACCGAAACGCTATAGGCATCGGTACGGGCGATTAACTTATTGGATCACGTAAATGCGCCCCACGAGGAAAAGTTTCGAAACGGCACCACGGGGAGGAGGGGAGCGAAGGGACAGGAGGATCCGGGGGCACGATTGCGCCGCAGCCGCAACGCGAAATTTCCGCCGAACTTATACGCGCGAAGATCGATAACCGCCGCTGTGCTGTAACGTTCGGTTTTGGTAATTAGCGGCGCGCACATTTTCCAGATGGATTCGAAGCCGGATTTATACACGAGCTAATACCAGCCGCGGCTTAGGAACACACGGTTCGTCGGAAAAACGCGAATCGACGGTATTGACGAAAAATGGCGCAGCCGCAAAACTATGACTTCTCCCGGGAGAATCGTTTTTATCTCTCTATTGTTCAAAAACTATTGTCTAAAAGATAGCAAAAAGTTATTGATGGCAAAGGTCAATAATTTAATTAAAATATTATGTTATTTCATTGTTAATTTCATTATGAATAAATAAAAATCTTTAATATCATACGAACTTTTGCACGCACCTAATATTAAATAAATACGAAGTAAGTACACATGTGTGTGGAAATTACAGTTCTAAAATCTTTTTCTCGTGGCACATTTCGGAGACAAAATGACGTTAAGAGCTAATTACGATCGAAAAGGCTCGAAAATCCAGTTACAATATTTTTAACCAGACTGTCACGGAAGTAATCTATAAATAATCTATTTTCGATTGAAATATTTTAAATTTATCGGTACTAAAAGGAAGAAAGGGAAATTCGTTGGCAGTGTGGTTTAAGTCCATGACGTATTCAATTCCGGTACTGAATGGATCGCAAGCTTGTCGGAGAATTCTTCATTAAAATTACAAAGTAAAGGTTCTTCTAGGCAGTGACTGCCTATATATTTTTATCCTGATTCCTCGATGCATAAATTTGTGTTTCCAGAAAGCGAGTTCGATAAAATTGACTCCGACGTCTTTCTTCTGAAATGTATCAATTAATTATGGCTTTAATTGCTAATACTATCTCTTACGTATACGGAGATTCATGCGCGAAATTTCTGTGGAACTTATAGAAGATCGATAACCCGCGCTATATAACGTTCAGTTTCGCTAATTACTGGCATACCATCAATATACATTTTTCGCATTCCATCGGCTCCTCGTTAAACGTTCGATAATATTAAAGCACCGACCGGCCATTTGACTAGCTGATTAAAATAATTGTTGCGCCCATTCGGCAGAGAATTAATCGACTCGATTTCATCGCGCATCCGTATTTTCTCCGGGAAAAGAAAAATTATTTTATCCAGAAATCGCAAGGAAAAACGGATTTACGCACATCGAAGACTCTCGACATTTCCCGAAGGGGTATGACTTTAAGAGCAATATAAATATTATTAGCTCCGTCACACGTTCTAATGAACTGATTCAGCGCTAAATACAGCCGTTCCGATCCCCGTGTCGTTTACAACGAGTTTCGTTATTTTTAGATTGTTCGTCAGAAAATTTTGTTATTATTTCTGATGAAGCTCTTCGACCGGTGATTGGAAATCCCGCGTCAATCGAATTTCCAGGCATATGCCGATGCTTTTAGCTCAATATTGATGCGCTCCTTTATCTGCTCTTATTAAATATGGTACTCATTGATCCACTTATCATAGCAGCGCGCGCGTCATCTCTATCAATCCCATTTCCATAACGATCCTCGCAAACGAGGAGTCTACCTTTTATTTACCGTCCTCCTCCCGCATTGTATTTCTCTATTGTGCGCTTTCATTGCGTGTTTTATGCGTTTTCTTCCTAAAAAAAAATAAATGGAGGTTTTTTTCTCATAGTTTTCACGGCGGATATGATATTTCGAGGAAAAGGAAAGCGAAAGTGAAAACAGACCGGAACAACGGGAAATTATTTTAAGCACGTGAAAATGCGCGGGGATGATTATTTCCAGGATGGCGCCGGGTCTGTCTCTCTTCCTGTTCCTCGTCATATATCCGGATTTTACGTTGACCGTTAGGACAACTAAGAAGGTTAAAGTTATTCGTAAAACGCCTGGATATTATTTTTATCCTCCTACGCGAGGTCACACTTTTTTTATCAAGATCCAGCCGGTACGTCATGGAGTACCACCTGTATCGAACCGTGCGAAAGAATAAATATATTGATTTTCGCCGTCCTATTTACCGCGACACATACTCGCATTCAACATTGCGTTATGCCAGATTACAGCGGATTCGTTTCACAATGTGTTTCGATGCGCAAAAGTTCGCGAGCAGATTAACGGGACTTTCTCGCATTCTCAA
The DNA here is from genome assembly GCF_001313825.1 of Dinoponera quadriceps. Classification (NCBI taxonomy): domain Eukaryota; kingdom Metazoa; phylum Arthropoda; class Insecta; order Hymenoptera; family Formicidae; genus Dinoponera; species Dinoponera quadriceps. The sequence continues at coordinate 3,756,507 of NW_014554754.1, forward strand.
AGCGCGAATAGATTATTTCGTTTCATGACATTAATAAAAAAAATTACAGTGGATATTACACCCGATATTACAACAGTCCATTTAATATATGAAGTTCTTCGGTGTATAAAAATGCGCGGAAATTACTTCTTAGTATCTTATTCTCCAGCAGACATTAGAGATAAAGTTGGAGGAATGCTGTAACTAAGGTTTTAATCTTCCTCTCGAGACAGCAATAATTTCTAAACGGAGAAATAATAAGGGCCGTTTAAGCATCAAGATGGTGAACGTTAATTCCGGCATGATTTTCTTTATCACAGGTTAAAATTTTACTTGAAGTTTATTCACTGGTGCAACTATCGTTGAAAATTAAAAAGTTGCCTCGATAAGCACAATCAAATGTATCGTTCCTGAGGAAACGAATTCATCGAAAAGCTCGCGAACGAATACGCAATTTCTGGAATACCTTACGTACCGCGGCTACACCGCAACCATGGCAACAAAGTGCTTCAAGTGAGATTTCGAACGTACGTTAATCAACGCATAAATCCAATTTAAATCTTATTCTTGCTCGTAAATTCGTACGGCGTGGTATAAATGCCGGGGAAAACCCGGCTCAGGATTTTCCCGTGCGCCGAAACACGACCCATACATATGTATATATCTCCGGCATGGTCGATAAGTCGTTTTGTGAGCAGCATGAATGGCGATGCCTTCGCTGATGTACCATTCACGAGAAACAGCACAGAAAAATCTCATTCCGCCTCGAAGGACGCGGACTGATTTTGCAAGAAAAAATTTCGCACGTATCATTTTTCACCTTCGGACGTGTGCACGCGCAAAGGGGAACCATCGGCCGTAACATGATCGATGGGACCTCTGGCGAAAGATAAAGGATGTCGAAATATAGCACGAACGATCTATCGTTCGTGGCTTATGAGATTTTGATCTGATTCTCCCCGCCTAACTCTGTGCAGAGTTGTACCAACCTGCTTTAATAGTAATAACGTCGGCGAGACTATCGGTAATACAATTCACATGTATCATTTCACATGTATCATTTCACGGTATCTGTACCCCCCGTCACGGTGCACGACAGAATCCGCAGATTTAATTTTAATTACGGACGACCAATGGCCGAAATTGAAATCGATTTGGCCGGATACTTAATGCGACTGTTCAACATGCTACGTTTCAGCGAGTGAAGAACATATTAAAATATCACGAGAGCACAGCTCGCTTCAATATCCTCGTCTTTTGCGAGAGACGACCTTTTATTACCCTCGATTACTGTAAACTCGAGAATAAGCGGCAGCAGAAATAATTCGCGAGAAAAATCGCAACCCAAATTCATCGAAGGATCTTTCACTAAAAATAAGATCGGGAATTCTGGGACACTTCGTACGTGCGTTTAATTCTGTACGGAGAAACTGGGTGAAAGAGGTTCGGTGGAAATGGCGAGAAAACTCTCCGTGTGACACCAGGAATTCTGTTACAACACGCGGTCATTTTATTTTTCACGCTAAATCGAGGCATACAGTTTTTTTCCTCGCGTCGCAAAGGTGCACCGCGACGTCGTCGTTTCGATCAGCCCGCGACGGAGCTCGCTCGTCGATTCTCTTTAATTCGCATTGGAACCTAATCCCGCCGTTCGATCGGCTTTTGCATCCATCGGATGCCGATATCTACCGCAACGTTTCCGTTCATCCTCGACATTCAAGCCGAGACGAGCCACACGTAAAAAATCGATAACCGTCTCGATTTACTATGACACACGTCTGCCCTCGCTCGCCGACGAAGAATCCGACTTCCTCGTCCAGTTCGAAATGGTCTCACCGAAGCTTCAGGAAGACTATCGTGGACTAATTATCGAACCAGGCGACCGGCAGACATTAGCTGGCAGAGCTGATAAATGCAGAACTGTATCGCGCCAACTGGATATCAATCAAGTAAATTATCAATTAAGTTCCGTCGTTAGTAGACCATCCATTGGGAGCTGCTAACGTCAATTAATAGATCACCGGCTAAGAGAGGATGGAACTATCGTCGATTAGATCGGATTAATTAATAGATCACTCGTTAAAAATGAGTATACCGCAAGGAGACCGCGGTCGATTAGCGTGGATCAGTTCATACATCGTCAATTATGGACTACCGTCGTCACGACACATCACACTCCGGCGGGCACGCTTTCAAAAGGGGGAGCGGGGATTCTCGACCGAGAAGTTTCCGGCTTTTCCTCGCGACGTGGTTATTGATCTAGCGCGTCGAACGCGGCTCCAAAGACTCGGTGGCCTTAGGCATGCTTGAGGTGCACATTTCATGGTTTGGGTGTGTCGTACGCTGTCGATGGACTTTCGGAGCGACTCTCTCCGTCCGCGCCTCTAAGCGGAGCTTTTACCCGTAAAAGCGCGAGTGTGTGGATCTGACTAACCTCCTATCAACCCGTGCGCGACTTCCTGGTCTGCCGAAGGTCCATCCCGCTATGTGTCGCCGGTGTGAGAAAGACTCGCAAAGGCCGTACACCACGTCTGTCCGCTCGTCTGATCGGTAACGCGCCACTCGGAGAGTAGAGTCGAGCAGCGCGACGGTGGCGGCGATGAACGTCGACTCGGGATGAACTGATACGGAGGAGTAAGAAAGAGGGAGAGGACGAGAGAGAGAGAGAGAGAGAGAGAGAAAGGCCGGAGACACTCGAAGGAGCGAGAAGAGGAATCGCCTGCGAGGGTGGAAACGGCAGACGGACAGACCCTTCGTGATCCGCAAGCTGGCGTGTTCGAACTGCGACCGCTCTGTCGACTGCCGTTCCGGTGGAAGGGGAGGCAGAAGAGGAGGTGGTACGGATAGGGGTGAAAAAGGGGCTAGAGGGGTAGAGCGAGAAGGGCGCAGAAGGGCGAGGGAGGGTTAGTGAAACGTCAAAGCGAGAGGGAGCCACAGTAATAACTAGCTGGCGCATTGAGAAGGAGGCGTGCAGGGGGGAAAGATCTACGGCGGTCAAACGGTGGTTGCGGAGGAGAAACGGCGCTCATGTTATTAAGTTCGCAAAGAGCCGGGGCTAAAAAGCACTATCACGGCTGCGATTAGATCAACGACGGCGATGACGAGCGTTGCGCGACGTTCGTCGCGTAGAGAGGAGAGGGATTATGAGCGAAAGGGGATGAAAACGAGGGAAAGCGACGAGCACGAGGAGGAAGAACGAAGATGGGGAGATTGAATGAAGGGGAAAAGCTGGGGAATGGTCAAGGAGAGCGCGGAAGGTTATCTATGGTACGGAAAAGTCGGAAAGGACGGACCTTTTAATAAAAGCTTCTCGAGCTAGAAGTCATTCTAGCGGCAGAGTGTGTACGCCGTGCGGAACTAAAAGAATCAAGATATTTTCAAGATTAGCGCATCGATACACAAAGGAAAGGAGTCGCCAAGTAGAGGCAAAAGGAAATACGACGGTACAAACGGCATAGCTGGAATCGAAATAAAGATCTCAGACGCCGGATGCATAAAACAGAAAGAGAGAGAGAGAGAATAGTGATCCGAAACTTCCTGCAGGAGTGGAGTCAACGACAGATAAGGAATGCGTAACGCAATATCGAGACGCGAACGGAAAAGAGACGGAGCAGAAAACGTAAAGGAGATGCAGGAGACGGAGCCAGTGGGTGAACCCGCCGAGAGGGACGCAAGAAGAGGAACGGGACGCAGAGTGAGGGTAGATCGTTAGGGTAGGTGCGGGAGGGGACGCTGAAGACTAACGGGGGTGGGGCAAGGACGGGGGTGCGCGCGCCAAGTGGCACTGGGCCATCGATCGGCTGCGCGCGACCGTCCGCGTCGTAGCAGCTGAGCATTTCGCGCTGCACGCAGATTCTCACAGCGCGCGACTTCTCGTCGCTTCCTCGCACTCGCCTAAGCGAGAGGAAGAAGATGACGATGGCGGAGGTGGTGGCGAAGGACGGAAAGCGCGTCGCGTCGTGGGCAGGAGGGGGTGAAACCGCGACAGGGTCAGTAAAGGGAATCGAGGATTAACCGCTCAGAGGGATGCCCGTCTGTACGATTCGTTCGCCGAAAACCCGACACACCGGAAAATGGTGGCTTACGTCGGTGACGGTCCGTGTCTCCAGGCAGGTTTTCGAAAGTCGCACTTTGAGACGGTGCTCTGACCGATGGAGGGTTTTTGGGTCAAATGGGCCTAATCGTGAGGTCGGCGAGTCGCGTTAGCGTACGTACTTCGGCGTACCGCGACTCGCACGGTTGCTTGGTAACACAGGAGTCGTTTCGAGGGAGCTTTAATTGTGAGCGAAAACTATCATTACCTATTTGAAGAAGATAACGTCGGAATCATGAGTGTGTCAATTACCGTCGAATGCTGAAACGAGCAACTTTTGTTACCGAAGATCCATGATGAACTGCGACCGAAAGATTCTTTTAATCTTTTCGAGCAATTTTCGCTCGGGAACGAGGGGAGGCGAAAGACATCCTTCGACGAAAAAATTGCACTCGGGGGGGTCCTTTTGATAAAAAACATACTCTCGTAAATACTAGTAGATGAGATTACTTGAAATTATTTGATTTTTGCCAGAGAGTATTTTTAAAATGAACGAAAAGTAAAACGAGACAAAAACTACGCTGGAAATATTGCACATAAGGATATACTGACTTTGAAGTAATATGATAAACGAATTATATATATATATAGATGAAAAAATCTATAACCTATTACGTATCTTTTAATAAATTTTTTATTGCTTCTCACGGTTATATATAAACGCGATTGTTAATTTTAAGATAATTTTTCCGAATTATTTCTGACCGGTAGAACCGGTGTGACACGATGCAACGTGCTTATCTAACCCAGGCAAATCGCATCTATTCTTACCGCTTCGCGTGACGCGATATCAAAGAAATACACGCCGCATCGATCGCTTTTTCCTTATCCATGTACGAGTGCATTGACGTTACGAGAAACCTGGGACATATTGATCTTATATGAAAAAGCCGAAGGCCAGCTACGGCCGCAAGACTGATAAATACGTTCAAGTTTGCTACCTTATGCAAATTCTTTATTTATTAATTAATGAATCTACCTCGGACTAATTTCAAGGCTGCAAAGGGATTTAATGAAAAGAACAGATTTGTTTAATTGTCTGTTGTATAAATATGAATCGATAAGGCAGAAAGCGTGAATGTAACTTGAATTAACGTAAGCGACTCTGAAAATTTTTCAAATTAATTATTGGCAGTTTTAACAATTCTGTTACTTTATTAATTAGCTATTATTGAGTTCGTATTAATTTGACAGATGAATAATTATTTTCTGCGCGCCGCTATTTCGACTTTCATCTTCCGTCCTTGATAATAATAGCGTTAGCTTATTCGCTATTTCTAGCGTAAAGCACTCGGCAAACTTTTACTTGCGAGCGGAGCAAGTTAAAATTCTGCCAGCATGGTGAGTTTGCAGCGATCCTCTTCAACCTGATCTCGACCGGCGAAAGCGAGCATCGACGTCGCTGCCTCGCGCACAATTGTAAAAACGAATGGGGGAAATGTTTGGCAATAGATCCAATGCTAAAATTAACGACGCCAACTTCGGCTCCGTACAACAAGTAGCGACTAATGGCTCTTTGTAATCGTCCCACGAACGTTGCCGAGCATTAAAAGAAATCCCCGACTTTCCGGCGGTTTCTCGGAACTTGCGAACCGCGAAAGTTGCCTCGGAAAAGCGGACAATGAGCGACAGGTCTCAGTCAGTCGGTCGATCGATGATCTCCGATTTCAGTGCTCAGCTTGAAAACCGGTCCGCTCGCGTGGCGATAATGGCCGCAGCTCGGTCACACTCACGCTGGAAATTTGATTTTATTAATAGGCGGCGATCGATGGTGCGCAATTTTAATGCAATTACGCCGGATCGGACATGAATTGAACGGTCAAGACCGTATAAATAACGGCCAGTAGTTACAATCGGGCACCGATCGGTTCGGAGCCACGTTATCGTCGCAACGATGCCACGTGCGCTCATATGCGTTGTTAAATTCATCACTACTTGGCCCGTGGCATTTATCGCAAAACTTCGCAATCTACGATCGATCGATGAGGGGTCTGAGATAAATTCCGAGCACAAATACACGGGACGCGAAGTCTCTTTGATTCGCGATGGCGATATTGTGCAGCCGATAATGCTCGCGTGATCAAGAAATACGCGCGGAAATGTTGCGCGAATTTACAAGGAAACGCCATTAAGTTCCGAAAACATAGGAAAAACTATTATTAATATTATCGAGCTGCAGATTGGGTATAGACCGGTTGTGCAGAAAAAGCATCACCTGTTAATAACGCGGGAAACTCCATGATAAACTCGTTTTGGTATTTAGGAAAATATTAATTATTTCTTACGATATTAAAGCTTTAGCATTATCAGAGACTTGAAATAGTTCGTTGAATATAAATTCATTAACTCGGAAAATGAGTCATTTTACATGCGCGGAATCAGACAGTTACCTGAAAGGTGGCAAGACAACGATAGCGGATACTTTGATTGATCGAACTTTACGCGCACATAACTTTATTATTATCAATAAAAAAAGATACGGCCTATAAAATCCGACCAACTATGGCGAAAGCCCTTAATATTTTCCGGATATCACGCGACACGTGTCTCAAAAAGTATCCAAATAATTAGGGATGAATGGTTGCACCTTTGGCGCTGCTTCGGCCGGCTCCCAAATGCACCGACGTGATAACGATGCATCGTTATACCGTCGCAGTGAATTATGATTCCACATTCATCACGCGGATAGCATCGAGTTATACAGGTCGCCGCAAATAAAACAAGCGCGTTTCTCTTTGTTTTCTGACAGCGACAACGCCGGCGACTTTGCGCTCTTTTTATGCCGTACATTCGGCACTAAATGCGCCTACCTCCTTTCACCGTGAATTTTTTTCAACAGGAAGGAGATCATAAATTTGCCTGCATGGGACGAAAATTAGAGATCGAATTTTACCGAGATTCTCGCTGCTAACGCAAAAGCCATATTTTCAATTGAGTGTGCTTACCTCCTTCCGACGCGGATTTATTCAATAGGGTCATTGTGTGCGCATGCAAATTCAACTAATGACATCAGGGATCGGATCGAATTCTATCGATTCTCGCCGTCGAGACGTCGCTGTCGTAAGCGCATTCGATGCCATCGGACGCGGAAGCTCGCGCGGTCACCTCGACCGTCAGTCTCGCCCTTGCTGTTTTCGTTGACTCCGACCGCCGCGGAACCTTGTCTGGATTCGAAAACATTCATGACCTACCCCGAGGACGAGATTGCAGTGTTTTCGATGTCAAAGAGTCAGCAGCACTCGCTAGGAAATCTGGCGCCACGCCAGCCGCAGAAAAATAGGTTATCGACCAACCCCTCAGTCTTGGTAATAACTACGACCCCCCCGAATTCGGAAGGCAGAGAGGAGGAGGAGGGGATACAGGGGGCAAGGGGTTAGAGATCCGCATCTGAGAAGTGGAAATCTCGTGCACGACGCCTCTCTCACCACCGACCGACGATGAGCATCATTAAATATACATACAATCATGAGCAGGCAGTGTCAAGTTTCATTAACGCCTTCAATTCCACAAGGGACTCGAGTGTATTTACCGATTATAGTAGCACCGATTAGAGCTTTGGCTGACTTTGGTCACGCAAGACTAATGAGGTGACGAATAAAGGAACGAAACGAGTGAAAGAGAGCCGCCGTCGTTCTACCGAATATGTATTTTTTTTTATTACTTATCTGCGACATTTCTTTTACTTAAACTCTTTCTTGATATTTTTCTGTAAAGGCTCATAAAGTGTTTTCAGTAGTACGTTTCTAATTATTGTGTGATTTCGTGATGGTTTGCAGTATGAAAAAAAAAAAACATGCAAGAAATGTTAAATTTTACAAAATTTTCGGAAAAGTAAACTTAACTCGAGTATGCCATATCCGGTGTAGCTTTCTCGTTACAAACAACACTGTGGATTTCTGGGATTAATTAAAAGAGAAGAAACAAAGATATTAATTTCACACGAGGAAAATACCGCAAGAGATGTTATCATTAAGTTTGCGCACTTCCGCTTAAGATACACGCCTTCAGTTATATCCTCGGTACTTTGAAGTTGTAACGAAGTTATATTTTAGACGGCAACTTCGAGGACGGCTCCCTCGCTATTTTTGAAATTAAACGGATTTAATACACAGCTATTTTGTTCACGTTCTGGAGATACGCGAGTTAATTTGCACGGCGATTAAAGTAAATGGGGAGTATCTGCACGTTGTTACTGTGTACACCTTTATAATCTGTACTGTATACTGTACTGTATACTGGCGTTTTATTAATAATTCAGGGTCGCAGGGAACGCATCGCCCAGGAAAATCACCAGGCTCCTGTCTTGCGGGAATATAAGTGCGCGAATGCGCGCGCGCGCAGGAGAGGTGAGAGAGGGCATGTTTACTCTTATATTATATTATACGCAGCGACTCATCGAGAAGGTCTGTCGCAATTTTCCGTCAAGTTACTTTTACGCAATATTCATTAATTTCTTAATGATTCTCAATAAAACGCTTTCGCGAACATACGAGCTCCGTTCAATTTCAGTATGTGACAAAAAGTTGAACGATATGATAAATATAAATTTAACATGTGTTTGCGAACAGCGTTACATATGTATGCTCGTAGCTCAAGCTCACGTTTACCCCGAATTTTCAATTTTATTCAACACATTTGTTACCAACGTCAGATATGTGACCTCGAATTTTTTTCTATATCCACATAAACGAACCAAATCTGTTTACACAATTACACAATGATTTTATGAAACAAATGCAATGTTGAGACTGTGGGAAAAATTCTGCAGGTAAGTCGTAGTCACGAAAGTGTTAAATAGCAAATAACGAAGGGACAAAGGGGAAGATGGTAAACTATGCGAAACACGATATACCGGACATTCCCAACGTCCGAAATTTCCTCGACACCACATAATACCACGTCCGGCTTGCCTGGGCAGGAAATAATTTTCTACGTAACTCAGGGAAATAGTTTCGGCATCGTTTTATCTGAGAGACCGATAAATTCCCCCGCGTCCTGTCGCTTGTATAATCACTATTTCAAATTTCCATCGGACTTGTTCAGATGATCCAAGTACTTTTCGCCTCACAATTATTGAATCATTATTGTCGCTTTGGACTCACACTTATCGATTCAGCCTGATTGTTAAAAAAAATTCACTCAGCGCTCGGTGTTTATCCAAAAATATACACGTCGTTCCGTTTTTATTTTTACCTGCTTCAATATATTACGAGATATTGCTGAATTATCGATCAGCCACCTTTATATAGATCTCATTTCCCACGTTAATCAACTTGACTCAGCATCTTCTTCGAGAATTGTCATACAAGGTTCAGAAAGTGTTTCGTGTACGGTGGATTTCTATTCCAAAAATAGCCGAAGCAGGCGATCACACACTATCGGGGGAGTTTATCGAGACGAGAATCTCGTTCAACTTCTAATTTCGACACATATCAAGTATCAGCTACTAAGCCAGGAGACACTTTTGCAACAGTGATGAACACGAATAATACATTTGAAGCACGTACCGGCGATACTTCAGTTGCGCTGTTAAAACATTCACAGCGGTTTCCACCGCGCGTCACCGGATATATGTCTGATAAACGACGGTCTGAACGAAGATACGCATACAAAGTGACCGAATTGTTATCGTCATGCGATCTAATGCCGGACTCTTTGACAAATTCGCTTGATGATCCTTTCATACGAGAGAAACTTGAAGGAAAACTTTGTTCGCAGCTTTCCAAAATTCCCTCAACGTATCTAAACATTTCGCATATAAAGCGCTCTCATCAATATTATTCCTCGTCTACTTATTTAATTAAAATTTCATCGTTAAACTCGAACCGTTCCTAAAGGACGATCCTCAATCGACGATTACTTCGATACTAACGACAGCTTCGCCGATTCATTAATAAAGAAACATAGCACTGCGGTGCACTTCACTGTTAGCAGTTTGAAATCTCGCGGCTTTCCAGCGGCGCCATCTCGCGGCCCCGTGATCAATGAGAAAGAGCGCACATGACAACGGAAGGGAAGCGTCGATACGATGGTCAGGTCGCGACGGATCCTCCTCACGTCACCTGGCGCACCTCGGGACCGCCGGCGAGCGCTCGGTCGGAAGCGGGCCAGTGACATTCGGTCGCGCGCGCGGGGCCAGGGTCGCTCCTGTCCGCGACAACCCCGGGGCGAGGGAAAGGCGAGCGACGGGCGGGTAGTAGTCGGCTGCACGCAGTATGGGAATAACCTGTCGGACAGCACGCAGCGCTCCGAGCCGCGACGGGGTCGCGCACGATGATATGACGTATAGGCCCAGGGACTGATCGAGACGCATCCAACGTCATGTTTCACCATCTGCATCTCAGGAGTCGTCTTCTGCAGACCCTGATCCTCGCGCTGATCGGCCTCACTTTCTACGCGTACTACCGTACCACCGTGTACGATGTCCGCCAGTTCAGCCTGCCACGAAACACCAGTGAGTATCTTTCCGTGCTACCGATTTGCTTATGTTAATTAGTAGGAGGCTAGATAGAAGAGATAGTGTGTATTATTCATTCCGGTGATTCATGCCATGGTGTCTTCATTTCGTCGAAACATCAACGAGTGATATTATTTGGATTGATGAAATTTACTTGAAGATTTACATGACAGTGCTTTCCCATGGCACACTCTGCTTTTTTGAAAGTCATCATGAAAAATCAATAAATTCCAGATCATTCCGTGTACCAAGAAGGCCTGAATCTCAGTGCGGACACACGGCTGACGAAGAACTCCAGCTCGGATAACGCGGCTTCGAGCCAGTACACGGCGCACAATAATCTCTCGACCGTTATCACGACGCTGTCGACGTCCTCGTCTTCCGCGAGCACGTCGAACGAGAAGCAGCCAGCCGCAAGCAACGCGACCAGGTCGGTCGTAGTGCGCAGTGATTCCGCGCGCGCCATATACGAGACCGGCCACACGGTGCCGATCCCGGAGCGGTGTCCGCGCCTGGGCAAGGACATGGATCTGGTCGTGATCGTCATGTCCGCGCCGACGCATCTGGATGCGAGGACGGCGATCCGGCAGACCTGGGGCCACTTCGGTCAGCGCAGCGACATGAGCGTGCTCTTCATGCTCGGCACTAGCAGCGACCGCAAGGTCGAGACGATCCTGCGCAAGGAGCAGAACATGTACAACGACATGATACGCGGTCGCTTCCTCGACTCGTACTCGAATCTCACACTGAAGACCATCTCGACGTTGGAGTGGGTGGACAGTTATTGCTCGAAGGTGAAATACTTGCTGAAGACTGACGACGACATGTTCATCAACGTGCCGCGACTGCTCGCCTTCGTGAACAAGCACGCGAGGGATCGCAACGTGATATTCGGCCGACTGGCCAGGAAGTGGAAGCCCATCAGGAACCGCAAGAGCAAGTATTACGTGTCGCAGGCGCAGTTCCAGCAGTCGGTCTTCCCGGACTTCACCACGGGGCCGGCGTACCTGCTGTCGAGCGACACGGTGCGCCGGCTGTACGACGCCGCCTTGGACCACACGTACCTGAAGCTCGAGGATGTGTTCATGACCGGCATCGTTGCCCACAAACTCGGCATCAAGCGCTCCCACGCCAACGAGTTCCTGAACAAGCGCATACAGTACACCGCCTGCAACATCCAACGCGGCATCAGCATACACATGGTCAAGTACAGCGAGCAGTTCGACCTCTGGAAGAAGCTGCTGGACGGCAAGAGCAAGTGCAAGTGATAATCGGGCGAAGGTCCTACGCTTGACCCTGGCGAACCAAGTGGTACGATCGTTACCGCCTAATGCGACTCGAGTGCCCGGTAACCAGCCGTCGTTTCACACATACACGCGCGCACTGTGCGCGAGAGTGGTAATTGCAAGAGTGTGCAAACGATTTCGCCGCTTAGATTTTTACACGACCCGCGCGAGCCTCACGCCTTTTCCCACAGTGGTCGGAGAACGAGAGTGGGTAATCTTCAGAGAGTATCGTGGCCTAGTCTCGTATTCCTCTTGCGTACCCTCGAGAATTCCAAAGAGAAGTATACTTATTATTGCGTAGAAAACAATTCTCTCAGTATGATTTCATTTTTTCTCTCTACTTCCTTCTCTCTATCTCTTGCGGATAAGATAATTCGGACAGATTTCTGTCGCGGGCTCTGGTCGGGGTTTGTTTTTACAATGTCGCGGAACACCAACTCTTCTCTCAAGGATCGCGCGCGTCTCTAATTCTCAGCTTGCATTTACGCGACCACATCCTTCGCGTCACGCGTGGCGAGATCAAACACGCCAGCAGGATACGGTCTAATATTTTTACGCTGCAGTGGAGGAGGAACAATCTCACTCGCTACATGAGATTCCCAGGGGATTCCTTTGTGTAATCGGCAGTTTCATTATGCTCCGTTGCCACGTGTCGACATTCAGTCCGCGGGTATAATCAGGTCAAAGTAACAATATCTCGCAAGATGCATCGCGCACTTTCTCCCGGCGAACAGCTCTCCGGCGAATTTGGAGCCGATGTTTCCGAGCGGAAAGTTAATCGTGCTGTTATATATTTGGCATTTAAGTGGCGCTTGACAAATTACGCTCTAATAGCATCGATGAGTTTCAACCTCGATCGATACCGAGCGAATCTCACTCACTCACTCATTCACTCTCTCTCTCTCCTTTTTTATCTGTCTTTCCCCGCACTGAGGAATCCATTTAATTGAATAAACAAAATTTTGGTTTGCCAAACAAAGCTCTTGTTAATTCAATTAAATGAGTTTCTCAGCGCGTTTCATTGAGAAATTCAAGTCGTAGCTTAGTTATCACGGAAGGGCTTCGTCTCCGAAGAGAAGCATGAATCGTGTTCGTCGAGGGTACCTAAGAGTCGCAAACTCCGCCGACCGCGTGGGATAATTGAGACATTTTGTGCGAACGTGACGGCGCGATAAGTCAACTGTGAGCGACTTCCCTTCTCTCCCGAATATTATCTAGTCATCGTTCTAGATAATACGTCGCGCGATAACGCGAACGCTGTATACACGATATCGACTATCCTTCGCGCCTCACACTTCCCCATCTCGTATTCCATACTCTCGTTATCGCACTACTTCATTGTATCCTGCGGAAATATCGCATATATATTTCCGTTCTCGGTGCCATATATATTTGAAGCCCGATTAAAGAGATGTTTAGGCTCGCGGCGCGACAAAGTGCGAAAATAATAGGAGCAGGGTGATTGGGAGCCTCGTTGGTAAATGGGACCTAACGAATATACGATCGATTCGTTGCCGTTCTTTAACGATTTTTCGACGATTGTCGAATAAATATTCGATCGAGATTCCGACGATCTCCGGAAGCTCTCTCCCGACTTTGATTACCGTCGGAATGGTACGTATTCTTATTTCAATCATTTTTTATAAATATAGACTTTTTTTTATTAGATTATAGATAAGTATGTAATTTTTCATCAAAAAGTCATTGCATTCCTGTTGTCTCATTACCCAACGGCCTCGGTTACCTATTTTTATATTTCGTCGCGTTCTGGGGGCTTATATGTATACACGTTGTGTTCCTATATTGCGCGCCGCGCTTTCCGAAAAAGTGCACGATATTTTCGAATTATTATTATTATAGTCGCTTTTTTTATTTTATTCACTACTCCTTCACACCTTCCCCTTATTCTTCCTAATGAACTATTTATAAAATATCTACATGACATTGCGTATTTTGACTGCTTTTTAAAATTTAAGAAACGTGACTTTCAAATTGTCAGAAGCGTGTATTTATTTAGTTTTCTTACTTTTTCACGAGAGATGTTACGTCCTTTCGTATGTGATTTTCACATAAATCAAATCGAGTATTCCACTCGCGTTTGAGAATGGAAATGAAGCTAACGAAGCGTCACTTGACACTTCATTTAGTTGTTTTTAAGAACTACTAGCTAGTGGAAAGCCGACACTGACGGATTTCTTGATTCCCAATCTAACGTTTAGGTGGGCTTTAGTTTCGCGCTTAATGAATTAAAGCCGCAGCTGGTTCGCCAAATTATTTATCAGCGAATCGATTCTTGCCCGACAGATTGAAGGAAGAATGCACCTTCTTGTTATCCGTTTCTCCTCGTGAGAACGCGCGCGCGAATCGCACGCGAGTCGCGAGTTAACGAGCCCCGAAGATCAGGCCAAGGCTCCTGCAGCTCGTTGCGACCATATGCCGCACGTACTCCAATTGTGTCCTTGGCACGTATTCCGACCAAGTACGAGGCAAAGCGGTTGTGAACGACCGAAACGAAGGGTCGTTCCATCTCGATTGCGATGCGGCGAAAGGAGAACGCGACCGGCCGGCCCTGACGAGAAGATTGACACGATCGCGCACCTAGTTTGTAGTATTTCGCCGACGAGATCACGCGAAGACGGAATTTTCCGAAAAGCAACTATTCTCCTCGATCATCTCAGAAATCGCGTCGTTCAAGAGATCGATTTCCCGGAAGATTAATAGTAAGATAAATGATAGAAGGTCTCCGCAACGAAGGTGGCTTATGATTCATGAGCGATTATGCTGCGCTAAAGAAGAAATGACTTCGCTCACGCAAACAGTACGTCTGCCTGCCCCGAGCCAAGTCGGCCGATGAAAAATCGAAGTTTGCAGGGAAGCGCGCGGATATCGCCATTCGTAAGCAAATAGTTCCACGGAATAGTTGCAGAGATTGATGCCTCACTAGGCTCCGCATGATACCTCGCGAGCGGATCGGACATGCATCGTTCCGAAAAGTAAAAATCCTGAAACTCGCCAGGTGTGTGACGGTTTCAAAGCAATTTCTCAACATGCAATTTTTTCCGAATATCTCGATAACATTCAGTTATCCCGAAAAATGATAATAAATCCGAATACCGAGACAATATGTCGAAGCATACTTTCCCCGAAATAAGAATATTAATTTAATAAATGATTACTAAATTTCTTTGTATTGTAACTTCTCGAGACGATTATATACTTTCAATATTTCGAAGAACCTTGGAAGATTGTTTCGGTGTTCAGGAATTTCGGGATTATGACTTTTCGACTTTATTTTGTTTTCCAGATTATCTGATTTTTCAAATCTCAACAGGATTTTTTTCTTTTTTCTCGGAACAATGCATGCCCATCAATCGCGGGCCAATTCACGGCAAACGATGGTATTCAACCAAAAATTCGAGTTAGAGTCCTTAGTTGCAGCCGACACGAGATAGTGAAACGTACTTACATGTTCTAGATTTGCAGTATTGTACCAATATGTATCTACATTTGTAATACACGCGCGCGTCTCTCCCGATAGGTCTGCACGTCGCACGATCCGGAGCGTCCGGAGATAACAATTGTCACTCGTAAAACGCGATCGCGCGACGGATAATAATTTATTTCCATTCCTCTCTCTCTCTACCCTTAGCTTAGGTGAGCTGAGTGCCCTAGATGATGTGCGTTTTATTTTTGTATGCGTCTACATATAATAATAATAATAACGATAATATGTATATTACGCGAGTGTCTGCATAGATATGTGATTGATTGACATGTGATGATTCATTGTTATAGTACGTTCACTTATTATCGCGAAGCCGGAAGAGTCGCGAGCGAGTCAATCGCGAAGCGTCCTGATTGTCCGGCTCGAATCTTGTCGCGTTTCACCCTTCATATTCAAAGCGATTTTTCTTTTTTTTTGTCTTAAGTAACGTTTTGCGAGCGACGGGCGAGAAATTCAGCAAACTATCTCGCGAGAGAGAGAGTCACGACGACGGTGTTGACAGTTTCATTTCGCTCGTCGTGAATTGTCGGCTAATTTATCGATGTGTCCTTAGTGATGTTTGTTTATAAGGGAAAAAATGCATTTGTATTCTGCGAAATTGTATAAGTCTGGGCGCGAAGAAAGAAACGAGTGTACCACTCCTCACACCACTACGCTTGTACGCGCATTGCGAAATGTACGGTAACGCAATTCGCGTAGAACATCCGGTACGCGTTAATAATACACAAGAGTCAATGAAATTAACAGTTCGCGTTGCGAAACGAAGGCAAGGTGAATGGGTGACTGGAAATGCGTGCGTACCAAACGTACCGGAGCTAATTGCGACACGAAGCGAACGATACGTAACTTCCGTCTGTAAGATATATCGGATCGGGTATCGTGGAATCTGAAATCCGTGATGCAAAAGAAAAATAAGAAGAGAAAGAAGAGAGGCAGTAGCGTTTTACGGATCTCGTGTTCTGCGAAATTTGACTTCTCTTATCTGTCATCCTGCATCGTATTGACTCATATTGGCCACTACTTCAAAAAAAAAAAGAAATAAACACTTCTACAGTGAAAAGAAAAGATCGGGTGAAAAGAACTAAGTCTCAGGGTTACGCAAATTTTATCACGGAATCTGCATTTGAGTCGAACGATCCGGCGTTTGAATTGCAAAATTTAATCAACGATAACAAATTAACAAAACTGGGATGTGTCTAGTAAATACAGTAACATTAGAACAATATTGTAACATCCCGCTCAACAGTGTTACGTCCAACGTATGTTATATTATAGTTACGTTGTTGAGTGAGAAATTTATATTATTGATATAATGTTACTGTTGGTGTTTTTACTGGATAGTTTCATGTATGATACAGATGTTCTTTCAACTACCAAAAATCGATCTAACTGCATAACACGAGTGGTTCTACCTCTGGTTGGAAGATTAAGCGAATCGGACAATTAATATGACCAATAGGTAGGCAATTATATAATAGTCTCATTTAACTAAATTCTGAACTTGTTTTACACAAGAGATTAAGAAAAATACGAAAATTCTGCCGAAAGAATTCGATTTTGCTGTATATACAATTCTGAAATTGAGTTCGTTTAACCCGATTCCAGTTATTTCGACATATCTTTCTTTACGATGTACTCTTTTCTCGCTGGACATTTTGAAAACTTTCACATGCCTCACGAAAAAAAATCGCGCAACGCCATATAAAGGATCTTTATCAACGCTGATTATTAGTCGTCGTATCTCTAGCGGGAGATTAACGTTTGTTCCCCTTGGACATAATACGACTATTTTTACCACGTACCATCATCATCACGCATAGGATTACGTACGACGATTTTCAGTTGCGAAGCGAAAGATGAAGAGGAACGCGAAAAGCTGTATATCCGCATTTTACGCACATTTCTCGTGTCCGCAGGTCGGGCGATTCTGGATTTTACGCACGATTTCATTCTCACTTTTAGCGAACGAGCTGTTCGTTGTTCGGTATTTAACGCGAATGAGACGTGAAAGATCGAATCGCCCAGGCTGGAGAAAGCTCGAAGAACGAGCGCGATCTGAAGCGCGTCATTTTAACGGCGAACGTTTCAGATCGCGCGCCCTCCGGGGAGCCTCGTGTGTATTTTTTATTTCGAGAAATATTTATATCGTACCACACGAATATGACAAATGCTCAACTGTCGTTTGAAGAATATAGATTCTTTGCTCACACCTGTGCGTTATTTGAACCGGCATCTTCTCACCTACGAAGATCATCCATGAGAATTTCCACTGAATCACGGATTTAGTCTTTCGATGAGGGAGATAAAAAGAGAAGAATTGATTCTCATCGCGGTTTCTTCGCGATCGATGTTTCATCAAAAAGTACTTACTCAGACGAAAGGAGAAAAAACTTCGTTCCGCACTGCAGACTTGCTTTCCCACGAAGAATCATCTCTTCGTCGGTCGCGTATCACGATTTACCGTGCAGCTTTCGTTAATCAATCTGAAATTAATTCATGCCACTCGTCTAAATAATTCGCAATTAACCTTTCCGCGATTAATCAGATCCCGATAATCAAAATCGAGACTCGACGGTCGCCGGGAGACCGATACATTTTTCGTCGGATCGCGTAACTCGAGCGCAATTTATTCATTTAACGCGCAATCATCGCGTTAGCTGGGTAAGAAAACGCAATATCTCATTGCGTCATCGCCTCGCCGTCATAAATATGTTTGCAATTTAAAAGACCGGGACCGATCTTGAGAGATTCTCCGTGACGACGACGATGTCGATGCTAACATGAGAGCTGGCCAGTATCACCATTTGGATCGGCAATTCATGATTCTATTATCCTACGTGTCAGTCTGGCACAGTAGCACCGTGATGCAAAAGAGGTAGAATTATGAGTAATTTGCAACGCGGCTACATGATTCATCTCCCTCGCACAGTGGAAGGTATAGGCGGGATTATTCACTTTTGTGTATCGCAACGGCGTCGACGAAAGCGATAGAGCCGCTGTTATGCATCTTTGCACGGTGTGCCTTTCGCCACGTGTGAGGGATATTTGCTCTCGAAAGTGGAAAATCCACGAGATACGTTCACCAAAGGAATCACACGCACCGGTGATCTATGATACCTCAATTATTCGCCTCTCGCGAGCGCGACCTGCAATTTCGTTCTTCTTCCGGCTTCTACACAATTTCGAAAGTGTAGAAAGTCATCGCGCTGCAATCGATCTTATTCGATACGTTTGTTTTTCGCGAAATTATATTCGATCGTAACTGTCTCTCAAGATAGGAATTACAGTGACAGGTATGAGACAGGAACAAGAGACCGTTCGCATGATATTCGCTTCATTTTTCGTTGAATATTATTAAAAAAAATATGTACAAGTTTAATTATTTAATATATTCGACGATATATGTTCGATATATGTTTGTTTAACACAATCGATACTTCGTCGGCCTTTAATCGAGAGCGAAATTCTAAGTTACTTTCACTATATCGCGAATAGAGAATAAAATAAAAATTCTCGAGCAGGTCGCAGGCCGAGAGCTTCACGACGACGACGAACTACTGATTTAGCGTTATGTAACCGACGACATTAAATCCTCTTCGAGTAATAACAGACGAACACAAAGAGCGGAGACCGGTCGGGAAGAGAAAGAAAGGGATGTAACCGGAGCAGCAGAGAAAGGTGCGGGAAAGGCAAGGCAACGCGGGGAAAGAAGGGATGGAGAGAGAGATAGCATTTGCGCAAACCGCGGTAATTAAATGCAAATACTGCGTGCACCCGGCGAAATTAATATTTGACGTCGACATCGCAACCCGACCCGTTCGTTCCTCCTTCGAGGAATCGAGGGCCAGACGCTCTGCCCGATAATGATCGACAAGTCGGGCACGCGCAATCGCCGACAAATTGGATAGACTAAAAGCCTTGCACCGACGGCGAATTAACGACGGAGAAATTTCTCTCTCCCCCTCTGGCATTCTCTCGCTCTTTCTCTCTCTTTGCCAGGAACGGAGGATGAATTCGTTATCTATTTAGAAAAAAAAATAATTCGTCAGAATTCAAAGCGAAATTAATTATGAATCTTCGAGAATCGGAATTCAAGATTAAGAGCGAATCTGATTTAATTATATTGATTTAAAAATATTCGTTTAGATTTTGTTGAATTATCCATGTAATAGTGCAGTTTCTTATCTTTCGCAAACGATCGGGCGAGTTTCTCTTCTCGATTTCTTCGATGGAATAACGTCCAGAGATATTTAACAAAATATATCGTTGCTACTTGCAGTTAAAAATATTGCTATATTGACGATTGAGAGAGGCTGAAGCTTGTGGCTCATTCATTTCCACGTAGATTCGTCCCTGCTCGCTTCATTTGCGTCTCGCGACTTCGTTCCACGCCATCGTGACGGGATTATCTCTCAGATAATAACGTCGATGAAGCCCACCAACAACCGACCGCGATGGATTCCTCCGTGTTTCGTCATACGTATCCAAGACTTGCTGCGATTAAGTAAAAGTCGACTCACGCGACAGATTTTTACTTTTTTCATTTCTCTCTCTCTCTCTCTCTCTCTCTCTCTCTCTTTATGTCTCCTTTTTTCCTTTACCGCGTCGTGGAAAAGTAAGTAATTACGTGGTGGAAAATCCAAAGAGACTTAAACCTCATATTCTGTAAACACGAAGAAATTTTGAGATCTCTCATGCACCTTACTAGAAAATATTTCTCAATGTTTAATTAAACTGTTTCTTATCGGTATTTTTATCTCTTAGCAATTTTTGGCTTTGTAAATAAACTACATTTTTTACAAAAATATATTTCTGCTGTATAGCATTTCAATTAACATAAGAGAAATTACAGATCCTATGTGAAATCCAACTAGATGAACTATAATGCAATATTTGTTTTGAGTTACGATAGATTTACTCTCAAATATAACAGATATCAAATAAATAATATAAGCAAAAAAATTACTAAAAAAATGAACTTAAAAATAACAAAAATATAAGGATTTAATCGAGTTTTTGATAGCCTCAGAAACGGAAAAAACTTCGCAGAAGTATAAGTAAATGTTACCGAGAAATATTTACAATTCCAATTTTCCTTATCGCGTGTATCGTTGACATGCTTCGAGAGACGTATGTAAGAATATAAAATACGTACGATGTACGAAATAAAACTAAACGTAGTTTGGGTATTATCGACATCTCGGTGGATATTGGTAACAACGGTTGTTTAAATACGATCACCATTCGAATAATATCGACAATCGTCAGTGTACCTGTTTGCAAGCTCCTTTGTACGATGGCGTTGTAGTTTTCCGGCGAGTGCACCTCTCGATGCCAAAGTGAATATCGTTGCGTCCGTGATCAGAGGGCGGGGAATTGATACGATCTTATGTTTACCAAAATTTCCTTACTTCGACTGACAGATTAATCGACCTTAAAAATGGTAGGTAGAAATTTCTAGTTGTAAAATAAGTCGGTATCTTCTGTCAATGTTAAGAACGTGAGTAAGAAATATTTCCAGAAAAGTACGCTGGAATGCCACCTCACTCGATAGACGTTTCGATATTTCCGTCAGGTGGTTGAATCATTCTTTTTGATAAATCCGGTCTTAACATGTAACATTTGATGGTGAATAAAACATAAAATTACCCTTAACATGTGAGAATCGTGAAGGGAAAAATTGAGAAGATTTTCAGTGATTATTCACACACTTGCAGTTGCGATAATGTGAACAGCAAAATTAGCAATGTATGAAAATATTCATTGATATTATAATGTTACAAGAACGTGTGTTAGTAGATAAACAAATATTACTCAAGATCGATTATCTCGATAATTTTCGTTCAGTCGTAGACTTTTGCAATTTGCATACATTCACTTTGCAGATACGTTTTATCCTCATACAAAACAGAGCTGGCAAGACCAGATTAGCAAAGTGGTACATGAATTTCGACGATGATGAGAAGCAAAAGTTAATAGAAGAAGTTCACGCTGTGGTCACTGTCAGAGATGCAAAGCACACTAACTTTGTGGAGGTAAATTCGACAAAGTATGAGCTTCCTTTATGTTACACGAGTGAACCAATAACCATATGAGTATATATTTCAGTTTCGCAACTTCAAGATAGTATACAGGCGATATGCAGGCTTATATTTCTGCATCTGTGTTGATGTAAATGACAATAATCTTTGTTACTTGGAAGCAATTCATAATTTTGTGGAAGTACTGAACGAATATTTTCATAATGTATGCGAGCTGGATTTAGTGTTTAATTTTTACAAGGTATTATGTGAACTGGCAGTTTGCATCAAAGTTAATAAATCTAATAATAATCTTTATAATAACCATTCGACATATTTCAGTATTAATCAATTAAATGTTAATTTAATAACATAAAAATTATTTAACGTGTTTTAATTTATTATTATTTCATAAGAAAACAATTGTTTCAGGTATACACCGTTGTGGACGAGATGTTCTTAGCGGGTGAAATCCGAGAAACGAGTCAAACCAAAGTGTTGAAACAACTCTTGATGTTGAATTCCTTAGAATGAACAAGCTCACGATTTTGGCTTTACATATGTTATGACTGCATAATCTAAATATATAACGTGTTTTCGAGGTGAATATATATGTTCATACTATGTAGTGATTGTGTCGCATAATGGTGAAATTACACGGTGCGTAATAGAAGCAATCAGCACACAAAACTTGCGTGATAGAAAAGAACGCTTCTATGTCGCACTTTCTATTCCGCAGTTCTATTACGCCCCATGTAATTTCATCCTTAAACACATAACATAAATATTCCATGTAACAGTATGATTTCGATGATGGTCGGCAATAATTTTTTTTCGAGAGCTATATGATGTACAGTAATCTCGACGTGAATTTTGTGTTACGAGTTATGAGACACGACGACGCTCAAAACATGACAAAGTATCGTAGGTATGAGAGAAAGATAGAAAAAAATATACGAATTATATCATCTATGTTCTAGGTATCTAATAAACCCTGTAAATACCTCTGATATAACGTCTCTCTTTATTATTGTGCGAATATTGCAACATTTATATTAAAGTAAAAAATATTAATTATACTTTTCTCAAAGAGAAAATTGCTCGTCTCTACAAGAGACAAACTGGAACACGTATCATTTCTTTCTATATCTCTTTTTTTCAGTTTCTAATAAATATAATCAATACTGTCCTAATAGAGTCGACTCTAACACTTCCTTACTTGGTATAAATTTCTAACTATAGAACCTATAACACTGGCATGAAAAGAAATATTTACAGTCCACTTTTGATTTTCGTCAAAATAACTTGGCTAAAACTAATTACCACTTTAAAAGGTCCACCGATAGTTGCAGCGACATGCAATAACAGCTTTCAGTGTGTCCGCGTTCGAAAGATCTCGTGACGCGCGACTCGCCGATTTTCCTCAATCAAGGAAAGTTTACTCTATTAAATCCTTCACGAACCTGGCTATGACCGATAATATGTCGAGATACGATACGACCATAAAAGGTTAATCGTGTTAATTACTGTCCTTTAAATATTACTAGCGTGCGCCATGTCTTATTTGCATTTCAGCAGTTTTCAATCACTTTTTTACTTATAGATGAATTATAAATTTAAACATAAAAATGTACTGACATTATATTAATGCACGTTAATTGTACGCAAGGATACAGATCATGCTTCTCTCTGTATTCGTTCTGGACATATCTTTATTGCGACACACTTAGCAAAAATGTTGAGCGTGTGGTCTCTCGCGTTATCAGTCAAGACGATGATAATAACAAAAAATGTTAAATTATGTGGTTTAGAACTATCTAGATATACAATTGACGCGTGATACAGCTCGCAAAGTCCCTCAGTACAGTTGCGTTTGCAGTATAGCTTTGTTCAGCATCTTGCAAAATGTCTCTTTTACTTCCTGGCACAACAGATTCGCCGACCTATCTCCCAGAGCGGCTTGAGCTGCGCTCACTCGACCAAGCTGCAGTAACAAGCCTGTGATGTCCTCGACCAACGGCGGGAAGGCCAGGCATATTCGCGTCAACGACTCCAACACTGGCATGAAGAGGATCACCCGTTCTTCAGCGGGTAATACTCCCAAGAGCGTTATCAGAGTGTTAATCGCTAGTCGGCAAACACTCAAAGTCTTCGGTAAGGCGTATTGAATCGCCAGGTGGGACGCCAAGTCCACCGCGAACACTTGTTTCTCGGGCTCAGGTTGCGACAATAGTTCCGGGATCCAATCGAGGCATATGTGCATGGACGGGATTCCCGGGACCGTGATTTGCAATAATTCCCGCGGATAACCCTGTGGATGAAAATATTTCTTGTAATGGTTCTAATTGCTTACAAATAATTAGGTTTGGGCGACCAATATATCAGGTTGATTGAAGAGTCTTCTCTCGTAGACATTGATGTTGATTTGATTGAAAAAAAAAACGAAGAAATATGCCGACGAATGAAATGTATATGAGAACATTTCTTACTTAGCCTAAGTATAACAACTGGAATTACGCGACTTTCGGTCTTATGCATAAGTTTGAGATCTTGTAATTCTCGACCCAGGGAATGATAAGGCAAAGTATGATGCAGTGTATATATATAAAAAAAATCGGCGACATACCTGGAAATGGACCAATTTGGCCAGAGAAGGATCGGCTATGAATACTTGATGCAAATACGAACACACGACACTACGTATCTCCTTGAGAGACCACATCTGTCCGGGAGTTTCCCTGTCCTCCTTCGTTTCCAGACACGCTTCCAATAAAATCTGCACCGCCGCGCTTTCCTGACCCGCCACCAAAGCTATCCTTAAGTCCTCTCTTTCCGTCTCGCTTGTTAACTGCCCGGTTTTTTCGGTCAATGGCTTGTCTTGCATATGCCTGGCTAATTGAGATCGGGATGCGGCTAGGGTGGCTTGCAATATCCTGTTGAAACAATTCCAGATATTTCTCGTCAATACAATTGTAATAACTTATCGCTACTTATTTAATACAACTGCCTCAACTTACCTAAGGACGACAGATAAAATCGGCGCGCATCTGAAGACCCTCGTGTCACATCTCAGTACCTGCAGTGGGTCCAATACGATATTATCTTGCGTTAAGTAGACACTTTTCACGATTGCATTCTCTATCAACAGCGCGTTTATAGACAGCACCCACAGACAACGTGGCAGAACAGTATTGAGCCTGAGCCACACTTGCTTGTAGAGTTCTGAAAATTTCAAAAGAGACTCGCGTAAGATTAAAAATAAGAGTTCGGCCGATTTTGCTCGTCTCTTCTCTGAATCCATTTCTCGTAAGCCCTCTCTTTTTACAATACGACTCCGTGTGATTTGTTATATAATTAATTTTATACGTCATTCTGAAATATTTGATTCGTGACTTTTATATGTTAAAACTTGAGCAATAAAAATTTTTTTATACGCATTATTCAATATCACGCTAAAAAAAATGGATCTCTTGAAAAGAAAACAAAAAGACATGGCGTGTATTGTGAATAATCTACATGTAAAAATATGATCTCGAATATATATTCTTGCGTATATCAGAAATTGACCTTGTATGTATCTAGGAACCTGTCCGTCGAGAATATCCTTAAAATAATGTATTATTATCTTAGCATGAGGCCAGATCTCAGTCGGCTTGAGCGTCATCAATTGCCTCAGCAGTCTCCCCGTCCTCGAGGGGCAAGTCTTAACGTGGCCGAACGCCTCGACGATCGCGGCGTCGTTGATCTTCATACTCTCGTAGCTCGCAATGCCGGAGTCTATGTTGATCATCTCGTCGTCCAGCCAGTCGTCCACCAAGGATAAGTGCGGGAAATGAGTGGCCAGTAGCCGCAGAAGCGGCGAGAACAGACTGGCATAATTCATCTGATCGCGCTGGACCAGCTGAAGGAGATACTTGATCGGCAACTCGGTGAGGAAGTCCGCCGAGTAGGACTTGACCTTTCTACCCTGGGATATGAAAGTATGCATGTTCGCCAGTCTCACGTCCTCGTACTGCAGGAGATAGTAGAGCAGCAGCAACTGGGAGGTGAGCGAAGGTGTTTTGCCGGCGTCTACGTCCGTGATGGAATTCTTCTTGGTGTCGAAATTGGCGCCGAACGCGCAGTTCTGGAACACCCTGCGGATCTCGTCCTCGGTGATGGGCTTGTTGGTGTGCTCCGACGTCTTGGTGTTGGTCACAAGGATAGAGTTGACATAGACCTCGACCAGAGCGGGCAACACCGGGTGCAGCGGCGGCACGCTGTCGCATATCTGCCGGTAGATCCAGTTCTTGATCGGCACCCGATGCTTAGCGAACGCCCGTGACTTCAGCAACTGATGGATACAGTGCACCGGGAGAAAGCCGGGGATATTAGCGTTGAGGTTCGCCGTGACCGGCACCTTGACCGCGTGCGCCGTCACCACTTGCTCGGTGAAGATCTCCTGCATGAAGATCTGCTTCATCCTCGTGAGATTGTTAGGCCGGATCGGTATTTTCATACCCAAGGTGGCGCACACCAGTTCGCAGATCGCCGACAGCTGATTGCTGTGGAAGTGTATGGCCATCAGCAGCAGCATCTCGCCGAAGCTGGCGGTGACGCCGCTCGCGCTCTCGAAGTAGGCCTCCTCGCGCACCAGCCACTGCACCCACTCGACGCTGCGCTTCTCGAGATTGTGATGGCCGATCAAGGACGGGCAGGCTATGAGCATGCACAGGCCCAGCGACACGAAGCGGACGCCGGCTGGCGACGGGGGCGGATGCGACGTCAAGAGCTGCACTATCATCGCCACCTCGTCGTCCTGGAACTTGATGCCGCCGATGCCGCGGAGGGCGCAATACAGTCTCAAGAGCGCGCTCGCCTGCACCACCTGCGAGCCCGCCAGCTGGCCGTCCGTGCTCTGCGACGCGATCGTCTGCAGCCGCTTGAGCAGCTCCTCCCGCAGCGCCTGCAGCGCCGTGTGCGACTCCCACTTCCGCTTCTGACCGTTGCGAATGAACATCGCGATCCATGAGCGCACCTGCTGATCGCTACCCAGCAGCAGACCGGACACGAAGGCAACGACGTCGCTCTCGGTGTCGCGACGCTGCGGGCAGTTCCTGTGCTCCAGGCTCAGAGCGATCGCCAGCGCCGGCATTCTGCACAGTTCCACGCACTTGGCCCTGATCGCCAGCGCTTGGCTGGGATTCATCTGGCACAACATCGTCAAGGCCTGCGTCCTGATTCGGCCCAGTGCTGACTCCTCTTGCCTCTCGCCGTTGGCGATCAGATGGGCGCACACCTCGGAGAAACTGTCCGGGCTGTTGGCTACTATCCAACAGATTATGTCGGGGCCGTGCTTCACGTGCAGGAGAGTCTCCGCGATGTCCAGTATAGAGAGCAAGGTCGGTAATTCCGCCAGTGCTATACAGATGACGTAACTAATCTCTTCCATGTAGACAGCATTGTCGAACAAGTCGGACTGCTTGATCTGAAACTCCTGATTCTTCTGCAGCTCTTGAATCTGTGCCGCTATGAACAATATTTCGCACAACACCAGTCTGATCCTGCGAGTGGACTCGCTGCGCTCGAATTCAAGAGCCAAGCCGCTTTGGAGGGATTGCGCCAGCACGCTCTCTCGCTGCGTGCTGCCTCCCTTTTGCCTGCGGAAAAGCAAGCGGTTTCATATTGACACACTAATCAACCAAGTGGCACTTACCTTAACTGCTGCTCCTTCCTAACGTCAGTTTCCAATGCGTGAAAGTCGATTGATAAAAGGGCTATAATGGAGTTAACCGACTCGATGCCGGAAAGTATCGTGAGTACCTGCTTCCTGCCCTCCACGCATTCCCTAGTTATGTCCAGCGGAGAAATAAGGCTCATTCTAACCAAACACGGCAGGATGGGCCTGATATCTTTGTGCGAACACAACGACAGCTCCGTGATGTCGACATTCTGTATCGCCGTGAATACTCGCGGTGATACGCGCGTATTTTCAAGCACCTCCATGATAATGGGATCTTGTTTCTTACCGTGAGAGATTTTACGCGGTAAACTCGTCATGCGAATGATCACCCCGGTGTTCTCTCTTCCGTTTGACACATCTCGCCGTGTCGCTAACGTCGTCGGTAAGAACCAGTGTTGCCCTCTTTCGAGGTATACGAAACTCATTGACGTGGACATTCGCCCCCATTTTCGTCGGTAAAAAGTGGTGGGCATCGGCAGCGCGGCACATGATTTTGCCATTTCTGCGAACGACCGTCTCAAGCGCATCTTCGAGTTTCAAGGAAGCCAGAATTGCCGCCCGAGAGCACGGAACATTACAGAATGAAATTTTTGAAGAAGATGAAGGTTCCTTTATGGCTGGAATAGTTGATTAAAGTTAAGTCCAAAAGTTTCGACATATCACGAGAAATGTTTCATCAAATTTTAAATACGTTTTTCTCGAAATTGTTTTCGAACATAGTAGATATGAATCCAAAAAAAGCTACTTGTCCGATTAACTTTCGCTTTTACAGTTATACTCAATAAACATGCCGTTATCGCTTGAATTAAAATAAATACATTGATTTTTCCTATTTTTTCCAAGCGAAATAAGAGGAAAAAACGAGTAAAAACTGTTTGACTGTACTCGCGATGCAAGTCTAATTTCGTCGCCATACTGAACTACGTAATTGGAATAAAAATATAATTTTTTTTCATTTACACTAAATATACTTTTAAACGAGATATTGTTTTTTAACTATATCTTAATTTTTATTTTTATAAAAAAGAACTTTTAAAAATAATTTGCCTTTCAAGAGTGATGAGATATGAGAAAACTCTTAATATCCTGAATCGTCAAAATAAATACCGTTCATAAATACTGTTGAAAATTAAATTAAACATCGCGACAGAAAAGGATTGATACAAGCAAACTACGAAAAAAGATTTTATTTCTTAATTCTATGTACCAATTTAAGGAAAAAACAATATCATGCGTTCAGAAAATACCGTTGATTATAACATGCAGTTTTCTGACAGTTCTTTAATATTTAATATTGGACACCCAATTGTTTGAGAATTTCGTTCTCCAGTTTCGCCAATGTTAAAGAATCCTCGTGTGTCATCTTCGGACTTTCTATCAAACCTGAAAAATTAAATTTTTTTATTCATACATCATCACAGCAAACACGATGACATTAAGAATGTCAAATAACGTATTAAAGACGTACTAACGACGTCACAGACGTTATTATTACGTTTGTTAAGATATCTCCTATTCAATTATCGATTTTAAGAAAAAAAAATTGCAATTGACCAATAGCTTTACCTTTTAGAATACAATTACGAGCTTCTGCGATCTCATAAGCAAGTCCGGCAGAGTTGATAAAATTGAATTTTGCTCTAAGTGATACTTTCGGCAGTTGTTCCATTACGGTGTTGAAATGTTCCGCATTCAATGTCGTTGCGCACCAAAAGGACGGCACTTCTATCAAATTCTTAGTACCACACATAATTGCCCTGTTTGGCAACTTGACCAGGCTACTTGACGTAATAGTGGCGGAGCGATTCCCTTTGTAATTCAAACAGGCCGACATGCATATATCGACGCCTTCCTCGTTCAAGAAACCAGAGGCCGTTATGCTTTCCGGCATCTCATTGCCGAAACACAAAGTTGCGAATTGAAGACAATAAACTCCGAGATCCAGAAGTGTGCCGCCGCCCAATTCTTTTTTACTGAAACGTGAGAGAATCGTTAAATACATATGATAGTAATAATATACGATTGAACGAGACCATAGAGTTATAAATAATACTTATTCAGTTATCGATGTACTAATTACTAATGATACAAAGGATTAACATTCTATTAGCCTAATATATAATAGTTATAAGAATTTTATTCTAAATATCACTAATTAATATTGTGATGGTGATTCACATGTTATTAACGATTAATACTATATCGGACAATAGAAATATATAAAATTCATCCTAATCACTGTTCAAATATGTGATTTTATTTCACTACTCTATCTTGTTACGAACATTAGACGATCTACATCCTGAAGGTCGACACCGAAGTTGGCGAATACATGATGAATATCGCCGATTTCATTGGTCTCGACAATATTCCTTAAGGTATCGTAAATAGGGAAAAAACGGCTCCACACTCCTTCCATCAGGAACAGATTTTTGCTTTTTGCATATGAAATTAATTTCGTCGTATCCGCCAGACTCATCGTCATTGGTTTCTCGCACAACACATGTTTACCCTCACTCAGCATCATCATCGCCAGGTTGTAGTGCTGAGTGTGGATCGCGCCGATGTATACAATATCTGAGAATACAAATAAATATACTTAACATTTTCTCACACAAGAATCGTTTTAATTGTTAAAGACGATCATTAAAAACATTATTTGTGAGAAAAGAAGTTATATGAAAGATATTTATATATTTTTTATTCCCATCATTGTTATAATTTTGTAGCAATTTATATGCGATGTTTAAATATCCTTATCTGGATCGTATACCAAAATCTCATTCTATGATAGAATCAACTTAAAAGTTTTCGCAGTAATAAGCTCTCGTTACTAGTTAATCCGATTTGAAAAAAGAAACGAAACGAAGAATATACGATTATCACAGATACCAATGCTTTTATCTTTGGCCAACTGCTCATAGTCACCGTAGGCCTTCAGGATGTTGTGTGCCTGAGCAAATTCTTCCGCGCGTGATAAATCTCGCGCTGCAACAGCAATCACGATATGTTCGTCGATCGGCAGACTAGTCATCGCCGTAACAAAATCGTGTGAAATCTTTCCTGCACTGGCGATACCCCACCGAATAGCCATCTAAATTAACACAGACAAATAGCCATTAATTTAACAATACACGATGCAATCACTTCTTCGATATGATAAGACACGAAACAAAAAAGTTTTTAAAAAATTCAATAAAAAAACAAAATTAACAAAAATTCAACAAAAAAGAAATGAGAAACACAATGACAGAATTATTGAAATTGCAGAATATTTAGAAAAAATTCTGGAAAAATTAAAGAAAACATTATAGAATTATTGAAATTGCAGAAAAATTAAAGAAAACATTACAGAATTATTGAAATTGCAGAATATTTAGAAAAAATTCTGGAAAAATTAAAGAAAGCGCAATGATTACTTGTCAACGATGTTAATAATTGATCGCCTTTCAAACCCGTTTAAAAGTTAACAAACTCGGTACTACGGATTATTATAAATTCAACGGTTTCATTAGAAGGAAACAAGACCGAGAAATGGAGGGGCTGGATATATATATATATATATATATGCATGTGTGTAAAACAATTATACATATAATAAATTATTATATATATATATGTAAAATAAACCATTTTTTAGTCCAACGAAAAATTGTTTTGTTATTAGATCTGCCTGCTTTATAATTCTGCAAAGTCAAATTTTTATTTAATTTATGCATTATCGAATGTCTCTTGTTAGCAATCTTTATTTTCCATGCAAATATTATCTGACACATATGTAAAAAGTAGTAAGGTCTCGCAAACAACAACCGTTCAAGAGATTATGCGATTTTTTAATCAACGAGTCAACATTATTTGACTTTCTGGAAGGTCATGCGACCGAATTGTGATTATTTTGTAAGTTGCGATATAATCTCACAAAGTGCGATCTTCGATTTGAAGAACAGCGAAATTGCCTTTTCATCGATATGTCCAGAATAAACTCTCAATTTTTATTTTAGGATTGTTTTCGTCAAATAACGCATTGAATCATGCCATTCTGGCATATAACCGGTATTTTTTTTATGTTGATCGTGTAGTTTTGAACGATAATTTAATCTTTGATTTGCAAACAATCATTGCAATATCTTGGTAAGTTTACAGTATGCTTAGATATTTGTATTGAAATATTCAAGAAAAAGAAAATACCTTGTTATAACAGCGAAACGTCTATCACAGAACACTCAGGTTATACTCATACTGATCACGATGCAAATGGACGACCTGATAAGAAGTTTGAAGTAAAAAGACTAACGAAAGCAGGCCACGTGGTACACATAATTCTTACTCTCTAATGAAGTACGTATGTCACAGAAATATTGGATACCGTCAAGGCCCTAGTAAGAAAGAGGGGAATAAATAACAAAACAAATTCATTTATTATTTTAGCGACTGCAAGATAAAAGCGTTTGCAGGATTTTCAATATAATAATCAATATGGAAAACATAAGCATTCAAACAATCTTGTTTGGATCCACACAAGCGCCCTGTACTGCATTTAAGCACGAGTTTGCCAAAGCTCGTGACGTATTACGCATGCGCACTAGGATTGGCTGAGAAAAATTTGTCACTGAACGGGTGTCGTTTATATCATTTTATGTTATCAAACTCATTGACCTTGGAACAACCTTGAAATTACTCAGTTACTAACGCGCGACAATTTAAAACCTGTTTTAAGGTGGTTTATCGTTCTAGCACATCATGTATTTCTATGTGCATGATTTCAGACTATGATAATCTTGTTGTTGATCTAATTACCACCACATGTTACATGTCATATCACAATAGAACACATAAACTGTTTGTAAAGTTTGAGTCCAGTAATTAGACAAATTTGATCGATTTACATATTTATATACAACTTTAAATAAAAATATGTACACGGAATATACTATAAAAAATAACATATGCAATTTGTTGCTTCCTAAATTAATAATTTGCAATATTTACGACAAATAATCTAAAAAAGATTCTTTACATGATACATATTTCAAGATATAAAGTACTATCATCACAATCGTATGTATTAATAAGACAGATTCTCCTGGAGGTATGAGGGAAGCGTAAATTTGTATAAACTTAATAACAGTACCCAAGGAACTTCAATTACAAAATTCAAAGGTTATAATTTAACTAAAAAGCTTACTAGATATTTTCACAATATTTTGTTAATAAAAATAGATATCTATATCACAAATATATGATTAATTTAGGTTACGTGTTTCGTTGTGAACAAAGTTATCTCACTGAATGGCAATATTTTACAGAAAGCCCGTCCAAGTAATAATCCCTGAGGTACTGGTCCATATATTCGCGAGTCCGTAGAATTACTACGGTTATCACCTTCCAGCCACACATGCCCATAAGGTACCTGAAGGAATATGCTTATTTAATATACAATATACTGAATAATTTCTTATTTAATTACATGTTATGATATGTTAAACTAGAAATAAATTACAAGTAAAAGTATATAACTCTTATAATTCTTTATCAAAGAAATACAAAGTCACAGAAAACTTACAGTTGTTACACTAAGACCATTCCTAATTTTATCTCCTGGCAAACCTACGATTCGCTTGCATATATATTGTTTCGGATTAGAGGGACACTTGGAAATGACAATATCACCTTTGTCAAGTCTTTGTAACCTCACAGATATTTGTTCCATGAGCAATACATCATTAGTATATAATGTAGGTTCCATGGATGACCCAACACACTGTAATGCATGAAAACTTGAGCAATGTATATTTTAAAGTCAACTAGTACAAAGTATACATACATAACAATGTGTAGCGTAGAATTTTATTTATAAATAAAAAAGTAACCTATATTGTACAAGTACTTCCCTATTATGTCACATGGTTTTAGAAAGTTGTTGTATGAAGAAACCATAGTTTTTCAGGAGAGAGAGAGAGAGAGAGAGAGAGAGAGAGAGAGAGAGAGAGAGAGAGAAAGAAAGAGAGATCTTCTCCTGGAGAAGATCTCTGACATTGTGTGTGAAACTCCAAAAGTCTAACGGTGCCGAAAGGACAAAACGTCAGATCTTACAACGCGGGACGTCTCTCAAGAGCAAGGACGCCACACCGCGTTATTAATACCACTCACCACAATGATATTCCCGATGTATTCGCCCACGCAGTACGTCACGCACGCACATTGCACGAACCCGCGTAAAAGTTTGGGAAAAAATTTATTCAACTTTGCCATTATCAGGGAACGTCATTCGACGGTGACACACGCAAAATATTCCTCCTCATCGGGCCTACCGACGTTTAACCTTCAAATTTCAAATCAATAACATACGCGTAATCAACATTACGCGTAATCTAACCTAACATCGCGAATGTAACGAACCGAATGTCACGAATTTTACAAAATTCGCGCGACACGAGGACACGTGCTGCCAACTGCGGAGATTTCGCGCGTCTCTGCGGTTCGCTCAAACGCGCGCATGCGCATGCAGCGGCTCGATCGCGGCATACGGTTTTCCTCTAGCGTGAAAACTCGCGAAATAATCTCCCAATTCGAATAGAATGGGATGTTCCTTCGGCGTGTCTCGCGCGATCGGCCCTTGAGCAACAAGCCAATCGACGCATTCAGGGGAAAAGATCCAGATGATCGATCGCTCACCACCCTAGCGGCAGGGTGGTAGGCGATGGGCGGTTTTCCACGTACCGCGAACTGGAGCGCGAACTGGTTCCGCGACCGCCGCGACGCGCTGTGCGATCAATCTCCCTCTCTCTCTTTCTCCCTCGCGAAAATTGTCCCCGTGGCCTTAATCGGGAATCGTCGGCGACTGTCGGGCTCGCGCTCGGATCGTCGTCGTGCTCCTCGGCCGAATCTCGTTTAGTTTAGTGTCTCGCAGGTTACGACCGATCAACCGACCGAACGATAAACGCGACGGTGTCTCACTCGAGAGTGACAGGAGGAGAAGAAGCCGCCGGGTGAACGAGCGGCGCGCGCGACGAAAAGTGACGTGTGGTGCGACCGCCCGCCCGCCCGTTCGCTCGCGCGTACGCACGGAACGAACGAACGAACGACGTACGCACCTACGGCGTCGAGAGGAACGCGCGACAATCACACACACACACACACACACAGGCAGACGCACACGGAGGAGACCTGCGGATCCCCCGTCCCGGGCGGCAATTTAATGGATCCGACCATCGGTTGGTACCAACCGGAGCAGTACGGCCCCGCCAAGGACCTGTGGTTGCACATCTGGGAGGCCGAGAAGGGCCTTGACGTACTGACCCTGCGTAACGACCCCGCGAACACGATGGGCGTGCGGCTGCAGCAGGACTTTCTTGCACTGGACACGACGAACTCGACGGCTACCGGCACGCTCACCAATGCCAGCGGCGCGCCGTCGTCCGCCGCGGGCTTCGGCATAGGCGGCATCGGCAACGGCAATGCCAACAACGGGGGTGGCAACGGCGGCAACGGCCGCACGATCCCCACCGCCGCCAGTAATGGCGAGCACCGCGTGCCACACAACGCTTGCTGCAACAGCTATTACAATCCGTCGCGCAGGAAAAGCGACAATCGCGCTAGCACCTACGGCATGAATTACAATTACGACGCCCTAGTCGGCGAGTACGGCGGCTGTCCTTGGCGGGTGCCGAACAAGCATTACTCCAAGGGTGTGATCGGGTGAGTGGTAACCTACACGATGTATCGACGCTTATCGCAGCCCATATGGCCGTGTGATAGGTTAGGTTAGGTGCCGAGCACGCAGGGGATCGTTTAACAATCCATTTTGACGATACGTACAAGCGGCCGGCTGCTTTTTGGGATTTAAACGTCGGGAGAGCGTCGTGGAGCCCGACGGAGTAGTCAAATGTGCGAGATGTTGCTTTACGTAGGTTTACTAATAAAGTCGAAGTCTGCAAAAGGTTTGCGTCGTCGCGACAATAAGCCGGTGAAAAGAGGAAAAAATTGTAAACACGTTGGTTGTATTTGGCAATATACGGTGTCTAAAGATGTATGCTACGTTTTGACCCGAAGTTATCAAAGGACAAGACAAAGATACTGTGATGTCAAGATAACATATACCTCTGATAATATTTGTTATAATTGCATTTGTTAGATGCATTCATACCTTTGTATCAATATGAGATGTGCATCAGTCCCTCGTGGGTTTTGCTGGTATTCTTTGTCTGTATTTGATTTACATACATGAAAAATATTTATTAAATCATCCAAGTACTATAATATACGGTTTCCCAGATTTTCGTAGAATCTAAGGACGTGTTCTTTGTAGTTCAACGTCATTTATTACATAAGAAGTATTCTTAATGATGTCTTATAATGTTGCTACTCTTAAGGCTGTGTTAGATAAATAACTGGAAAAAAAAATAAACAGAATATGCTTCAGAAACATAAAAAAAAATTATTTCCTTGTAATATTGTACATTGAGTAGTTGTATGTTCTGTTTAGATTACATGAAGAGATAGAAGATTTCTTTGCATACATGTGTCCGTCGCACGAGGAACATGTTTTGAGAATGCGAGTTGTAAAAAGAATAGAACATGTAATTTATGATCTCTGGCCAGCCTCTAAAGTTGAGGTGTTTGGCAGTTTTCGCACCGGTTTATATTTGCCTACAAGGTACGTATTGTACATATTGTACACATTACTGCACATATTAACATAATGGATTCGGGAAAAATGATAACTCATTTTGTCTCTGATCATTGCATGATACATAATATTGAACAAGCAATCGTGATTTAAGGTAAAAGTATCAATGCGGACATACCTAACTGTGGACATTCTTGTTGCTTTGGTCTTTGAATACTTAATCTTTAAACATAAAGTATTTATATACATTCAATATACGTAAAAAACATATTTTATGTTGAAAGTTGGAAGTATTCGTATTTAAAGATCAAAACAATAAAAATATGTGCAGAATTAGATATCTGTCTAGGCATTGGTACCTTATAGCTTGACAAATTTCCGGATATCATATCACATAAATATTTATTTCAAGTGATGAATTTGAATCTAAAGCGATTATAATAATAATAATACATGAACAACGTGCGATGAAAATCGCTGCTGTTCGCAAGATGCATACCTTCCTGTCCTCACGAGAGCTTTCTGTCGTTACAGTGACATAGATTTGGTAGTGATAGGAATGTGGAAAAATCTTCCATTACGTACTTTGGAACGTGCTTTACTAGATCAAAATATCGCTGAGCCATCCTCCATTAAAGTGTTGGATAAGGCCAGCGTGCCGATCGTCAAACTAACCGACAAGGAGAGTGAGATTAAAGTGGACATCAGCTTCAACATGAACAACGGCGTGAAATCTGCAGAATTAATCAACTCTTTCAAGAGGCAATACCCAGTACTCGAGAAACTAGTCATGGTGTTGAAGCAATTCTTACTGCAGAGAGATCTTAATGAAGTATTTACCGGTGGTATATCGTCGTACAGTTTAATACTCATGACCATCAGTTTTTTACAAGTGAGTACAGTAATCGTATGAAACGAGAGAGAGAGACGCATCCTCTCTGTCAGGCGATACGCTCACACGAGGCAAATATCTTTATCGAACTAAACGATTTCTATCCCTTAGCTACACCCGAGGCAGAATGCTTACTGTTCGAACGCCAACTTAGGAGTACTGCTAATCGAATTTCTAGAGCTATACGGTAGAAAGTTCAATTATGTTAAGACTGGCATACGTGTAAAGGACGGTGGTACTTACATATCTAAAGAAGAGGTCTTTGCAACAATTTTATATTTTACAGTAGCACGTTGTATATAGTCGCGAATACTGATCTTGCGTTAATTGATTAACAGGTACAGCGAGACATGATAGACGGTCATCGACCGTCCTTGTTGTGCATAGAAGATCCGCTCACACCTGGCAACGATATCGGCCGCAGTAGTTACGGTGCTTTATATGTAAAAGATGCATTTGATTGGGCCTATTTCGTCCTTTCTCAAGCAGTCAGTCCTTTAAATATTTTAGTCAATGACGCCAGTAAAGTAAGGTAAGACCCGACGGAATCTCTATGACGTCGTCTGTCTCGATGTCGTTACTTTTGTTTATATTGTCTATGGTTGAAACGAACGATACTTTCATTGATATACAGCATACTGGGAAGAATAATTCGTGTGACCGACGAAGTGATAGATTACCGTAGGTGGATCAAAGAAACATTCCTACTACCCTTAAGTGAGGGAGACTCTCTGTCAAGCTCAACTGGTTCTGACGCATCCACTCTCTCAGCTCCCGCCAGTGATACGGTAAAAATCTCGCTCTATACGAAACAAATATTACGTAAAAATATAAAGAATCGAGTCATACCTGCATCTTTTCAATCATTTCGTTTTATAATGTTGCTTACACTGTAAGCTTTTAACTTTACACTTTTAATAATTACGACTTCTTTTTCGTCTAAAGGATTCCGAATGTAGTCGTGGCAATTCTCCGAACACTGGCGGAAAAAACGACAACGACAAAAACAAAGATAGACTCTTTTATAATAATCAGCAAATTCACCATTATCCGGGCAAAAAAGCATTCAAAGCGACCATTTATGGTATGACAGTCAAGTGATTCTAATATAATTCCCATGTGTATTATCTGCTTCAACGGATCTCTCCAATGATTGTTGCATGAAATAATATGTACCACACATTGCGCATTTTTCACGTTGTCATTTCGTCGACGTTTCTCCTTGCAGCGAATCACCAGCAGAGCTTCAAAGGTATTCATCATCGCATTAACAACAATATAGCCGGCCAAAATAAGACCAAGCATGCACTTCACAGTAATGGAAGCAACAATAACAACAACAACAATACTAGTCACAGCCCAAGCTCCAGGCAAAACACGGTGAAGAGGAAGAAGCAGTGTACGATGCTGCGTGGAACCGGGGATTGTGTACGGTGATGAAACGTGCGTGATAATTTTGGACATTACTTCCGTCACTTAAGTAGCGAGCTCAATATCATAACTGTGTGATAGAAAGACAGCGATTATCGTCGGTCACGTAACAACTGAATTATCCTACGCGACTCTTTCTTCTTTTGTTTTCAACTCGATGTACAGCATGGGCACAATGTCCACGATTCTGAGAGAGAGAGAGAGAGAGAGAGAGAGAGAGAGAGAGAGAGAGCTTATGGTTTACGGAAATGTTACGATTCTTGCGCAGACAAGAATGCCCAAGTATAGTAACTCTATACATATATACATATATTTCTTTTTTTTTTCAATTTGCCAGATTTCTATTTTGCTCTGTACGAAAATTTACATACCAAAGAAAGACGTACAGAACTTTTGATCGCGAATCGAGATAGGATCTCCGTTTATACTTCACTTTTCATTGCACAGGCTATAATATAAACGGTACCCGGAAACCAAGTGTAATAACATTCTTAAACATTATCATTTACGAAATCAGACAATTCTTATTGCCATCTTCGAATAGCAATTGTGTTCACAGCCATAATTAAACGTATTGTAATACATTTATATAATGCAAAAAAGATACACGTATACACACATATTATACATATGCGCGTACATAAATTCACACACAGAGAAACGTACACATACACACACCACACACCGATATTAGTTGCGGTACATTTTTCTCGGGAACTTCACACAAAACTGTGAAACACGCTGAGATAGTGACAACAAAAACTTAGTTTTCTATATGAAACTATATTCTTATAACGATGGGATGTGACAGCGAATTCGGTGATATTGGGACTTACCTATAATGTACATATTGTAACATACATCATCAAACATAGAATAGTAAGTCTAAGAGTTACCTACTAAATCCTTTTTTATTTTGTAATTATCTCAGATAGAGTGTTTGTTACAGTGATTTTATCATACAAATTCGCGGATAAAGCCATACCTATAAGAGTGAATACTGTTGTTCCTTTTCTATATTATTTTTTTTTCTCTATCAAACGTATACTCAGTATCGTTGTTGGATGATTTTGGTATGTTTTTTCAGATTCTAATAAAATTACAGATTTATGTGCTGGTGATTAAAAAAGAAAAAAAAATAATAAAATTTTGATTAAAAATATTTTTAAAAACTCTAGCTTATTGTACTGACAGAGAGTGATGACACGCTTCGAATCTTGGCAGTCTGTTTCGTAGCAACAACTTTCTTGCAAATTAGCTATCTCTTTTGTACAGAAACGTTAATTTCTTAATGTTAGTTCGTAATTCTTATCCGATATTCCCTGAACAATGATGTATTATTTTTATATCAGATAATTAAAAAGTACATACATGTTTATATTATATGAAAGGAAAAAAAAAAGAGAGAACGAGAGGAATCTGATATTTATGAATCTTACATTGCATTTGATGAAACTTATGTATATGACAATACGTGAAAAGGCCTTGACATTACTTAAAAGCTCCGTATATTACGTTTCGTCGATCATGGTAGGTGTAGTTCATTGTCGAATATTACGAAAATTACATTCCGTTGACGCAATAACTAATGAGAGCGAAAAAGAGAAAAAAAAAAAAGAAGAGAATAAAGCGTTTTTACTGCAACAAATCTCTTTAACCATGTCAAATTAAAATTTTTTCTGGTGCAGCTGCATTTTTGTGTTCAACAATTTTTAATGTGCGATGCAAAGATTACCCTTGTAAAAAAAAAACTTTAGCTACGGGATTTGAGGAAGTATAGCTTTTGAGCCATTTTAAATTATGTAACACTCTTATATCCAGTATTCCGTGTATTGTTTAACTTAAAACTCTTTCGTAATGTAATATTGTATGCTGTGATTGAATTTAATAATTAAATTGTCAATTGCTTAAGAAGATATATATAAATATATATAAATATATAATTTAAATGTTACACTGTAAAAAGAGCATTATAAAAAGCCATACTACATTTTTAAAACTATGTAACTATTATTATCATCGCGCTTAGTGATCCTCAGCAAATTACGTGTTTTTTATAAATATCAGAATTTCGTAATCATTGAGAGTTTGATAAGGAAACTTCGTAATCACTCATATTTATCGAATTTTCCGACTTATTGGAATTTCTGTAAAAAAAAAGGGGAAAAAAGAAAAAAAAAGTTTAATAAATATGAATGATGCCGATGTCTGATCCTAATTATTTCTCGTCGTTCGTATACTTTAAGAAAAAGCGGCTTTACCTCACAGCTATTATTTATAAGGCCAAGTAGACCGTTTAGAGACTTCTCGATAGCAATACAATAGTTCCCGTATTTTGCAAAAATTTTGATATATAATCGTATTTATATCCGTGTGAATATATTTTTAAATAAGCAATAATGTAATGTGCGATGTAACGCGATCAGTAATGCCGAGTCTTACGTTTATAGAACCGTACTCGTCTCGTAATTACTGAGATTGCGTGAAAGTATTATTTAATTAGCGTATATGCATTACTGAAATCGTGATTTGCAATAATATTGCCGTCGCGCTTGAATAATGATCCATTTTTTTTTTCTTTTTTTTTTTTCAAACCATAAGCTTACGCGAGGAGAAAGGAAAGTGAGATAGCAGGGGAGTGGCGGCTATGCGATATTAAATTAAATTTGATCTTCTAAAAATCATCGATCTCTTCGGCAGCGATTTGTACTTATATATATACATATATATAAATACATACGCATATATATATATATATATATATATATATATATATATATATATATATATATATTTATTTATCTACTTATAAGTTTATATATATACGTTTAATTTGCAAATCATGTGAAAAATGTACAGAGATTAAATAAATCTTACTTACCTTTTTCTTCTTAATCGGATTCAGCATGGTACACAGTAGTTTACATTTTTGCATTTCTAATGTAATTCTCATGTAGTTTCTATAATAATCGTATATGTTCTATCCTAACATTTAATAACGAACAATATTTTTTAATGCCGAATAGCGTTCTCACGTAACCATGGCATTTATTAAAATTTTCTCACGCTAGTTATAACATACAGTGTTTAAGCGCAGTATTTAGAGAGTTTTACTGTACAATTACTAGTTATTGGAGTAGAGACTAATAATTAATTTTACTTCCGGGCACAAAGACCTTCAATCGGATTCACGTCGAGTTTCTTCATACGGTCTAACTGTGCCAATCGGCGCTCCGGATCCGTGAGTGTTTTCGGCAAATCTTGATAGGCTGCAAAGAAAAACGATAATGTGACGATTAACAATCCATTTGAGCAGATTAGTACAAGGCCTAGTGTTTATATTGCGTTGTTGGTCGGAAACGTACCGAAAACTTTAAAGTACAGGTACAACCATATTCCGGAAGATAAAATCAGCATACTTAGTCCCAAAATGCCTTTCCATTCTCCTGTCGGTGCGTCCATTTCGCTGAATGTCTGACGGAAACTAGCACGGTACAAAGCCTTTTTCTCTTCGAGACTCAGTTT
Source organism: Dinoponera quadriceps (assembly GCF_001313825.1). Lineage (NCBI taxonomy): Eukaryota > Metazoa > Arthropoda > Insecta > Hymenoptera > Formicidae > Dinoponera > Dinoponera quadriceps. The sequence goes on from NW_014554754.1 coordinate 3,798,046, forward strand.
CTTCCAATCTCCCTTCTCCTTTTCCCTCAAGGCCTATGTATGCAAAAGTAGCAGTAATTTGACAATTGTAAATTTATGTATTGTTTACAGTAGAATACTGTAAATTCTGTCACCATAACATCAGGAGTATTCTCCTGCCAACGGATCGCAGGCATTGGGAAATCCGATCGGTCCAAATAGGTGGGTTCGCCATTGTAGCCAAATCCCACTATATCCCTGTTACCGATTCTGTCTTCTGTAAGTAATCCACGACTTTGGATTATCACAGGTCGAAACCGATTCGCAAAAAGCCTACCCGTCATTGTTTCCTGAAACGTACAATTTGCATTTAGATAAAATTTTTTATCAAATGACATTCACTTACAAAATTTGGTCCCTTTCTTTATCATTAAATGATACTTTGCAAAAATAAGTATACATATATACACACATATATATGCATATACATATAACGATGTATCTATCCTAGGATACATAAAAATTGTCATTTAGAAATTATATTATTGCCTACACTATGGCAGCATTAAATAATTTATTCCTCATAATTTTATTACTTCTGTCAAATTCTTAGAAATTGAACGTTATACATTATGTCATTTTTTTAATTTGGCACAGATATATGTGCATTTCTTACATTTCACCACAATTTTTGCAAGTACCGATCTAACTACGGTAGCGTTTGTCTCGAAACCGTGACATGACATAAAACTGAATCCGAGTTATTCGTTGCGGAATCAGGCTCACAATTATCATAAGGAAACGTTAACCTTCGAAGGGTGCCCAGCTCCAAAACTGCGTACGACTGTTAGCGAGTTACCTAACTGATAGCTAAGAGTCGAAAATGGGGAATACGTGATAAAAAAAAAATCATTACACAAAGCAAAGGATTATGTAATCGAGATTGCGTTACAGTATCGACCGTAGATTAATTGTCAAGATGCGCAAAACGCAACAAATAATTTAAAGGCCGTGCAACTTACTTCCTGTGAAGACACTTCACGCAGGGCGAAATAAAATGGCCGTAACAGAGGTTAGATCATTGGATCGGAATATGTTCGAAAGTGTATCACCTCGAAATGTTACACTAGTGTGTGATTGGTTGAATTGGATTGAATTACATGCGAACAACTGTTTAAATCTCTGTCGTATTGCTATTTAGAGATTAAGGTGACGATCATGAAATTTTCCCTTGCACTCCACGATTTTACAGCATTTTCGACCGAAGTGAATTTAATGATTATCAGTGATTCAGTTGTGTATCTCAGAACGAAGTGAATATTATAAAAGCGAGCGAATTTACTGGAATATTTATAATTTCATCGGTCAACACCTATTGAATTTGCTCACCTTTGTAATTCTCACTTCGTTTTGAGATGCACAATCGACCTGCTGATTTGATCAAGAGATCTAAAGTTATACACCAATCAGATCCAAAAGTTCACTGAATACATCCTATGACGTCATAACTACTCTAGATCGATTCAAAGTCACTTCAGTCGGAAACGTTATTATTAATCCATGTAACTTTCCAAATAATGTAAATAAAAAATGTTCCCTTTTCTATGTTTTCACCTAAAGATAAGACAAGTGGTGTGGTAATTAACCAGTTTCACTGGTAATTTTGAAAAAGTATCTGTTGCCACAACGTTGGTCAGACTGGTCCCTTAACGCTTCGCGGCTAAGATCAGGCAAAATCGGCGGAGATGTTTGACACCTTTCCGCTGAAATATTCCCGGGAGTGCTGCTAGAATTTCATCTTGATTTCGGGTTGCTCCGGTCAAGAGGGAACCCGACCACTTCGGCTCGCTTGGTGAATCGGTTGACCGTTACGACGGAGGTCCGTAACACGTCCGTAAAGTTCACGCAACATACATGCGATACGTTCGGCAAAGACCGTGTTGAAACATCGATCGACGCCGCGGGAGTGTTAAGTACGCGGGAATGCTACTCTCTTGTCGCACGAGTCGTGCGACGTTGATCGTTTTGAGTTCAGTGGGTTAGAATAGTTGGAATATGTTCCTCCTAGCAGCAGGCTAAATGCACATAGCTGAATAAGGAAAGATTCCTCCTTCACACTTGGTGCCTCTCCTTCTGTCTGTCCTCCTCCCCCTCCCTTAGCTCTTTGCGGAGCTATTGATGAAGATGAGTGGTGAAATGTTCGAGGGAGAAGATTATCCGACTCAGTGGGCTCTCAATCCGTCTGCTTATCAAAACATGAGTAACGATCAAGGTAACTTGGTTCGCGCGTATAGTTACGTTATAATATGGCAATACATGGTGTCGCATGTATATACATTCACTGATTGTTTTTGTTTTTTGTGGAAATAGTGGACTGGGCAGCATTGGCCCAACAGTGGATAAAAATGAAAGAAACAATTGTACCACCAGCACCACCGCCACCTGCCATAAATACCATGTGTGCTGGCAACGATGGCAGTGGTGAGGCTCCTATGGATATGGATACTAAAGACGACGATGTGCCTCCGGCACCACCCGCTCCAAATATTAGTGGGTCAGGTAAGGAAAGATACATGATCTCGATAATTATACAGTTTCACAATAGATGATACAGATAGATAACAAAATGTACAGATTTATAGTATAAACCAATAAAAGGGAAAAATTTCTTCTTTGTAGTATTTATATATATATGTGTATATATATATTTCTATTGATTTGCTTACTTATATCCCTTTCATACAGTATGTAAAATAATAGCCAAATATTGCTTATACGCTAATATTAATAGAAGCCTGGAACCAATGGAACCAATGGGATAACTGGAATAGCTCAACATCGGGAAGCTGGGAATGGGGCGGTGTGCCTCCTCCTGGTGTCACGGTAGGTCCCGATGGGAAACCAATTGGACTTCCAGCTGTACCAGTTGTACCACCAGCTCCAGCGATATCTACCACTACTGATTTTAACACACCTCCACCTGCACCTTCAATGTATTCATACAATTCAGTATCTCCCGCACAGTCGTATAATCAGGTAAAAGAATGATAAAGTAATACTGGAAACTACCATCGTGCTCTACATTAAAAGACAGTCTATTTGACCGGTCGAGCTGTTTGAAGGTATCTTAATTAGACGGTTGTTTCAGGTTACTAACGCTTATTGGTCCGGAGAGCCACCTAACACAGTACCGCCACAGCCACCTGGTTTTATGAAGGGTATAAGGCACATGAGCAGAGCGTCTCACATGAGAGGGATAGACCCAGCTCGGTGTCGAGACGACAGAGAAAAGACACCGGAGGAGGACACCACTACGACTATAGGTGAATATAAGAAGGCTCTTTAGTCGGTTCGACAGTAAACACACTCGCATACAGATGCCGCGAAACGACGGCAGCTACCGGCATGGCTTCGAGAAGGGCTGGAAAAGATGGAAAAGGAAAAGCAGAAAGCTGTGGAGAAGGAAAGGCTGGAAATTCTAAGGAAGCAGGAATTGGAGGCTCGCAAGCAGGCCGAAGACGAGGCGCGCGCCGTGCTGGATCCCAGCAAGAGCAAATTCGTACGTGTTCATTGACTGACGGTCAGTCTCACCCTAGATTTGTACACTACAAGACGTTTGTCGTAGGATTCAGACTCGGAGAAGGAAGCGGAGCAGGATTTTGACACTGGTAGTGCGCGCGGCCAGCAATCCGAAAAGAGCTACGATCGCACCCCCGACATTGTGCTACGACCGCGAAAGTCGCGATTCAGAGACGCAGACTCGCCCGAATCTCACACGGCCGCCGACGAGAGTCCGACCGCTGTGGCTAGCACGCCTCCTTCCGTACCGAAGCGTTCCCGAGAGGAGATCATGCAGGACATAGTAAGTGGAGGGAAATTCATTTTAATTATATTTCAGTTTATCGGAAATTCACCTAGTCCGTCGGTATATTATAACCGTCGTAACTTTCGTCACACAGATGTTGATGGTACGTAGATCGCTGACGGAGATACTGTTAGAAGTGACGAATGAAGAGATCGGTGTGGTATGCAGAGAAGTTTGGAGCCACGCACGTACCAAAGGTACCCCAGATACACACGATAGAACTAACCGATTGAATTTCCGTACTTTCACTCGTCGGCGCGCGGAGTCCAATTCAGTGAGCCTACTCGCGCCACGCTGCGACCAAGCTGTTCGATTGTGTAACACGAATTTGAGAGCATTAAACGGAGCATTCCTTCATGCGTGGACTTAATTATTCAGGCAACATCAGAGGACATCCTGTTGGCTTTTTTTGCGTTTTCAGGAATTTGCGTGTATCGTAAGGCATACGTTTTTTCCGTTCCGACCGCATTTTCGCGTGCGTCGTACTTTTTAGTATTACGAAAAAGACCTTAGCATTATACATATATTCATTATTCCATAGTATGAACACACACACACACACACACACACACACACACTGTCCTGAGTCTAGAATCGGAGCTTATTTCAACTAAGGTACCTGGCTACTGTAACGGTCAAGATATTTCCGTCGCAGTGACTAGAAATACATCTCGCTGATGCCCTTTTTTACATCGTGGTCACGTATCGCCACTTAGCTTTTCGAATAACTTAACTGCGATCCAAGTCCTCGTGAGTGTCCTCCCGTGAGGCTTCCGCGGAACTTAGCCCTATCGCGTTTTCGCGTACGGAAGAGTTGTCTCCTGCGCGTTGAATATCGTAGTTCGTCTTGTAAGTGTGGAATAATGCTGTAAAGATTTCTTAAGGTAGGAGGAATGGAAACGAGGGAACGAGTTCGCTCCTACGAATGAGCTGATTCCGAGCCATTCAATTCATTCAGTGCGGTAGCACTTTTAGCGATTGGTTACTAAATGCGTGTGTATTGTAAGTCCCCGCAGGAGAGACCCCCGTCGCATCCCTCAACAACATGGCCCCTCTTGCTCAGATCACTCGCAAGCTCGGTGAGTACGCTTCGACACTTTAGCGTAACCAACGCGCACAATGGCGTCCTTTAGGGAACAGCCGAGTTCGAAGCAACGCGCAGTAACTCGTTAGAGAGAGAGAGAGAGAGAGGGGGAGAGAGAAAAGAAAAAACGTATGATGAAAAAAAAGAATGCAAGACGGGTTACTGTGCGCATGCACGCCACATTGTCCGTTAACCGTTGTCCAACGTTGTTCACGTTGTTTCGCTCATAGAGATTTATCGATGCAACCGCGTAAGAGAGAGAGAGAGAGAGAGAGAGAGAGAGAGAGACGTCCGTCTCTCCGGACATTTCTGTCTCAGGGCATTTCTCAATGAAAGTAGCGGCTGCGAAAATTAATCGGAGCCGAGCGTATGTTCTTTTTGTTTTCTTCTTTTTTGCCACTTCGACTCCGAGAAAGCCGCGTCGTACGTAGGGAGCGGATGTAATTCGGGCTCTGTATGCCGTAGGTCTGGGCATCTACGGCGACAGTAACAGTGAGTCTGACGAGGAGCAGAGCGAATACGGGCAGGTTCAGGACGATGACAGCGACGAAGAACTGATGGTGAGCGTTTTCACGAATTCTTCAATAAGAAGAATATTGTTGCATTTCTTCTTCCTTTACCGACGTGTCTTTTCCATTGTCTCTCCTCCTTTAGTATCTATTTCGTTTCACTCATGTGATTATTACTGTTTTTATTAGATACATCTGCGATGTATCTCAAAGATGTTCATTTCATTTGTTTTTATTTTTTGTTACCTTACAATAATCAATAAATAATCGTAATTATATATAATAATGTTATTATTTATAATAATTTATAATGAATCAATGCCAGCATTACAAAATAAATATGAATGTTGTAGGAAACGGTGAGACGGCGGCAGCAGGCGTTCCGCAAGACAGAGGAGGAGATCGAGGCGCGACTCGCCGAGGAGGATGAGCGGGAAGAGCAGCAGCTGCGTTACGAGGAGCAGTATAATAAGCAACAGGAAAATCATACCGGTAATACTAGCTGCAGAGAGTCAGGTATGTTTTGACAGACAACACAACCGTATGCGGCCGCTGGGCAATCGAGTGTAACTTCGTCACGTCACACTTTAGTTGATGAAAAAGAAACGGTAAATAATCAGAGAGAAGCGTCCGAAACTTTGTCGAGCGACGGCCAAAGTCCACAAGCGGCGACGGCGGCGACGACGCAGAATAATGCGCCGGCCGACAGCGCGACGAAAGCTAACAGCACCGTCTCGGGATCGGCCGACTCCGAGTCGAGCAGCTCCGACTCGACGAGCAGCTCCGAATCGAGCAGCCGTGAATCCTCGAAGAAGACCAACAGCAAACGCTCGGCCAAGCAGCAGCAGCAGCAGCAGTCACGCGAGCGGGAACATCGACGACGGAAGTCTAGGAGCAAGAGCAAGTTGCGAAACGACTCCTCTCGGCTGTCCAGATCGCACTCCTCCGACAGCCGTTCCCGCAAACGCAGGTCGCGCTCGAGATCGCTGACCAAGTCGCGCAAGGGCTACCGCTCGCGATCCTCCAGCAATCACAGGTCCAGCGGCGACGGCGCCGATCGGAAGCACCGTTCACGATCGCGCAACCGCAAGCGCGTCAAGTCACGATCGGCGTCCACCGGCAGGAAGTGGTCGAAGAAATCCCGTTCGCGCTCCAGGGAGAGACGACGAAGTCGGTCCCGCAGTAACGTGAAACGAAGGAGAATGTCTCGCTCGATGTCGCGCAGCCGCTCGAGGGGTTCGCACAGACGGTCGAGGTCTTATGTTTCCAGGAGCCGGCGACGGAGCCGATCGAAGTCGCGAGATCGCAGTAGAAAATCGCGATCCAAGTCGAGCCATCGCGACGGTAAGAAGTCGTCACATCGGTACAGGAATTGATCCCCGCTTCGAGCCAAGGTTGTATGTACATTCATTCTGATAGCCTTAATCTATTTCACAAGAGCAATAAGCTCCGCTTCTTGTACATACTTACGGAGAAGATGTGTTTTCCTTTCTTTTTTCTCTCCTTTTTCTTTACAGCGGCAGGAACCTCGATAATGTACCTTTCTTCGCGTTTATCCTTCGAGCACTTTTTCTCTTTAACTTTACGAGTGATCGAGACGACAATATTAGCGAAGGAAGCGACTGTTTACTTTATGCGCGAACAAAATTGCTATTTTAGGAATCGAGCGCGCTTATTCCGTAACTTTTAACGTATGCGTTACAAATCTTTGCGCGGACACAATAACTGCGCAACGATAACCAAATTTTCGTTACGAGTCACGGAATAAGAGAGCGCGGGTCACTTAGCTCGGATTCATTAGTTGGAAGTCTATGTAACCATGTTCGTACTCCACAGACAAAAGATCTTTTATTTTCATATTTTTTTTTATTTTTTTTATTGTTATTTTATATTTATTTTCTTATATTCGCTGGAGAAAGAAAGAGATTGGACGTCTCTATATTTTTATTTCTCTCCTTATGTACTTCGGTTCTGTGTTGGAAAATATGCAAAATTCGTTATTACAAAATAGATGACAAGTAGGGAAATCTGCTCAATTGGTTTCGAAAACTTACTGATAACAATTTATTAAGCTGCAATCAAAAGTTTACTACGTTTAAGTTGCACTATGAAAGATACAGTTAGGTACGAAGGTACATTATGATTTAGCTATAAGAAATGAGAACAGCATAATGCGACGTCGAGGTTAGATTCGTTAGGATGCATTTAAAAAAAAATTGGCTGTCATTCATTTTATATCATCATCAGTAATGCCCTCAGCGATAGACTGAAACAAACCAAGGCAATAATACATAGTTTCTCCAGATTCTTTTTTTTTTTACACCGATTTTTCACGAAAGACATTCTAGAAAGTAGTTATTATAAAATATAATTGTAAGTGTAGTTATTGTTATGTAAAACATTGATGCCGACGTGAATTCGTTGAGTTCGTGTACTATGAATGTACGATAACAACATCTTTATATTGATTCGCCAGGTTGAATCGCGTATACTTAATATAAGGAATTGTTATCGCATACTTTTAACGTGTATGTAATTATATATATTATACAATACATAATTTATAATTATATATGAAAATATATAATTATAATTCGAAAACAGAAGTCACATCGAGATATTATCGCGGTGAGCGAATTATTACCGGTGATAATTGGCGATGGATTAAACGATACATTCAATTATTAAGAAAATTTCCATTTCTAATCAATTTTTGCTACTTTTTCAACATCGAGATATGAAACTTTTATTGAATCTTTGTTTGTTTCAACAAATTCCGTTCATTGATATTAGATTTATCGAAATATAAGATGACAGCTAATCGGTTTTCTTTTTCCATTTCTTTTCAATATTATGTCTAACTGCGTTCACACAAATGATATCTAAGTCCATAGTTGACTCGTGCAATTCAAGTGATAAGATGATGTAATATACGAACGACGTATTTTATAATGTTGTTATTGCGCCAATAACTCGAAATACTTTCGCTAAGTAAATAAATGACCGATTGCTCCTTATAACACGGCGATCCGCTAGAATGTAAATCACAGAACGAAGAGATTGAGAGAGTATTGTTGAAACTTTCTTTCCTTTGTTCAAAGGTTTTGTTGAAACACGCCATTGTAAAGGGAAAAATGTAATTAGGGAACGACCGTTCGTTCAAAATTAAAGCGAGCATGAGGACGAGTTTTAATCTTCCAACTTTGTTTTAGACATCAGAGTTATAGATCCTGGATAGAAACATAGTGCGAGTTTTGTACAGTGAATTACGCGACAGACCCTTCATCGCTCAATATTAAATAATCACATGTTCAATATTAATTATATATGTACATATAAAAAAAATATATATATATTTACAAGTAAGCGTTATACAATTATAATTGTACTAACGTATTGAATTCGGAAAGCACTGAGTAGAGTATGTGGAGATTTGTATTCTATCGAGAAATCAAAATTTGTACTTCTGACACAAACGACTTAAGAATTGAAAAGGTACATTCGGATTTTGCTAAGACAAAAAAGAAAAAAGCTACGCTACAAAAAAATAATATTTTTCCAAAGTCATTGATCGATGATCGCGTAGATTGAATGTGTTACGCGCGCGCCAGCATTTCGACCAGGAGTCCTAGAAATCTTATTTTGTTTCAGCATCTTCCACTGGCTTCCACTCGGCTTCAACGATTTCACTATGATTCAGTTCATCAACGTATCAGCGCAATGTGTATACAGTTACATATTTCGAATATATCATATTCAATCTTCTCAAATAGTGTATAAAACCGCATGATATACAATAAATAATGATACACGTAAGGCGGTGTGTATAAGTATCGATCGCTCGTGTGCGCTGAAGTTTCTCTCTTCTCTTCTTAATAATAAGAAGGAAAAGGAATGCGAAGAATCGTCGTGAGGCAACGTGTATAAATACCGACCACTTGTATACAGAAATGTCTCTCTCTCTCTCTCTCTTCATTTCCTTCCTCATAATAAAAAAAAATGAACAGAAAGAAAGAGAGACACCGTTATATCTTGATCGACGCAGTGCGGGTAATGTACAAAGTTTACGTGATTACACGAGAGAAGGACGCGAGATAAAATTACGCAATGCGAAAAGATCAGTTGAAGTAATCTTCTTTCCACAGCGACTCTGCACATTCGCGACCTCTTACGGCCTCAGCCGGGCTGAAATCACTGATCGCTAATAAACTAACTGATACACAGATCGCAATTGAGCAAAATCGTTTGTAATTCACAGAAACGGCAAGCAAAATCCCAAGTTATCTCTTCTTGCCTCATCCTTACGGAATAGCGTTCATCTTTGTAATCACATGAGCATAAACAAGGGTTGATGTGTGCCGGCCGAACAGGAAGTCGAAGTGATTCAGCCTCTTTAGCGTCACCGTAAACTTCTCTACGACATTCGGCAATTTTCTGCTCAATATATCCACGTCCTGAAATTGCACGATATTTTGCAACAAAATAAAACACCAAATCCAACGTACAGTAAAGAGAAAGTACTTAAAAATTTTCTTGCGGGATGTAAGGTTTGTTTTACAGAGAAATAAGGTTTATTTCTGTATAAATCTTATATTCTGCAAATAAATTTCTAAGTACTATTTTGTCAGTATATTAATTGCAAAAATGACAGAGAGTTGCCTTTGCTCAATCGATTTAACGACCTTTCGCGATAACGAGGGAAAATTGAGCAACGTCTTTAAGCTACCTTTGGATGACCCAGCCAATCGTTCAAGCCGATGCACAAAAGCACTGGGGCCGTAACTTTATGCACGGGATATTCGGGCGGCTTAATTCGCTTGTAAATCTTAATGTTTGACAGTATGCCATAATCGTAAGGCTGGAAATGACCTGCGAAAGAGAAACGATTGATCCGTCTGAGGAAAATCGCACGCATATGCGGTAAATCCCGTTGTCACGGGGGCCGATACCTGGATTTTGAATGCCCATCGCGTAGTGAACCAATTGCTTGTACGAACATCCCGCGGGAGAGAATTGCAGAAATTTCCCCAAGTTCACCTGAAAATATGCAACGCTCGATGTAATCGGTGACATCTCGCGTCGTTTTGATAGCTTACGTGATCGAATTCGCCGTTGCTGAAACCGCCAACCAGGTAGATCAGTAACTCGCAGAAGGGCTGAGTTATCATATCTTTCTTACATATACCGTACGATATGGTTTTCATTGTGAACGTACTCGACAGAAGTTCGAAGTATCCGGTATACTTGTAAAGTCCCTGTCAAATCGAGCAATGATTAATACGAAAATGTCGGATGTGCTTTTCGGACGTATTTGAAATCCCGATATCTAATTTAATTTAAGAAAGTTGTAAGGCTCAGTGTTATATTTTCAGTGGCGCATTTCAAGGGAGCCACTTATAAATTTAGTATTTATGAAGCACAATTACGTTTTTATTTCACTACCTAAGTAATAGAGCTACTACGACGATTAATAAAATTTGCACGCGATATTCTCAATGTGAAAATATGAGATGCTCGCAAGATCAAAACATGCGGGAGAGTTGTACCAGCAAACGATTTGCGAGAAGATATTTAACATAAAAATCGCATAATATATCGTCGAATCAGGATGCCAGCAATGTATTAATAATTTGCACGAGATTTGCTGATGCATAGAATACGTACCCATACAACGTGCAGGTCTAAAAGACGTCTCAGAGATGTCGTTTATTTGACTCAAAGACATCTTTATGACGCCGAAAGAATCAGATTGTGTGGAATATACACGACTGAACATATTTCACAAACAGAATGTAGGCAAGCAGGCTTGTAGGCACAACAGGCGCAAGCTTTGCGCGCAAGAATTGTTATCTAGATGGTCACTTACGTTTTTCTTCTTATCTAAATTCGAGTTGAATGCTTTAACGTGAGCGCCACTCGATGCGCTACTTACCTTGAAGAAATAAGCGAAGTAACTGAGAATCTTCAACACACCAGTGATGTGTCCTGTGTAAGCGACAGGAGCTAAGGCGGTCATGAGTTTGATCTTCTCGTTGTACTCCGGCCTGAGAGACATCAGGACCCAAAACTGTGTTGTTCCCTGAGAGAAGCCTATATAGAACAGTTTCTTCTGACCGGTTTTATCCAATATGTAGTCTATCATAGCGGGTGTGTCGTAAAGACCGATCTCGTGCCAGCTAAAACAAGAAAAAGAATTGAGAATGTTGGAATTCTGGTCGAGCATAAAGCTGTAAATCAAGACGAACAAATGGAAGATTTTTAGATTCAGTAGCTGAATCGTTCTCACACTCTTCATGAAAATGAAGAGGCTGGAATGTAAAATTTTAATATCGAGAGGATCGCAAAAGATGAAACGGAGAATGGTAATTTCGGAATTTCACATTACCTAAAGTCCCAAAATTTCGCGCTTTGTATGGAGAGTTCCGTGTGGTTTTTGGAGTTTGTGGTTCCACGGACGTTACCGAGCCACACATCGTAACCATCATCAGATAAAAGGAAAGCTGATCGTGGTAAACAGAGATTTATTTTTAGGATCGACGTTCGTTTTAGCCTAAATTAAAACCCGCTCAAATGAATATCATACCGATCGAACGATTTCGACCCGTTATCAGCCAATCCGCCGAAGACCCTAATAATCCGTGCATGAGCAATACTACCCGCCGATTTGGAGCGTTCAATTTACTCGGGTCGCTAGGAGGTATCCGATGCAGAGCTAATATGTATCCGTCTTCGGTTGTCACATAATGAAGTTCGAACAGATAACCATTTTCCGCAACGTAATCTCCCTGTAAGTGCGAAGCTTAATTAAAGCAAGATCGACAGTCATATTGGCTACAGGATATCAGAGACGAGGAATGACATGCAGTAAATTTTTTGCGACATCAAATTAATTTATTCTTAATTTTTCCTGAAACACGCTAGCTTCACAATTCCGCAATTGATCGGTTCGCCGCATATTTTAGAGGTTTCAATATTATGATTACACTGATTAATGCTATATTGATAATATATTACTATGTTTTTTAGGGAAATAAATCTATATGTCGCAAGAAATTTATTGCATTTTTCGCCCATAGCTGCCGGAAATAAGTTATAACATTTTCTTCCCGACTTTTAACTGCGACTGATTTTTGCACGATCCAGTATTTTTATTTTATAATTTTCAAATCAGAAATATATCCTAGTAAGCAAGAAATCATGAACACAGTATCTATCAATCATTATTATAATGATATATTTTATAACATGTAACATTTTCAAATATGTAGTTCTTAATATTGTATACGACGTTATTCTTAACAATATTTGACCCCAAAACATTAAAAATAATATTTCTGTACTATGATTTTAATATCTAAGAATATTATCAAAATAACAATTTCAAAAGATCGATTTAATATTTCTTGCTCAGTGGGATCAGATCATGTCTCACAAGATTCCGCTTACCAGCATTTTGTTAGGACTGTTCAACGGAGGCAGCAATTCGCGTGTCCGGAACAGACCATTCACGAGGGTGATACAACTCAACAAGACGAAACACCAACTTGTAGCCATTTTGTCGATCGATCAAGCCTGCCGATGTTTACGATGTAATATTTGCAGGAGCATGCACTTTACGTTATGAACGTGTATATTACAAATGACCTCGCACATTGATTTTTCAACAAACAGGCGAATGTGAATCCGAACAGCCAATATCACGCGCTTGCTTTCCCAATAATAACGTATTTCGATCATCGATAAACCATTAAGGAAGTTATAAGGCAAAATGAGCTTGATAAGAATTCGATGAAACATACACTACGTATACATTGAAATATTACGTAACTGCTTTTGCAATTAGAAAGAGATTGATTATCGGAGAGTCGAGATAATTGCAACTCGACACTTATTATACGTGTTCTTTGAAATTAATGTGCTATTTTTTATTTTCAATTTCTTTTAAACTAAAAATAAGAGTTTGACGAAAAACTATTATAATATTAAAGGCCGCAATATGCAAATATATACAAATTTCAAAATGATTGACCATTTTGTTTTAAAAATACAGCGGTGCAAAGTTCATAGTTCATAGTAATACTCGAAATAAATTCACATTACACATATTTAAAGGCTTGATATAACTCTTTTTGTTATCTGTGCACTTCTATTAGATCAACTGATGCATAAATACAACATTGATAAGAAAAAAAAAAAAATATTTGTGCAATATTGTGTGTTTACCTTAAACATTTTGAGTTTAAGTAGTAAAATTAATGTATAAGAGCCTAATGTTGTTTGCTAAAATTTACCAGTGATTCCCGCCTCGATGTGTCACTGAAAATACAACGCCAAGCCTTACAGCCTCCTTAAGATGATTCTTTTCGCCTAATTGTAATCGCATCGAAGAGATTCACAGACGACGCACGAAAGTAAAGTAAAACAATTTTACACTCACCGGAGAATTTTACAACACAAAAGTGGCTTCGGACTAAATTCGCGCGCGAAATAGTGTTCAGGTGCAACCTTCTCTCTTGGAGAAGAGGAGAAAGAGAGTGTTTCTCTCCGAGCGGTCGCGCGATGCTTGTCGCGCTCTTGCTTCGGGGTAATATACCCTGCCGGCGCTTTCCTCCTCGGACGAGTCGCGGACGTAAACCGCGTCTAAATAATCTACTTCCACAGGACAGCCAGACACGTTTCCGCAAATCCCTCCCCCATCCGTCCCGCGCGGCATTATCCGTCTGCTGCTCACGTACGGATATATCACCTGTTTTCGCACGCCGACACGAAGGATCTCGCCGACGATATCGGGACCGCGGCGGCGCGATACACACGTATCCGCGCGCGCTTCCGAATGCGGGAAATTTTTATCCGCTCCGGCATGCGGAGACGCATGATCCTACGCGCGATATCGCCGGCGGAATTTTCGAGCGGAATGAAAATTCCGCTGACGTGACAGTGACATGACGACCGATAGTCGCAAAAATGCACCGGATGACTAATTGCGGCGAGTTGTCGTGTTCGCATGCGAGAAGCCGCAAGAGATTATTCTTGATCGCATTACGTATACTGGTTACACTAGTCAACAGATAGAGATTCCTCCTCGATAACACGAATTAAATGAGGTGGTTCTTATGCTACAATTTTAAGTAAATATTAGGGGTATCCATAAGTAATGTCTTTTTTGACATATAAGTGCATAATATTAAGTAATATTTCTGAAATGTTAATAGGTGGTTATATGTTCACCCTTCTAATAATATTTAAAAAATAATATTATTTAATGTTATTATATTTTTTTAATATTCAACTCTCTCTTTCGTGAAACATCAAATGTCTAATATGCACCTTATCCACACTTTGGCCTTCCATTCTTAACGGTACGCTCAAATTCTTTCCAAATTTCACAATAAGCACACTAAATGTCAATAAATTTAATTAGTATATAGGTTATATGCAATAATAAATCACGTCTGCGAACAAGGTGTAATGTTTACTCAACCTGAAAAAAAAACGACTTACTTATGGGTACCCCTAATATATAAATAAGCTAAGTCGTAGATTACGAAGCAATCATAAGAATTGGAGTTACAGTCTCAAGCTTAGTCTACAACGGGCAGTAGGAGTGCGAATTTGATTAGAAGTAAGAATAAGAAATTGACCGGCGTTTTCGCTCCTCTGCGTTTCTTTCGCGCTTTCAATACGTCATGTTTGCCCGTTCTCTCAATTCCATTCGAGAAAAGAATATATTAACGATCTTTATAACTGAAAATATACGTTCGCGTCGTCACGCGGCTCAGTCTCGTGTTATACGAGAGTCGCTTTGTCGAGAGAGTGGTTCTGAATTATTGCTTTCATGAGGAAGATAATTCAGACTGTAAAATTTGTTCGAAATGTGATGAAAAATCAAGAGCGCATGGCGGGATATCGAAGGACGGACACAAGGTACGTGTTTCGCGTGAGTCTTGTTAAGAATGAAAAAAAATTCAAATAGTGTAAGCTTTTTATTACAATGTGTAACGAATCGTGAATCGAAGAAAA
This sequence comes from Dinoponera quadriceps, assembly GCF_001313825.1. NCBI lineage: Eukaryota > Metazoa > Arthropoda > Insecta > Hymenoptera > Formicidae > Dinoponera > Dinoponera quadriceps. Next base: position 3,813,482 of record NW_014554754.1, read on the forward strand.
AAATATGAAGAACGCTCGAAAAACATATGTGTGTATGCGCGCGCGCGTATGTGTGTGTGTACGATCTGGTCTTATCTAATTGCTTGTCCTCGCATTCGACACGATCAAAATATATACAGATTACGACGGAAGTTACACGTGTGCATCGAACATCTTACAGAACAATACACGACCCGATCGACCGATTTGTTAAGCGCCAAAATACCATCTTGATCTTTCGACGAGTCATAGCGACACATAGCGTTGCCGTCCTATGTACATACGCACAGTCGACAAATTCAAGGTTGCACACCCGGTAAATTAAAACTCGCGACACTTTTATACATTTTTTTAGATTCGCCATATATCTCATATCGAATAAGAGAACACTTTTTTTTTCGAGTCATTCGGAGGTCATTCGGAAAATATATTTTCTCATTGAGCTGAGATACGTTACGAAATACTTATTGAGATGCATTACAAAACACCGAAAAAGTGTTGCAATTTTTAATCTGCCGACTGTGTGTGTATGTGCGTACGCACTTCGAGAGAAAAGCGGTAAGGATCAATACTTGAAACCGATACATCTTCTAAATTACTTTCATGTATGCATATTACTGTACATATATGCATTAAACATTTCTCACAAAGTTTCCTCTGCACTCTACGCGTACGAAAAATTCTGAATTCTCTTATTCATTCTGAATCTTCCCTCACGGCTACTTGCGGCGCGTTTCGGTTTTGCAGTTCAACGGATCAGTCTTTGCGCAAGATTATTTTTCTAAAAAATCTTCTTTTCTTTCTGAGGTCATCGTATTGTCCGAGGCGAAACTTGGCTAATCCGCGTTGTCTATTGTCAAACTAAAAAGACGCATTCTCTCGAAGGTATACATAGAATTGTGAAGAAAAACACGTTATACCGCGCATCGAAACTCCTGAATATATACAAGTAAAAGAACACTAGTAAATGAACTGTATACGAAGATATTTGTTTTTGTAGAGAATACCGATTGAACGGAATTGAACGTCTCGTTCAGTTATTAATAATCAACTATTAATAGTCCATTCGACTCCCTATTGAAATCTCCTCATTCAAATACAAACATCGCACAGTTAATGAGGTAAACACGATTGCTTTTACGTAATAACGGTAACAATGTTCAGAGGCAATACCTTTGCAATACGTATAATAATTATACGTGTCAATAGTCATCTATACCATAACACGATATTAAATTTCAATCAAGTCGCTCTGCTTCTGGCAAAACGCAATTTAACATATTCATATAACATATTTGAATAATGAATTAATTGAACCGATACAAATATATAGAATCGCGAAAAAACATAATATATATTATATATTCTATATGTTGTACACATATATATATATATATATATATATATAGAAAGAGAGAGAGAGAGAGAGAGAGAGAGATTATATATACGAAATCTATATGAAAATATGAATTCCAGTAAAAAAAAACTAAATTTGACGATTTTGATATTTTACATAATAATATACAGGATGGCACAGAAGGCAGGAACTTACATCTATAAATAACGATTGAAAGGGAGGATTCATTATTTATCCAGAGTTATATAATGAATTTTAAAATAAAATACATTACATCTGAGGGAGAGAGAGAGAGAGAGAGAGAGAGAGAGAGAAGTTACGCATTCCTTTAAATGAAACAACTTAAAACGAAAAAAATTGAAAAATAAAGCCTTATGGAAATGATTTCACACCTCCAATAATTGATTTATATATATTTAGCATTTAAATTAAAAAATTATTAGTATATTTAAATATATATTACATCTACCTCACATGGTTCTGAAAAACCATCCTGTATAAATACGAACAAAGAACAAATTATTTCAAGGCAAACATATCAGATAGCGCTATCCATAGGCGATGCGATGATTGTAAAATCGGCACTATCGATGCAAGCGCGTTATCACTACTGTCTTCTGCTAATCGTGCTTCACGTTTAACAAAGATTTGCAATATCCTAGAATCTACCATGAGATGATCACTATGTATCGTAATCCTCGTCGATACCGGCAGTATAATTGGAATTCGACGTCGCTCGACTACTTGTGCTTTCACTTAAATTAGTGGGATTGAGTTCCATATAAAAATTTGGTTGGCTCATTTGAAAGGACACAGGTATGGACATCTCGAACTGTGGCACCTGTGGGGTTAGCTTTACGATGACCTCTTGTGGATTTTCTCTTGTGCATTTGTGATTTGGTACATCCAACTGCTTTTGATGTCTATAAACACATGATAATTCAGCGACCAAGGTACTATGTACCAAGGTACTTTCTTTGTAAATTTAAGCAAAAAGATATTACAAGTAAAACAATTCTATTACAAAAGATATACCGACTCTATATTCTATTTCTTTCCAACGTTTCTCATGTAAAACTTATTGTGAAAGATGATATGGATAAATGATTCACAAGGAACTTATCTTCTATATGACACATTGTGTGTGCAATTTATACGACGATTTAGCAAAGCCATTATTATACAACTTTTTGTAAGGAACTTACTCTAATTCAGAATGTGGTGCATTGTTCATGGCTGTGTTCGTTGTTGATACTGATGCTGACGTTGACGCTGGAGTTGCTGGTGGCGTAGGTACTTCATCATCAGGTGCTGGTACATCAGGCAGAGATTTCACCAGATCTTTCAAAAAATCAAACCGACTCTCCGACATGATACACTGTTTCCTACAAATAGATGTATACACAAGCTTTATTTAAGGTAATTGAGATAAATCCTCTGAATCATTGCTTAATATCTATTGTCTATGACTTAAATATTCTTTTAGATCCATGATAGAAGTTATGTCAATCAAGAGCAACATTCATTATGCATCCATTGAGCTCATTTTTCTACTGAGTACATATTTACTTACATATGAGTTGGACTTAGAGTCTTGGCATTTTTGGCACTTGTTATCTGCATGGCCTTGGTCAGCAACGAATGTACAAACAGTTCTAAAGTTCTAGGTAAACTATATTAAGGAAAAATTAGCCACATAGAAACATTAAAAGCATGATTATGTCATAATCGCTAGATCTACCTAGGAATTTATTTCTTGCACATGATCAAAAAGGATATAAATTATAATCGGCACTGCTTGGGCAACTTTTCCAATCTCCTCGTCCGTCTGCATGATTTTCTTGATACGACCCTGACAACAGACATCCGAGATTAACCTTAGCTTAACGGTGAACTTTCGCTCAAATTTGTGATTTAAAAAATACTTTTCTCTCTCTCTCTCTCTCCAACAAAGATTTAAAATTTAAGTAACTTTAAATCGACGTAATATCGAACAAGACAAACCTCAGAGTCTTTTTTACCAGTGTTGTCATTAAATTCCGCGACAACCGGGAAAGATGCACAATGTTCACTTACCGCTGGGAAACGGGCATTGTATTTCCTCTTTTTACTGGGCATATTGTTCTTCACGCACCACGAGGGACAAATCGAATTTTAGAGTACGGCACGGCGCAGCTATACACGATGCAACACGCACGCACGCATGTACGTAACGTGACGCGTAAACAAAACGAAACAACAAAAGTTCTCGCGCAAAGTTTCTGCGTATTGTCTGTACCATGCAGCGAGAACCGATCTAAAGATCGTATCACACTGCGGGTTGCAGGCTCGGTTAAAGTTGATTTGGTTTAGGGAACTGACCAATCAACGGTCTGTTTTTGGCTTCATCTCGAAAATGTGCTGAAAGTATTGAAAATCCATACTATACGTGACGTAAATTATAGATTTTCAGTCAACATATTTCGAATATATATTTTCATACTAACATATATTCGGCTCGAGTAGAACAATCTCGATAGCATCATTATTGGGAAAGTTACAGCCTGTTGTATTTCACCTATGTTTTATTATGACGTCTGACCTATGTACCTATGTACGTCTGACCAGCCTTTGAGCCATACTATTTGAGAAATACGTCTGATTCCATCGTTCAGTCATATCACCTCATTTTTTTTTTTTAATTGCATATAAAGGGTGTACAAAAAGGTGTACAAGGTCTAGGAACTTAGCCTATCCGACCATAAGCGCTATAGTATCACAGTTTGTTTACGATGGTTACATAATATTGACGTCGGAGAATAAACAAAATTTTTACAATCTTATATCAAGACCTCCCTCGCAAAGGGTGTACAAAAAGGTGTACAAGGTTTAGGAGCTTAGCCTATCCGACCATGAGCACAATAGTATCACAGTTAGTTTACATTAGCGTGGGTTACATAGTTTTGGCGTCAATGAATAAACAAAATATTTGATTACATAGCTTTGACATCAATGAATAAACAGAATTTTTATAATCTTATAGATAAATTAGTTGGGTGAATAACTGAGGATGGTTGTATACGCAAAAGGAGGAAGTTGTGTAGTAACCGGTGAGACGGGAGAAAAAATAAAGAGGAAAGAGAGTATAATTACGCCTCCGCTGTCGTAAGCTTTAGCGCATGTGTTTGTCGAGATTAAATCGCACGCAGACTTATGTGTCTAGGTTGCAAATGTAGGTGGAGTGAATGCGGCAAAGTGGAGGTAGTTTTTGGTCTTAAGATATTACGGACTTAGACCCAGTGAAGCGCCTGCAATTGAACACACAGGAAGGGTTATATGAATATATTTATTCCATTTATGAACTGGCCTAGTAGAGTGTAGCTTTTCAGATCTTTGGTCGCTAGAAGAGATTGGACCGGCCAAGGCAGGGTACGAAACGTGGTCATTCCGTTTCGCAACAAGATATCCCTCTGAGCTTCGAAGCGAGGGCATTGCCAAATTACGTATATCACGACCTCAGTTTCTCGTTAAGTATAGTGGCAACTCGTAGCGGAGATTCTCGAACTAAGTTTCAGAAATAACGGGTCTAATAATTCCATGGACCCGTTATTTCTATAATGGGTACATTATTAATGTACATATATATAAGTTGATAGAATATAATTTATTATAGTATTCTCTTTCAAATGTTAATATATTACATATAATTATATAGAAATACGTTGCAGGCAAGTTTCACAAAACCAAACATCTCCAACTATATAATTTACAATTATAAAAAGAAAATATACATACATAAAATATTTCTCCTATAATTTCTCTAATCGTTACAAAAGGCACGTTAAAATGTTGATTGACGGAAAGCCCAATTACCAATAATAAAAATGTTTTAGCGAAGCATAATTACGACAGAAACGTGGTTATCGATCGTGAATCTCTGTCGAGCTTGCAGTCATTATTCGGCTGACGTTTCGCGATTGATGCTACGACAACTTCGGCGCCTTCCAGTTTCCTTTTCACGCTATTCTCACCCGGTTTGTTGATCTCTCGGTACAGATTCTGCGCGATATGGAAGTCCGTGTGCTCGTCGTACCTCGTTACGGGTATCATCTGACCGCATTCCGCGCACCGTTCCAAAGGCTCGCTCGAGTCGGTCTTGATCAGGAAGTTGTCCAACAGGGGGCTGCGTCTCTTTGCTTTGGACTTGCCGGGTCTTCTCTTAGCCGTCTTCGCCGGCGGATCCCGCGAAACTTTCTCCCGCTTCTTATCGCGCGATCTCACGTACGACCTCGCCTCCTCCTGCAAATCAGGCGGTAGTATAAGTAGGATATTGGGATCCATGTCGTCCAGGTTTGGAAATATCTCTCGCAGTAACGTCGAAGGATTTTGCACAGTGCTTTCCTTCTTCTCAGAGGAGTCGTGCACGAGAATAGCTGCGCGACTCGATGACGGTCTCTCGTGATCGTTCTCGTCCTCATTCTCTAGTATATACAAGTCGGAATTACTGGTATCCAGACTCTTCACAGCCGATTGTTCGCCTCGTTCCGATTCCTCCGTAGCCCCGCAACTTCCGTTCTCGCAGTTATCTTTCTTATCAGTCTTGAATATGTTCATGAAGAAGGAATTTTGAAAATCGTTATTATTTATTGCCATGCTCGACATGCGTTTCAACTTTAACTTGGCCTTGTTGCGCTCCTTGCACACCTGCATCAGCTTGAAGACTTTCTTCGACGTGGGTGAATCCTCCGCGTCTATGTTCAACGAATTATCGATTCTCTTACTTTCTTTTGCCACCGTTTCGCTCGTTGTCGCGACCGATTCCTCGGTATTTCGAATCGACTCTTCCTTGCTGGTAACAATAGCGGAAAGCTTCTCCCTTTCTGCTTTTGGAGGCTGATCGTAGATAGTGATGACGGGAGGTTCTGCTACTTCAAAATTCGACTTGAGACTTGTTTCACCTCCGGGCTGACTTGTCGTCTTCAATTGATCGATGACAGGATTTACTTTATCGCTACTTTCCGGCTTAACGGTTTTAAAGAATTTCAAAAAACTACCGCTCTCCTTCGACGGTATGAACTTGCCGGCGGTAATGCCCATGTATGCTATTGGACACAGCGTCGATTTAGTGATAACGTCCACGCAATGGCTCGCTATTTTTTCCGGCTTGTACGAGTTCAAGGTAAGCGAGCGAGATTGGGACACGGTGCTTCTGTTTTGATAGTAATGATAAGAGACGGTGAGCAGCGTTGCGCGTCGCTGGTTCTCCGCGAGATCTTGCTCGAGCCGCTCGCAAACTTCCGCCGCCAAGTCTCCAGCCCAATGTTTCAACTGTGAGTAGATATTTCTCGTCATATATCATTCTTACGTTATATACGTGGTATTTGCAATTTTATATAAATAATTTATACTATGTTTGAATCTGTTTACATATGTTGAGTTTTTCTCGTATTGATTAGCTTACCACTTCTAAGGAGGTAATGGCCTGTTTTCCAGGAAATTTCTTGCACGCTCCAACGGACTTCGATAGCAACCTGTTGGTGACGGGCTCGTTGTCTATACCTCGGGCAATATTGTACAGCCATAATCTAAAAAATCGTGAGTTTACGAATCGTTGATTAAGATTGCTAAACTTCGTTCATAGAGAATTTTTCAGATCTACCCTGTTTTCTCGTCGAAATGCTTTTGTAGTTGTTCCAAAGGATATTGCATTAAATCACCCATAACCTTGCAACCAAGAGACTCGACTACGATATCGCCGAACTTCCCACCGAGGTTTCTGACCTTCTTTACCGGGAGCGTCGAATAGAGACTCGCGACCGCCGCCTCGTGTAAGATCGTTTGACAATTCGGTTTATGTAATCCGCATGCTAATTTCGCTAAGATCTGAAAATTAACGTCTAAAATTAATGCAAGAGTCGTTGAAATGCGGTTCGCAGGTAAAATCTAGAAAATACTGTCAAGTAACTACGAGATATATTATTTGCAACCTTATTCTGCGAGATTCCAGCCGAACACCTAAATCCAGTCTCCTTGTATATATTGGCTCTTATTTCTTCAACTATAACACCTGCTACTGCAAGCTTCTGTGCTTGAGTGTCATGTAGCTCCCTAGAAGAGTTTAATATCCATGTCTGCAGCCCTTGACGTCTCTCCTCTGAAACGTAATAATATAATTCTACCCAAATTGCAGTTTTGAAACAATTTATTTAATTTTTACAATACCTTCATTGTTCTTGCCAACCTCTGTATATCCCACAATATATGTATTTGCAAGAGACGATATTAGTTCTTTTGAGGAGATTGTATCTAATCTTTTCTCAACAATATTTGTAATATCAAGATAAGCTTCATCGACACTAGCACGCTCTATCATATTACAGTGTTTTCTTATGACTTCAATAACTTCACGACCAGCCTTTCTATACCTATATGGACAGAGTGTAAGTTTTTAAATATAAAATATATATTATAACATGCAATATATGAATAAATAATTAGCTCACTATATTTTATATAATTTTTATGTAAAAATTTTGCTGTAACAGCTAATCATTACCTGGTTGTATCTGCTTTTCCACGAAGACAAGGCACACTAGCTAAAACTATATTCGGACATATTTCTTTAGCTTCCTTGCCTCTCATGTGTCTAGTTACTCCAAAACTTCGTGCTTCATAATTCACAGCTATTATCCTATAGACAAATGAAAAACATTATTATTCACTGTCATTTATTGATAATTACACTTAATAAGATAAATATTATATTTCTAAATCAAAGATTGGTATTTTCTTTTTCCAGGAAAATTACAAGTTTTTCTGAAAAAAATTGATCTTGGAAAATATTTAAAAAGCTATCCTTTATATAAAATGCGATTATCCATATTTTAACTACATAAAATTTACGAAAATAAATTTTTCTTACCCGCCCATCTCCCATTGATTATATTGAACCACAGCGAGCGGTTTTCCCGTGTATTGCGGCTGCAACTTTGTTTCAACTTGACAGAAGAAGCAATCCATGTCTATTAGAACGACGATCCTGTTGCCCGGATTAGCCATTTTAGCGGGACTTCTTACAAAATTAATATGTTCACTAAAGATAACTATGAAACTTTATTTTCAAGTCAACTAACTCGATAAAGCGTTGATATCCTACACGACTCCATCTTAATGTGATGCATCTTGATGATGCACGACAAGCTTGGACAGGTTATATGATGTTTACATATGAAACAGCTGTGGAGATAGGGTGCTTTTCCAACAACATACATTACATTACGCAAGTCGTCTTATTGGTTAAATATTATCTTAAAATGATCTTAAGATAATATTTATCCAGTGTGAAACGACTTTCTGTTATATGTGCTTGCTGAAAAACACCGATTGATAATTTTGTTATAACTGTTCTTTCTAGTTGTATCTACGACATTCATTAACAAATATGCAAAAAATTTAAAGTTTTCTCTTTAAAACGCCTGTATCACATTTTCGGATCAAATAATTTTTCGCTCTGAAAACTCAACTGAAAGGTGAAATTTGAAATTGAGCGGTTGCCATGTTTCGTTTAACTCGAAATATTTTGACGAAAATTAAGGACAATATTAATATAGCTAATGTGATGAAAAACTAGAGACTTCAAGCGTAAAAGTGCTTTTTGAACGATCTCGATAGCATCATTATTGCGAAAATTACAGCCTGTTGAATTTCACCTGTTTTATTACAATGGAAAGTACTTCTGACCAGCCCTTGAATCATACTACTTGAGAAATACGTCTGACTCCATCGATTAGTCATATCACAACCTCAGTTTCTGGTTAAGTATAGTGACGACTCGTAGCGGAGATTCTGGAACTAAATTTCAGAAATAACGGGTCTAATCATTTAGTTGACCCGTTATTTCTGTAATGGTTATATTATTAATGTAACGGGTTTATGGAATGATTGGATATGTTATTTCTGAAATTTAGTTCTAGAATCTCCGCTACGAGTTGTCACTATACTTAACGAGCAACTGAAATCGTGATATGACTAAACGATGGAGTCAGGCGCAGGTCTGAACGTATTTATGACCGTAACGCGTAAGTATAAACTCGGCTTGAGATAAGAAGAGAGTTAGTTGTCGACACGTGCTCGAGCCGCACGGTAAGGTATTCCGACAGCTATTGTCCGATTTTGTCGTTAGCATCGCAGAGAAAGTGAAGTTTACCATGGCGAAATTAGGTGAAGTATTACTGAAAATCACGCATTTAATCGCAAAACGATAGAATGTAATGCAATCTGTGATGTGTGTAATTGATAAGTGAAGCGGTTAATCTCGTGCGTAATATATTTTCCTTTACAGTCTCTCTGAGGAAACTTATTTCACGCGAAATAAAAAAAAAGTTTTATTGTTATACGTTCACAAACGAAATTATTGAAAAATTAATTTAGATTTGAAAAATTACAAGAAGTTTTCCACAACAATTTTTTCTATTTGCTTTTTTTGCAATTAAATGTAATTCTTTGTAAGTATGTGTTGTATATACATGTAATATTCTTTTCCTTTCCTTCTAGAATGTGATATATACAATGACATGAGCGATGACGATAGTGGAGACGATTGGGATGAGAATGGTGAAGATGATTACAACATTCTGTGTCTATTTTGTACAGAAACCATTAATGGGTTTTCCACTGCACTGCATCACATCGAAACCCTCCACCAATTTAACTTGTGTAATTTTGTAAAAAGACACGTTCATGACACTTATACATATATTAAGTTAATCAATTTTATTCGACATAAGGAGATTTTACCTGAACAATTGAGTATATTAGGTGTAGAAGCTTGGGACAAGGAAGAGTACATGCATCCTACCATGGAGGATGATCCATGGTTAATGTATGGCAAGTACAGAGACTTTCAAATATGAATCGGTCTTTTGTATTTGTAATATATACTAACTTGCAAATATTATTTTAATAAAGATATCGAAGACCTCATCAATATTAGAGATATGAGCGAAGAGAGGATAGCAAAGCAAATACACTTGAATAGTAGCAATGGTAATGTTACTTTGCCAGAGGTGCAATATGAGGATATGAAGAAAACAATACGGTCTCTCACATCTCAGCTGAAGGAAAGCGAAACAATGTGTTTCCTGGTGAAACAGGTATAGATATACAGGGTGTCCCAGACCACCCGTCTCACCCGATTTTTTCGTAAACGCGACATTTTAAAGAAAAATGTTTCAGACAAAAGTTTTGTGACTTCGAGGGGCACATAAGATGGTGTCATTGGTTTGACCTTGGATAGTCGTTTGAAGATCACGTGAAGGTCACCTTTAATTTCTTAAATGGAAACCCCCATTTTTCAATGCATATTCTTGTAGCTTGCCTCGAGAGCTTTCCAAAACGCTATAATGACACGTTTTTTTAATCAGTACTTTTCGAGTTATGAGGGTTGAAAGTTACTGTACCGCCGGCCAAGGTGGAGGTTGCACGGTCGGATTTACATCTCTTTGTGTGTTGTATGTTTGTGTGTGTGAATGTGTGTGTGTCAACAGAGATAAGGACCCCACGGTTCGTCACTCCCGTAGTATTTATCGACTCCAAACCCTCTCTGCTGTACGCGGGCATGTGTGTGTGTGTGTGTGGGGCTGATGTTATTAGGCCTGGTGTTCGAAATGTCCACCGTTTGCTTCAATGCAAGCAAGTACTCTTTTCTCGAAATTATTTGTTGCATGAAGAATTTCATCAACACATAGAGAACGAATAGCGAGACGTATTCTACGAATCATATCATCTTAATATCATCCATATCACCTAAAATAAGCATCATATCACAAGCTTCCGCGTTTGAATACGACATGGCTGGTAAATGAGAATTTTGTTACACCTTACGTGACAGTATCAGACATGTCATACATCACGACTGGGTAATGCTAATGCCGGCGGTACCGTAACTTTCAATCCTCATACCTCGAAAAGTACTGATTAAAAAAACGTTTCATTATAGCGTTTTAGAAAGCTCTCGAGGTAAGCTACAAGAATATGCATTGAAAAATGGGGGTTTCCATTTAAGAAATTAAAGGTGACCTTCACGTGATCTTCAAACGACTATCCAAGGTCAAACCAATGACACCATCTTATGTGCCCCTCGAAATCACAAAACTTTTGTCTGAAACATTTTTCTTTAAAATGTCGCGTTTACGAAAAAATCGGGTGAGACGGGTGGTCTGGGACACCCTGTATAATCACCGAATATTAATATAATATTTTCTTATATGGTATTATGGGGAAATAGTAATAAAATTGTTTGTATCATTTTAGCAAATGGAAGAAATGAGCGAGAAAGCGCAGAAATTGATACTGGGCTGTGATTCAAATGGAAAAGAGAAGAGCGTTCCTGTCAGTGCTCACAATCCCAATGTTGATGAAGGATATTTTAACACATACAGTCACTTCGCGATACATCATGAAATGCTGACAGTAAGTTATGTTTATAGTTATAAGGTTATGAGTAAATTTCATCAATCCAATTCAGCTTGGTGAAATTATAGGCAATATTTGCAAGATTATGAAAAATAGATTATATCGAGATTATCTTGTTTGACTAAAGAAACATCACTTGAATTTGTTCAGAAAAATAAAATATTAATCAGTGTGTATTTGTTATCAGGATAAAATACGGACAGAGAGCTATCGCGATGCTTTATTGACAAATTCTAATCGATTCCACAATTGTGTAATGTTAGACGTTGGCTGTGGGACTGGTATCCTGTCAATGTTCGCGGCAAAGTCTGGCTGCCGCAAAGTTATCAGTGTTGATCAGTCTGATGTAATCTATCATGCTATGGATATAGTGAGGTGCTTATTACTTTTGTATATATCTAGTCATACTTTTACATATAATCAGCTATATATTTAAAGCATAACATAATACGTACATTTTCCCTAAATTTTAGAGAGAACAATCTCAGTGACATAATTACTTTAAAGAAGGGTCGTCTGGAGGATATTAGTATCGAAGAGGAGAAGGTAGACGCGATAATATCTGAGTGGATGGGTTACTTCCTCTTATTTGAAGGAATGTTAGACACCGTTATTTATGCTAGGGACCACTATTTGGCACCTGGTGGAGCAATACTTCCAAATAGATGTACAATTAGTATCGTAGGAAGCGGTGATACCAGTATGTCTTGTAATTTTAATTTTACTCTCTCTCTCTCTCTCTCTCTCTCTCTCTCTCTCTGCGATTATTTCAGTTGAATTATCTGCAAGATCTGACCATAATAAGGATAAATTATACGTGTGACAAATCTTTTATGAACTATTATTCTTTTGCAGAGAGGTATATCGATCTAGTTGATTATTGGACGAATGTGTACGGCTTCAGAATGAGTTGTATGAAAGCGGAAGTGGTGCGCGAGCCTAGTATAGAGATCTGTAACGTCGACGATCTAATAACGAGCACCGCCGAGATCCAAGCATTCGACTTGTACAATGTCACCACGGACTGCGTTAATTTCTCATCTCCCTTCACGTTGAACGTGAAGAAGACGGGATCGTTAACCGCGATAGTCGGCTATTTTGACATTTTCTTCGATCTAGAGAACCCGGTACATTTTAGTACAGGCCCTCACTCCACGCCAACGCATTGGAAGCAGACGGTATTCTCTTTGAGTGAGCCAATCAGTATAACCGAAGGTGAGCATATGTGTATGTCGCTTGATTTTTATGCCACGATTAATATGATAAATTTATGTCAATAGAAGTACAAGACAGAGTAAGGGCCATGGCACATAGAAAAACGTAAATAGTAAGAAAATCGACCAACTAGAATTGACTGTTCTTCGACTGTGATTGGTCAATTTTCTTACTGCTTAAGTCTTAATGCTTCTCTATGTGCCGTGGCGCTGAGTTTGCAATTTTACTACTTGTACTTTTCTTTTTACAGGCGAAGTTCTAACTGGTACATTGGTTTGTCGGAGACACGTTCAAGATATTCGAGGCTTAATCGTTACGATCCACATAAAAAATTTCAATCAAATTTATTATTTGAATTAAACGATGAAACTTTGAGTGAACCCGTTTCGAAATATGCACGAATAATAGCCGAATGTGCCAAATTCCAAAATAGGGTCCAGATATCGAGTTACAAAGTTCTTCGACTTCCGTTAGACGTTATCGTGCAAAAGTGCAAGTGCAAGTGCAAGCTGTGCGAAACGTGGTTAAGCTTTTACAGCTTTTTGCATAGAGTCCGAGATTTCCCATAAATTTAGAATTTACGATCTCCATCTTACTTAAATGGAGATGTAACTTTCGCATTTTGCGCTCTTTCGGATTCCAGCTTTTTATTTTTACGCTGGAGAAGTATATATACATACATATAAGCTAGTTTTAACAGTACATATCGCAGCGTATAATCGTTAGTATGTATACCCAATCTACGCCTTTTCATCGAAAGCGAGACATAGGATGCGACACAGCTTCTTTTGAATTCGCGAATGACAATTACGAGCAAAGCGAAATAATCGTTCATCTAGTAGTTATTTACATTTGTGCCTTTTTAATAGTAGCGCATCTTTAAACCGATTATACATTTGTAATATAAAATTTAGGGGTTTTTCGCACAGACGATAGAGTTTCGAGACCTCATAATTGACCATTTTTGGCGTATAAGCATCTGAAGCCACGATCAAAAAAAAGAAAGGAAAAAAAATGAGAAAAACCTGCAGAGCTTAATATACAGACAACGATATGTAGGGTTCGCTCAAGTCCAATTTTTAATAGATCACCCTAAGGAATATATTCAGCAAACTATACGACATTCTTCGAAGTTTTCCCGTTTCGCTTCTCAGTAGACTTTTTCTCTGACCGAGTTTCACTGATTCCATCTCTTCGGCGGAACAAAACCAACACTTGAATCGTCCGATTTTAATATTATTATACGAATTCTCCTGCCACTCTCTTCTTGCATGTGATATATACGTATGTACAAGAACGCGTACCGAATTAATAGGGGATTGTTCGTGCTACCGAATTATAAATCCGCAATCAAACAACTAAGTGCGAATTCTGTGATACGAGAGAATTAGCTACATATAGAGTGTTCATCGAGGAGCGACTTTACAACGGTGACAACCTCCGCATTTGTGTACGCGAGGATCTAATGCGGAGTAACGCTTATTTTGCTTCGTATATACGTATACATACATAAGTACATAAAATCTTTTGCGTAATATAAAATAGCGAATTTTAATCCGTGACCCGCGTGTGATTATCAGTAATTATGAATAATTACAAATTATCAATAATATGTACATCGATAATCTTTTGAAGTGCATGCAGGTCGAAATAAATCTTTAGGAACTTACAGCTTCATCTCTCTTGTACTGCAAGAACTCTCTACAAACTTTCTCGTAAATATGTACCATACATAGAATTTTAAATATAGCTTTTTTTTCATATCACACGCGCGCATAGGTTCAACCTGAATCCCTCCGACAGCTTCACGAAGATAACGTCTCTCTTACCTAGAAGAGTTTTTCAATTTTATCAATCCCTTGTCAAGTGTTTTCTACTGAATTTCTCCAATGAAATAAAAATCACAATATTTAAGGTTCCTGTTTCCTCGCCGCAGTCATCTTGATTAATGACGTCAGAAGCGAGAAAGCGTATGCCCAAAATTTTGGCGGAATACGTTGAAATAAAAAGAATGATAAAATGACACGGTGATCGATTGAGCACACTCGTAAGATATTCCGAAAACTATTCCTTTTACCATAACAATCGATAAATAACCATAAAATTAATATGACCTTACTTTTCGGCTCATTTTTTCCCATGACTTTGTCACGTTAATTTTACGGTTATTTATCGATTGTCAGAGCATAAGGAAAGTTTCCGGGATATTTTACAAATGTGGTCAATCGATCTCAAGTATCATTTTATATATTTCGCAGGACACGCGTTTTCTCATGTCCTGATGTTATTAAACCAAACGACAGCAGGGGCCAGTAGTCCTATTCTATAAATTTTTAACGACAATATTGTTACGTTATCGATGCAGAACTTCATATGTTATACCTGCGCAACAACAACATTGTTTTGGCGAAAAGTGCAATGAGCCGAAAAGAAGCAGTTAATTGCAAAGGAGCCGGCATGCCGTCGGTGAGAAATACGCGGGGTGTTCGCCGACGATACGCCACTCGTATGTTTGTCGCGGGCAAACTCATCGGGTTCATCCGATATCGCGAATAACGCGCCCGGCCGAGAATACCGGCGTCGCAAGAGAGGAAAAGCGAACGTGTGGTGTGCGCGCGTATGTTTAACGTAACTCTATCCAATAATGCACGTTCTGGCCTAGGGCAACCGAGTGTACCCCCCTCGTGCAAACACGCACGGAAGGTAGGGCAGAGCGCGCGCACGTACAAAATCTTTCTCTCTAAAAGTATTCATTTATCATTCACGTAGCATCGCGAATGTCGAGGTATTCGCCGAAAAGGGGAGATCTTTCTTCAAGACCGTCTTTTTTGCAATCTTATGTATCCGAACTATCGGAGAGATCGATCGAGCGAGGAATTTCCGAAGAGCCTTTCCTACGTACGAACTTACGCTCGATATTACGGGCGATTTCTCTCCTCGATTTCCGGCGACGGTGCGCTACTTTTTAATTGAACCGCCGTCGGGTCGAAACACCCGCTGGGATGCGCGCTCTCTTCCTCTCTCCTCCGCCGAGGCGACCGCAAAGTAATAGCCGTCGTTTAGGGCCCGGCGCGGATAAGGAGCGACGGCGGGACTGCCTGGGACGAGAGAGACCGCGCCGTGGAGGCCGGGGATAAGGGTGGCTTGTTGCGTAAGCCGATTAGAGCATCACGGCAGTCACTCCTGCCCCGTACAGCGGGACGGTGGCACGGTCTCTCCGTTCTAACGGGTGTTCGGCAGCAGCGGCGGCCGGAGACACATTAAAATCGCATGAAATATGCAGAGGCGCCCTCCCGTCCGTTCCCTCCATACCAGCGGACGAGAGCTACATCCGCGTAGGCAAAAAGCTTACTCGCCCGTCCTGGAAGCCACTCTCTCTCTCTCTCTCTCGTCGACACAAGAGCGCGTTCCGCTTTTGCGAGATATTTAGAAGATCCCTCTGTTGCGCTTCCGCAATCAGGGGATCTTACCCTGCCTTCTTCTTTCTCGTTGAGGACCAGTGCTAATGTATCGACGAATGTATGCACGATAGCATCGTTCCAATAGAGAGGATCAGGCTGATGGTAGTCGAAACGGTGGCTCTTTCCGGAGAACTCTGGTAGATGCTTCATGGATTTCAATTCGTATTATACGTGCTCGCGCGTAACCTCAAGTGTGAAATCGATGGGAATTGATTAATGTGAATTGGAAGTTTTCCAGCAGGAGCGAACTATGGATAGAACGTTAATAAATATCAGAGAGAGATTATATTTGAATATTTTCATCGTGATTGTATTTAAGTGCTATTAATGAAGATTGTTCGAATTTATCAAGTACTTACTTACGTCGATACGAAACCAGCGAGTAATGGAAGTTCTCATTTTTATAAATACGCTCTCCAGGTGGAACAGGAAGTGACGGTGGCGTCAAAATGTCGAGAAAATGATCGAAAAATGAGTTTCACCAACACCAATTAACAGTAACGTAACATTAATGTTACAATTTCTCACTCAACCATGTAAATGCAATACAACGCGTATGTTTTGTAACGTTAGGTTGAATGGGAAATTATAACATTGAAATTATTGTTAGTGTTCATACAATATAGCCATTTTCTCGTTATTCTCACGTCATCGTGATTCTATCCGGAGGCCCCCTCGGCAGCTTATTAAATCCGATTCGTTCGGGCCTGAGATTTAACGCGATCTCAACGCGCGAGAATACACCTTTCAAATACTTTCGCAACTATCGTTTCACCCCTTCACATTTGACGCGACGTATTAAACCGCCGCACAATTTCGCGGGCGAAAAGCGCAAAAGCGTGTATCTAATATCCGCTGGTCCGGGGTAATCCGAGTGCATCGCGCGGGTATTTTCACATATACGTTCCGCGAAACGCATTCTGCACACCGCGCGGTAGCGCAACACGTGGCAAAATGTTTTCGCCAGGTATCAAATAATCATGGCAAATCCGCATCGACCGCGCCGCGCTCGCTTCGCGTTAATGCCTATATTTTACATCCGTCTGTATTTAGTTCGAATAACGTTTGGCGGATAATAATGGACCATTTGCCACTTGTTTTCGTTCGCCCGGCGGAATGATTACGCGGGATACGCGTTGAAATTTTATGCCCGAAGGGGGGAGAGAGAGAGGGAGAGATAGAGGGAAAAAGAGAGAGATTACAGGGCGAATGTACGCGAATGGATTTCCGGATATGTGTTGCAATATTTCTCGCTCGCTGGCGTAATAATATAACTGTGTCGAATGCAAAATATAGAAAGAGAAGGATTTCGGGGTATTGAAATCCAAAATAACGACTAATCAATCTCGGCAAAAATAGAACGCCGTAAATAATGCAGTGTGCCCGGAATATATAACGATTCTCTTTCCGTCTCACCGCCATTGCCGCGATTTTATTTTTTCATTAATCTATTCAATCTTGCACAGATGGGGTCTGCGTTGCCAATAATAAATTAGTATCGAAAAGAATAAATCAGACACTTAACTGTCAACGAGCTCTGAAAGGCTTCTTGAGTATTCTATAATATCTTAAATGTATTTAATATTTATAATTTAATAAGTAGAAAACTTAAACATCTTTTAATTCGATCGGCAATCGAAATATCCTTAAATTACGACTAAAAATGTTTTCGCGACCTTCACTCGAGCAACACGCCGTGTAATTATATATATTTGCACGGTCTTTGCGCGTTTTCTGCTCAATGTTATCGGACAAAAAAATTCTCTGGAAAAATATCGCTTTTCCATCGTTCTCTCATCAGATAGGAGATCCTCCCCCTCTCTCCGCCTTGAGTTACGAGATTAATATCTTTCGCATATCTTAATTGCTCGGCAATTTTCTAAGCGGCCAGTCACGCGAGCAACGATAACGACCGATGATAACGGGCGACGATTGCGGCAATCGTCGCCGGTTCTTCGAGAGGGTAAAAGCGTCGTCTTGAGCGCATCTCAACAGCCTCTCGTCCAATTACAGCGTGATTGTTCTCGGTCTTGGCGGGTCTCTCGGGGGTGCAGATTAACTGGCGGTCCGACTTATGCGGCGCACACACGCATGCACGCACGCGCGCGCGTAGTCTCGCATTCGGGCGAGGAGAGGCACGCAACGCTCCGGCTGGACACGTCCATCAGCGTCACGGAAATATTTATGGCGATTAATCGGACGGGGCCCGTTAATTACGTAAGAAGATCAACGGATTACGACGCTGCGCTTTTCGCGAGACGACGTCTCCTCGACGAAGACTGTCGAGACGTTGCCGTCGCCAACGTCTTCTTACCGACGCAACCGCTTCGACAAAAACCCGCATAGAAATTTCTCAGGATTTTCCCAGACAACAGCGTAGATTAAAATGCCCAAAATAGATAGTCTCCACCAATAGGGGGAATCCCATTCTTATCGCAAACATAGGCTTCTTTCCTGCGATGCTTGCCGCGTCAGAGTTGAGTAGCAGTTTGACTGAATATCAGATTAATAAGCGCGGTTATATGTTTTAATGTTACTACACGGAAAAAAATAATTTTGCTGATGTAACGAAACCATCATTGTTACTGCAGATTCGTTGCATTAGTGGTAAAATTTTATTAACAAAATCAAATTAACGATTTATTCGTAGAACAAAAACAGTTTTATTACCAGGAAAAAAATGTTTTCTGGCTGAATTTATTATTATTATTTTATTAAGTAAATAGGAAAGCATAATTATTTCCACATTTTTACAATATAAAAAAATTAATAATATATTTAACTTGAGAGTTTCGTATATTTTGTCCAATCGTAGTGTAAAATGTGGAAGAATGCTTGAGAAAACGTTGACAATACTGGATCTCGAATTAGATTCCGAGAAATTTTCTATGTGGGAAGAAAAGAAACATCGATCTTGCGCCTCGTCTGAGAACCGTCGAGTTTCGGTCGAGTAATTCTTAGATATTTCAAGATCGAAGTGCACACACACACACACAGAAGTAACACGACGAGTCCTCAGACTTGACGAGAACCTTAGATCCTGAAACGAGCGGATCGCGATCCAGGCACCTGTGCGACGGTCGCGCGTAATTCATCAGAATAGCGCATTAATATTGCAGGGAGGATCTTTCAGATATGCGCTCGTCAATGTTTCACCGACAACGCTTACCCAATTTCCAATTCACCGCCGCCTGAATTAATCAGCCGATCGTTTGGTCGGCATAGCTATTTGCGTGAGATTAATCGTGCGACGTTTCGGCTCGGAAACGCAAACGAGCGCTGTGCGGAATCCGAGGACGTATGCAGGCGTATCGATCGATCGAGCGTCGCCGGCAGGCGTTTATAGCGCGGCGGGAATACTTCGGCTTCTTGTCCGACGTACGCACACGTACGTTACAGTATCACGTGTGAAACGTATCATTTCGCGCGTGCACGAGAGCCGCGTGTAATATCGGGTTATCAACGCGTCCCGCCGACGCGACGTAAGATCCGCTCATGTTTTTTTACAGTTGCGAAAGAACGAACAGACGTGCACGTAGAAAGGAACACCTTCGAGGCCAAGTTTAATGTCACGAGACAGAAGGAGAGAGACAGATGCCACACGGTGGTGTCTCAAACATATGTAACGTGTCGTGGCTCGCTATTAGGCACGATGTAGAGAGTTGTCGCAGCCGTAAGAAGGGTCTTATCGAAGCGACTGAATGATTAATCGCGAACGTCACGTAACAATATTGGACGTGTCATCATGCGTGTTGGGCGTCTTACGTAATTAATATATTACGTTATTGTGCAAATATTAAACGTATTCGAGAAATGTACATGCATACATAATGTATGCGGTAAAACTCGGTTCTTTCCATGCTTCGATATACGTATCGTCAGCTCGGATTTGCGTGTTTTCCAGACAGTAACAGCGCAGATTTCGCGTTTTCCAATAAGTACCGATCCATTGACCATACCAACTTAAGGAACGCGACTCCTGCTCTGCGGAGAGAGAAGCTACATCCCTACCCCACCAGCTGCTCGGCAGCGTCTGCTCGCGCCGAGCGGGGCGTCGGGCGTTTAAACGGGCACGCGCTGAAAAGGGCCGAGTAGGGGTCGGCCAATGAGAGTCGCGTGAGCCGTGGGTGCCCGGGCGGAGCGTACGGATATACGAGACGCGGCACGAGCGACCTTCTGTCAAACGGCGTCCGACCGCCGAGGGAGAAGGTCGTGCGATCGAGGGAATATCCTTCGGGAAAGGAGGCCTCTCTCCTCGGAGTTTCCTCGCGTCAGCTTCCTTCTCTTTCCTTCCTCTCTTCTTTCGGCTACTATGGAGACACGACGCGAGAAGCGACAGCCGCAGCGCTGAAGAGCGGTGTCCTGAAACAAAGAGGGAAGATGCTGCACGGCGCTTTGCCGAGGGCCTTCCTGGCCCCCGGCCTCAATTACTTGAGCTACTACAGTGAGGAAGTACACCCTGCTTACGCCGCGCCACCCGCCACGTGGCACATCCCGATGGAGGACCCGTCTTCGCCGGTGTACTCGCGAATTCCGACCGAGCATCACTCGTCGTTGCAGTCCTGGGAGTCCTCGAGGTCCTCGACGCCGTGCCCGTTGGACTTGTCGCTGAAGCCGCCGAGCACTCCGAAAACGGAGGAGATGATCGAAGTGGGCGATGAGAAGGACCTCAGGACCCGCGAAGACGATCAGCAGCTGGTGGTGGACGATTTCGACACCTTGCGCAGCCCCTCGGCACACTATGAGCGGCTGATCTTCAACAAGGAGTCCCCTCGCCTCCATGACTCGGTGATGGACAAGGTTCATCTGCCCGAAGAGAGCACCCGACTGCCGCCGTATCCCAACGACT
Organism: Dinoponera quadriceps; assembly: GCF_001313825.1. Lineage (NCBI taxonomy): Eukaryota > Metazoa > Arthropoda > Insecta > Hymenoptera > Formicidae > Dinoponera > Dinoponera quadriceps. The sequence goes on from NW_014554754.1 coordinate 3,834,795, forward strand.
TCAGCTCGAAATACCACCAGAAGCTCTTGATGACGAGTCCCACGCAATCGATCCAAGGTTACCACCAGCAGCTGCTACTGACGCCGCAGCACCATCTTCAGGGTGTGCACGCGCCGATGACGCCACCCAGCACCCCGTCGCCGCCTCAATGCCCCCGGAGAAGAGTCCGGGAGGAGGACCTCGCGTCACCGTCCTCGGGACTCGCCGTCTCCCTCGCGACCCCGAAGCAGAGCAGCGCGGAGAAGAGCAGCAACGGTCAGAGACCGAAGAAGAAGCACGCCAGACGACTCAAGTTCGACGAGGACACCAGCAGCCCGGTGTCGGGCACGGTGATCTTGGGTCCGGACGAGGCGGTGGTGACCGGCGACATCGATCCCGCCTTCAACATCGTCGAGGTAACGGAGGAGGCGCGAGCCGAGCTCGCAAAGATCGAGAACCGACTCGGTCCCTATCAATGCAAGCTCTGCCGGCAGCTTCACGAGGACGCCTTCCAGCTGGCGCAACACCGCTGCTCCAGGATCGCTCACGTGGAGTACCGTTGTCCCGAGTGCGACAAGCGCTTCTCTTGCCCGGCCAACTTGGCGTCCCATCGACGTTGGCACAAGCCGAGACTGCCGAACAACGACGGCAACTCCTCCTCGCCGTCGTCCTCGTCCACCTCCACGTCGGCCGCGGAGATCCCGTGCACCCGATGCGAGGCCAAATTTACCAGGCAGGCCGCCCTGAGGAAGCACTTGGCCGCTCAGCATCCTGAGACCAACAACACCGGCAGCAGTAACAGCAGCAGCGATGCTCAGGACGCCGTCGTCAAGCCGGAGGTCGTGCAGACCCTCGCGGCCAGCCAGTTGACCAACGAGATGACCTGACACCAATTTCCGGCGAGACCCCTGCCGAGACGACCCGGCCTCTACTGGAGATTCGGCCTTGACCTGTGAGAGCTGCCTTCCCATCAATTCGCTCCGACGACGTCGTAAGTGTGAGTGCACAATCAAAATGATCCGCGTGCTCGTTTGTAGAATATTAGAGAAGAAGACTGGAAAAAGAAGAAAATAGGAAAAAAAAACGGAGAGAAAAGAAGGGAGCGCTTTTCTTAATTTCTAAATTACCTAATCGCGATGTTCAAAAGGTTGCTAATGTGATCAGACGTTCTCGGAACATTTATCTCGCGAATTTTTGGATTCATTTATACCGCAAACTGTCGTATATACGCGCCGAAGGGGAGGGGAATTTCAAAGTCCTAAGAATAGAACTTGGACTGATAATAACTTTTAGAGAACGCTCGGATGCACACATTCGTTATCTTCGCGGCAGTGATGCGACGCGTGCTTTCGTTTGGCCATTATAGCAGATTAGATCGGAATCCGCGTTCTGAAATCAATAGATTTGGAATTGTTAGGGATGTAACGTAAGAGATTACCATTGCTATGTAAATTTGTCCACTCAGGATCTGTACCGGGAAGAAACAGGGTCGTGCATCACTATTGTACGAATCAAATATAAATTTGTATACATGTGTCGATCACGCGTAGGTGATAGGAAAAGCTGAAAATGAGAGAGAGAGAGAGAGAGAGAAAATCATGAGTAAAATATAAATTCCATTGTGCGTGTGTGTGTGTTATTAAGAATCGTAGATGATACATTCATAATTGATAACATATTCATGATTAAACGCGGTCACGAATCGCGAGAGAAAAAGAGAGAGAGAGAGAGAGAGAGAGAGAGAAATACCGAAATACGATAAGCACATTTCGAGATACGATCGACGCAAATGTTTAACACATTTCTCGCGATCAGATGATTATTATAATGGACAGTGCGAAATCGGCTGTAAAATTGTGTGAGAAAACGCGCGCTTGTAATTAATAGTAATACGCGATTTACATCGAAACGTTATATAACGCGCGGTAAAATTACGCGAATCGTGTCAGATAAATTATATTGTACCATCGGGCTTCGGTTAATTACACGGCTAACGTAGTAATCGTACAGCAGCTGTAACTGTCGAAGAAACTTCGGTGTGTCCGCGCATACGAGGCACGTTTTTGTAAATTTTTGTAAAATTTCGCGGGCGATGTAATCGCGAATGTGCGAGCGAGCGTGATGTAAATCTGTATATATAGCACGTGCGATGTGTGTACATAGCGAGGCGCGATTAGGATAAGCGATAGAGACTATCTGACACGGCGATCTCAATTTGTCTAGCGTTAAGTCGTCCACGCCGCGGTTAGGCGTCTATTAGGTATTACGATACACTCCTTAGGCTCGCTTTCGCCAACGTCGCTCGGCCTCAGCTTAATTGATTCCCCGTCTCTTTCCGATCTAAATTACGCACGAAACGCGAGCTCGGTCGTAAACGTCGCGCTCGCTCTTCCTCATGTGAGAAATAACTTCATCCTTATTTCGGGCGCGTGTAAGTGTTAATAACACACGCGCCATTTCAATGCGTCCGACGTTGGCGAAGTCGACGATTAGTCTTACATTTAGCGCACCGATCCCAGCGATCAATCTCTCATACAGCTGAAATCAAAGATAGTTAAGGCGCTCGGAATACAGTTCGAATTCTGCGACGAGACGGTGCCGGGAGCAAACTCGAGTTTCGAAAGTCAGCATTGGACAATCTCCTTTGAGAGATCAACGGGAGGGAAGAAATAACGAAAGTCTGATAGATTAGGTCTCTCTACTCACGGTTGAGAAATTCAGTTTCAGTCGTAGAATCTAGTCACGTTATTAGAATTAGAGTAAGTCCTAGATATAGATGAGCATATTGTCTAGTCACCACATTATAATCCGTTGCAATCTACCTTAAAACGACGAAGATTTACAGGAAAATAACGAACATTGCAATAAAATATGTCTCTAATCGTAGAGACGAAGCTCTGAATGGTGATGACGTGATCAACGTTTAGTCAATCGGGATATACCTCCATTTCTAGTCGCACAGATCGTCCTTATTATTCATCCTTTTCACAATAATAACGTCGTTTGTCGCTTGAGTGCAATTTTTCGTTTGCATTATCTTTTGAGTTTCGCATTATCGATCGCTCCGTTAATTCGGAGCGGAAGAGTACTTTCTAGTCCAAAGCGTAGCTTTTAAGTGCCACTGCACTAGACGTTTCTAACGCGAGGAGCAGATGTATTTAATTGATATGTACATAATCTAGTCCGAATGTAATCTCTAGTTCGCTATGATAGACGTTAGTTCGGAGAAGCATGCCTCTTTAGGAATTAATAATAATTATCAGTTATTTCTAGTCTAGCGTCTCTAGTCACTATTACGAATAGATAGAGAAGGAGGGGAAGGAAGAGTGAGAGAGAGAGAGAGAGAGAGAATGTGACGTGAATTAATTTGCAATTCGGGAAGAATGCAATTTTAAGTTTGAATTTAATGCGCATGGTCCACCAAGTTGGACTCCATCATTCCGTGCTTCAGTTGCAATAAAAAGATATGTCGTGAGGAGGAAATATCGACGGTACATCCGTCGAGGACCTTGTGAAATTCCCTTCTTCATCTCTAATTAACGAGCTTTTCATTAGTGTTCGACGGACATTAGTAATCATTCATTCGCAGTGTATAAATCTAGTTGTAGAATTATACGAAACGTAATACGTGTTATCCCTATCCATAATCCATAGTTTTAAGACTGTAATATTAAGTACACGTCGTAAGTATATTTCGTTGTATAATTATCCAGAAATGGTGAGATAGGTTTCTAAAGCACTACATGTACTAGGAAGAAGAAGGAGGTGCACCTCTAGAAATTGTATATAAAATACACACGCACATACATATATACACGCGTACGTATGTATAAATGTATAATATCGCTGTATCGATCGTATCTTGCGACAGACCTCGACTTGCATGTATTACGTCCGATTACTTTGCGTTAAATTAATTTGCGGATGCGTTCGCTGTCTATATCTGTACATAACTTCTTGACTTATTAAATACACGTCTCTCAAAAATGAAGCTGTTCATTTATTTCTGTAATTCATACCTGTCTAACTTGTATATAATAAAAGATATTAATATAACAATAATATCGATATATAATAATAATATATTTAATGTACGTAATAACTCAAACACAATAAATAAAACACTTGATTTTTTTTCATATCTTTTATAAACTTTTAAAAGAAGAAAATACCTATGGAATTTTACAATTATTTTAAAGCTGTTTTTCATTTTATGTCACGCTTTTTGTAGGTCAGTGCAATTTTTCTTCATACTGTTCGCCCGCATATTATTCATAGTTATCATCTGTAAAACTACGACATTCAACGTCACAAAGAGAACATAGAGTTTTATTTTGTCCTTCCTACGAAGATTTCGCGGCATCGAAATCACGTTACAGTGATCGTCACGATTATACAACGATCAAGAGAGGGAGGAAGACAGAGAAAAAGAGAGAGAGAAAGAAAAAAGTTATATGAATCTTCAGGCGCAGTATTGTCCAGGGATGAGATGCCCTTCCATATTACTCCACTATGTGTCGCCATAATGCCCCTCCGTAGAATCCATACAGGAGGGGATTGGCGGTCCTGTAATCTTCGCGGAACCTTTGTGCCGACCGAATAAAGAGACGTGTCGCGACCCCCATGGGAAGAGAGAGAGAGAGAGAGAGAGAGAGAGAGAGAGAGAGAGAGAGAGAGTGAAAGTGAAAGAGAGCTTTAAACCTAAGAGGCTGATTTCTCGAAATCCTCCGCAACTGTTCGCTAATAGGTTCCATCCACTTCATAAATTCTCCCGTCTTTCCATAATCAATCAAACGCGACTAGTTAATCAAGAATGAAAAAGAAAGAGAGGATTAGATAAATATTCGGAGAGAGGTGGCTTAATCGGCAAGTTGCGCGTACGAGAGATAGAAAGTATTAGAATAATATCTTATAATATTCATTTACTATATTTAAACGCATAAATATACAACAATATCACCGATTTGATTCGACACGATTCCGCGCTACTATTAATTACGCTACTATTAATTATATATATAAATATGCTATTTCGTCGAATTTAATTAAATATTCCGCAGTCGCTCATTAGTGAATTAGTGACGCCAAGTCTTCTCACTAATGCACCTAGATTCTACTTGGTGGGTGCGTTCTTCAATTATAAATTTTCATATCTACGTCGAAAGGTATGGCACCGCAATAACGTCGTTAATCCAATTCGTGTGGGCGATCGGGATATCCCTGTTAGGAAGCAACCTTTCGTAAGCCAATTCCACAACGAAGACCAGGAAGTCCGACGATAAATCTCCAAGCTTCCTTCCCTACCTCCCTTCTACTCTCTCTCTCTCTCTCTTTCTCTCTCTGCTCCATTCCACGCCAAACGGGAATTCGATTGGCGGTGCATTTCCTGGAGACAGGGATATATCCAGGTCCGAGATCATGCCGACGTCCTGGGAGGACAGCCACAAAGGCATCACCGAATCTACTTAGCTGCTGAGACCTTCTTCGGAGTTCTTCTCACCTTCCTCCTCCTTCCTTCACGGACCGATCGACGATGGAGCGGCAGCGTCGTCGCGCCAGGGTGGCGTACCGTACATAGCGCCGTGCAGCAGAGCCAACCGGTCGAACGTCACGTCGCTCACAGGAAGCAATTTCGCAATTTTCCTCCTTGACTTTGTCATCTTCGCTTTGCTATTCGCCCCGGCGAAATAGAATTTTCCCAGACCGCTCTCCGGCGCGCTCACGACGACGACGTCGAGATGGAGTGGCGACAGAGGCGGCGGTCGCCTCCTCCTCCTCCTCCTCCTCGAGTGCAACCTTTATATCGACGTGTCTTCGAAGAATTTCCAGAATCGCTTCTCCCGTGGGAAGCTTCCCTCCGGCGTCTTGAGTATGTTTGTGAGTGTGTGGGTGTTTACGAGCGCACCGGGTGCACGGACGTCTACGCACTTTTGCGAGAGGATGTTTCTTTTCTCTCGTAAGCAAGACCACGCTCGATATATCACGGTAGAAAAATATCGCTGTGGAGTTTAAAACGGCTCTCAGGTTCTCAGATCCGGATGGCATCGAATTTTTGGATCTTCGAATTTTTTTTTTATATTGAACACAGAATTCCAAAGTGTACGGCACGGTTTTTAACCAGTCGGCAGGACAAAACGCACGCATGACGTCCTCGTAGCCCGAGGGTATTACGTCTGCTATGGTATGAGAGAATGAGAGAGAAGGCGAGAGCTCGCAAAACAGACGTCAGTTATTTCGGTTAAAGTACGAAAAAATCCGAACGTACAACAAATATAAATGCGAGACGGGATTATTTCTCTCCTATCCTTCGTGGGCTATCGCAATACAAAATTCAGCAGTTGTCCGAAAATGTAAGATATTAATTTGCTTATTAAGCAGTCACGACGGACGATTTTTTTTCCGACATTTTTTCGCTAAGGAAAGACCGATTTTCGAGTTGGTGGAAAAATTGGCCGGTCACTAATGGTCGTCTTATTAAAATCGGGCTGAATTTTGCTCGACGTACAACAAACCGATGCATTTCTATCGAGATTAATAGAATTTAGACGAAATTGCTCGCCGCTGTGTGTGAGACGTACGCCGGGGGAGTTGAGAAAATCGGCGTGAATCATATAATTGTTTGATGCCCGTCTAACGGCCTATACAGACCCTCTGACACGTTCTTGCCGAGCCCCGAGAAGACGACCCTTGTATTTGTCCGGGAGGAAAGGATCACCGCGAAACGCCCTTAACTACGGCATACCATCGACGGTGTGTACCACCCCGGTAATCTCCGTGACATCAAACATTTTGCACGATCAAACCAAGGGGGGAGATGATGTCCATGCTGACACAATGATAAAGTACACTGATATCAAGAGAGAGAAAGAGGGACTCGGTCTTCGAAAATCAAGCTTACGCACAGTTTATGCTTAAGGCAGTGTCTTATAAAATGAATTTCTTAGGAATTTGCTGCATGAGGATCGGATTACATATCGATCGAAGTACTACTTGCTAATTACTTGCGCAATTAGAAAAGGATGGCCGTTTAAAACGGGAGACGCTTGAAGTTCGTTTAAAGATGACGCCTTCAACATAGTTTCCTTATAGCACACTGATGTTCGAATTTCTGATTTCAAACTCTATTTAGGATCTTAATGAAAAAGTATTTTGTAAGACGTTGAAGAGCAATCTACGGATATTACGCGAAAGAAGAAGAAAGTCAATTTGATAAATCATTAGACAGTATCGTTAGTTGTCGATTCGATGGCAAGTGTCGTCTCTGCGTTGTTTATCGTTTCGTCAAATTGACATATTTGTCGGAGAATATTGGAAAATGCTCCTTTTGTGCGACATGACGGACGTTTCGTGTCTTCGGCTCTGTCCGAACGGAAATTGATCACATTCGAGACGGAAATTTCTTTTTCCGAGATATCCGGAACGCCGTGGGGAAAGGTTCGCGAGGAAGCGCGCCTTTCTGAGGCTTTCACAGTTATTATCATCGAGATACTTGTCGTTTAAGAGATCGGAATCAGACTCGAGGCGAGTCGTTCCGGCGCCCTGGGTCACAAAAGTGCGCATTGACGATTTTTCTCTTCGTTATTACCTACGTTAAAGATCACAATTTTTCTTTAATTGCAAGTGCAATATATATGTAATTAATGTATATGTAACTAAAATATTTGATAGTTAAAGTACAATGAGTCAGGTGCAATCAGCACTAATTTTACAGCGCCGTGATAATTTTAACAAATGAAAAAAAATAAATACGATGACAAGCATGTTATTTTCTTAAGAATGCTGCAGCGTCGTGAAAACGATGTCTTTTATTGTTTCCAACCCAGTGGCGCCTCGTACCTTAACCCAGCCCTGATCAGACTGACATGTGCGCCAAAGCGGCGATTGTTTGCCGAGTGGTAAAAGCATCAGTTTTCTGTTTGTCCATCTTCCAGGTACGATGTCGTGCCTTTTCTCACACGATGGACTTTATATTTCGATATAAAAATTAAAAGTACAACAAGGCGTGTGTATGAATGTATGTGAATGCAAAAGAATTTGTTGTTCATCGCTGCTCTTCATTTCAATTGATAAACTGATATCAAAGGAGCGCGCATATAATTAATGTATATCAGTCCTAATTGTGAAAAAATGGTCAGAATTACGAAGAAGAAAAAAACAAATTCGATATATCAGCGATTTGACTACGATAGAATTTATATTTCAACGTATTACTTGGTTTCTCACTGGTGTTAACACACAATCGCTTTCTGAGGCGAGAATCTCTTTGACCCGACCCCAAGGATGTATTCGTTCGTCACGGGTCTCACCCTTCGTGCCAACCTCGGTAGGTTGATCATTTTCCTCTGACAATCTTCCTACCGAGTGACCAATGTACACAGAATGAATGTGCAGACACAGACATACAGTTCGGACATTATATCAGTGTGTCACGGAACGTAGTGGCTGAACGGCAAAGTAATCGAAAGATATGTGATTTCAAGCACTGAACTCGACGATGTCATACATAAAGAATGTAATTTATCTACGCTACTATTTTCTAATTCAACGATCGTTAAAATTTGTTGGGTCAAAAAACGGGCTGTTCCCGAAGAAACAAAGAATAAAATGAAATACTTCGCGTTACTGGCAGGCGAATTATTTTTTCATTTCGATAAAATTGTAATTTTTTCGCGACGAGAAATCGATCGTTACGGGCATCCAGATGTCATGCTGTGCAATTGGACGCGAACTTTCATCGGAATTTCTCTCCTCGCGACCAGGAATGTTCTCCTCCCCCTTCTTTTACGTCGCCACGGAACAGAGTTCACGGACGAAAGGAGCATAATTACTTTCCCGAAGGAATTAGAGGAAAGAGAGAAGTAGACAGACAGGAAGAGAAAGGGAGAGAAACGCGCCTCTCAATCCGCGAGGACTCGCGAGAGCCTTCCCATTCACGGTGACGGAGGATCAGCCTCGGAAAAGTACCTTATACCGGGTGCTCGCGGTACCTAATTCCCCGGGAGTTCTTTGATACGCCGCACGGCCCCGTCAGCTAGGTCCCGCACAAAGAAAGAAATAAATATCACCCGGTAATCTCGGATCCACGATGTGGGACACATCCTCGCAAGGTTCGCGATAATTCGACCCGACGAGAAGATCGCGTCCTCACTGCGAGACTCGTAGACGCTTAAATTCCGTATCAAAAGTAGCACCGACACGGTAAGACCCGCGGACGGTGCAACGCGAGAAAACGTGAAGACGATTGTTGTTGTAACGATCGAAGAGGGAACATCGCATTCGCGGTTTTCCGCATCGGATTTCGCACTTCACCTGTTACTTTTATCAGGGGAATGTGAAGTAAGGCGTTGAGAGAAGAGAGGCTTAATAAGAACGAAACAATTTTCATTGAGATATTTATAAAAAACAACAGAAACGCAAGTTATCTGACGCGATATCAACCTATTCACAAAATTGCATCTAATTTATTTGCGAATTCATTCGAACTTGCGACACATGTAGCTTCTGCTACTGTTCGTCGCAAACAAACACGTTGACTTGTCTCTCTAATGTTCTTTCGTCTTATCCCGCGACCCTAAACTGTATTCTTCTATCTCGTCAAAATAGTTAATTCTCTGTAACAGATTTCTTCACGTTTTTGAAAAGAAAAATTGCACAACAGGTGAATAGTAAACATTGACTGCGGAATATAAGTTAATGATTAAATTTCAATCATCTGAATTATTATCTGAAAAATGTCTGATTATTAAAAAAAATTGCACACTTCAGACATATTTCACCCCGCGGATTTGGAGGGATTTTTTTACAAATGTCGAATTATCTTTCGAAGTTTTCCACTCGCGTCTCGTTAGATTGCGAAACAATTCTGATTGCGCGAGCTAGCGATTGCTGTGTCCACAGAGCCTCGCTCGTTTCACGTTGACGTCCGAAGTCGCCATTTCCGAGGTATCAAACGCAGACCTCGGTCCTGGAAACAAAGTCGGGCCTTTTTGATCGTTCGTTTATCCGGCGCGCGTATTCCCTTATTTTCCGGCTGGACCGTTCTCGCGAGAGAGAGAGAGAGAGAGAGAGACCTTTCCCGCATGCGAAACGAGTGTCTTCTCCGTCCGCTCGCTCGTTCGTTCGTTTATGCATTTCCGCTCGGCTGGCTCGCATCGACCCCGCTGTCGTTCGTTTCCAGTCCTCCTTCAAAGGAAACCGCAACGCGGAAACGGTCAGTGTTGTCTAATGATGTGGTCGAACTGTTCTCGACGACAAGCCGCGAAACGACGATGCTCGATTGTCGTTGTTCACGCCGCGTCCGCGATCAACGCGGAAGCGATGATTCGTCATGATGCTGGATCGTCGTATTCGGTTAGATTGCAATAAATTCGGTTAGATTGCAGGTCATTGGGTCGTGATGGCTTGCTTATTGGTGATTCATAATTCCAATCGACGAACGAAATTCTAGTACACTAATAAATTGACATTTCGTTTAGTTTAATGATCCAATTCCACCGAGCTTGGTTCATTTCGTTAATTGATATTCGATCGGAGATTGAGTCAATTATCCCCGTTTCTATTAACGTCTCGATTAAATCTTAATCTGAATTTTTGTCTGGAAAGAATTTAAACTCGAATTAAGGTTTAACCAACGTTTTGATAGAAACGGATATTCGGAGATCAATACGAGTCAAACACGCGGAATAATGACGCGGAAAATCTTTTTCGGTTTTCCTAACAGATGAGAGTAGGAATGCTTTGATCTATGTTACCTTCCAACTGACTAGTAGTGACTTCTAATTTATCTATGTTTGATTCTTAATTAATTAATTATATATATATCAAACTTGTCCATTTTCCAAGTTCACTGAAGTTGTTCGTTGCGATTTGTGGTCTCGAGTGATACAAATTATTCCTACTGATATACTCGTACAATAATCACACACATACATGAAAGATAACGTGCCAACCGTAACAAATATCTCAAACGTCAAAGTTTACTAAATAGAATCGTATAATAAAAATGCGAATACGCCTAAAACACACAGCGTCGTAACTCTTTTGATACACTGTCACTCACACGTGGACTTTTAAGCGTCTGAAAATCAAGAGACGCAAGCAACATTCAAGACAATTTTTACATGTGTTTGCTAACGAACTAACGATATTTCTGAATAGGCATCACATACTACAAGAAGAACTATTAAATATATCGCCTTGGGTACAAAGCCGCGAGTCTTTTGCAAATGTAATTCCTAAACTGACAGGGACCGCGATGCGGCGGTCATAAATCGACTCGCAATCTTCGATTTCAGACTCTGGTAACGACATAAAGGATGGCGTGGAAATAGCGCTGATCCTCTCGTCTTCACTGGGCTGTCGAGACGACTTGAAGAAATCGTAAGCGTCAAAGGAGTTGTTAAACTTGCAAGCGCGCGGCGGACTGTGTCGGAACTGGAGAAAATGTTTTTGCAAGATTAATTGACGGTTAACTAACGATTGACTGTTTATTGACAATTGACCCACAGACTTATCGGATGTTAATAGTCTGTTCTTTTTAGCTGAAAATAATAGAGATTTTCTTGAATGAGACAACAACATTTTTACTCAAACAAATAATATCTCGTATACGTTTCTATAAGACATATTTGAGTGAAATAAGTGGAAATACTAAATCTAAAGAAACCTTTTCCTCTATGTGCAGCGAGTTCAGCTAAAAGGAAGAGATCATAAGAAAACTTCAGATTTCACGATGAAAGAAGTCAAATTTCCAAGTCGAAAAAACTCATAGATGCGTACGTAACAGCGCGCGTCTCTCACCGCCCTCAAACCGACCTTCCGCATCTCCCTCAGTTTCATTTTGACCCTTCTCTCGCAAAGCACCAGATTCTTCGTGAGGTCCCTGATGACGTCATTTATCCTTCGATCAAGCGAGTCGTCGGTGCAGCAGCTACTGTCCGAGCTGAAATCGAAGGTACGCGATGATCCGCGAAGTTCTCTTTCTTTCACGCGGCGTTGCTTTCTTTTATGCTGCGATTTGCCACCGTCGAGGAAGCTGTACTGAGGTTGAAGATCGTTCAGCGACGAATTGACGAACACACCTGAGTCTATCGAGCCGATGCACCGCGACGATTTCGACGTCTCGAACGTGGAATCGGCCGCGTATCGTTGCTCGAGATGAACGCGCGATTCTTTCTCTTCCTCGTTGCTCTCGCCGAGAAGATACTCGTAAGCCTTATCATCTGCCATTTCTTGGCTCTCAAATATGTCGTACGACTCGTTAGCCGTTTCCGATAGAAATTTATTCGACGAAGTGTATTCTCTCGCCGACGTGTCGTATTGCGCAATACGTTGTACCTCGTCGTGTGACTGATCGAAGTTCAAGTTTGATGAAGAATGATAGTTGCTTGCATGAAAATAATCGACATTTGAACGTGAATTCAAATACGAATCATCAGGGGTCGCGCTCCGATCTCCGTCTTTGTTCTCTCTTAAAGAGACGAAGCTCGGGAATTGCGTGCAGGAGTGATACATCGAAAACGTAGAATTTCTGTTCGAAAGTTCGCTCGTGGTGTCAGCCCACATCGTATCGAGACACGGCGGCGATTCCACGATCGTGATCGACGTTGTGTCTTCCGTCGAAGCCGATCGGTAAAACTGACCATCGTTTTCTAGATCGATACTTTTTTGGGAAACCGTGAGAAAATCCTCCGTGTCTTTTTCGCTCTTGGCCGTGGGATCATCGAAGTCTCTGTCAATCCTCTTTTTAATGTCATTCAGGATAGCTATCTCGCCCACCTTCTCGTCGACGGTCATCTTGCAGTAACTTGATCTTTCAAAGTTAACGAAGTCTTCCGTGTTCTCGCCATCGCTTGTAGTTACAAAAATATTCCTCAGATTGACTTCATCGAAAGGCCGATCCTTGACCGAAAATCCCTCGTCGTCGTTCTGCGTCAAGTCCAGGTTGGAAGAGAACTGTCTGACGAGGCAATGTTTCGCTCTCTTTTTATAAGAAGTCCTGAGAGTTTCTTCATCCGAAGGACGAAGCGTTTCTTCTAACGTCAACGTTCGAATAAAATCATGTACGAAAACATTGTCCGCATTTGAACTTCCGCGGGGACTCATCGTGGAAACAGTATTCTTGTCATCAGAGAAGACCGGAATGCCATCATTGATATCATTTTTATGATCATCCACCGATCCTCCGATAATCTTGTCTTCAACTGTGTCGACTTCATCCGAGTTTACATCTTCCTTCGAATTTGCTTTCGCGTCGTCGCGTGCCGACGAAAAGTACCTCTCGCAACTTTCCGGATCGTCTCGCGAGTTCTTCTCGCTGTAACAAGTCTCCCTCAATGCCGTCGTTATTTCTTCTATCTGCCGCTTTACTGCCGTAAATTTGTTGATGTACTCGGCATGCTTGTTCTTTGGAAACCGAATGGACAGTCTCGATTCTTCGTTACGTTTCGCTCTGTCCGAACTAAGGATATCGGGGCGAAAGTCCGCGATGGATGACCTGCACGTCGGCTCATCGCCGTCGCGTTCACGACAAAGACATCCTCCGCTCGTCGATTTTTTCTGTCGCGAACTCTTGCTCCTTTTGCTCGAGGTCTGAATTTGCGCGTCTTTCTTGTTCAAGGTCTGAACTTGCGCGTCTTTCAAGATCCGACAAGACCAACCAGGCTTTTTGCCATATTTTACCATGGTATAATTATGAGGATCGGACGTGAAAGAGCGAACGTCGACTGTATTGCTTTGCGAAAAGCTCGGTACATCGCCACCGTCTTTTTCTTTGATACGTACGTACAATTGATCATCATCATGGTGGCTTTTTTGAGATCGATTGAGTTTAGAGATCTCTGTTGATTTCGAACAATCGACCGTTTGCTGATCCGCGCGTTCTTTAAGAGATAAGCTTGCGGTTGGCCGCGCGACCCAATGCTTGCATGCAGTTATCAGTAATCTGATATCGTCGCATGAAAGTGTTATTAAAATATATTTAGAAAATTAAAACACGACGAACAGCCCTACGAGAGCTAACGTATGCATTATTTATTGCATTCATTAATGAGAGAGAGAGAAGAAAGAGAGAGAAGCTTCGATATTTTTAACATGTTAAACATTGTTAGCTCCAATTTTCAGCTGAAGTTATATTTTCTGAAATCTTAATTGTAATTTGTTAAAAGAATTAGAGGTGGAGCAATGGAGTAATATTATAAAGAATGAATATTATACAAGATTTGAAACATTGAGAAAACGTTTAATATATTAAAAATAATACTAAAGTTTCCTTGATGAAACGATAAATAATAATTCAACGATCGCAACTGAGTTTGCTCTTGCAGGCCTGTTAAAGTTTCTTATGATTGAAAATAATGAGAATATTTTCTAATTTTTTGCAACTGCGAAGATCACTTTAAATTCTATAGAAGTGAGGTTCACCTGCGAAAGCGTCTTTTAAAGTTTCGTAACGCGCTGCACAAGTAGTAATCATCGAAGTCGCCGACATTTTTCGCACGAGTACTCAAGCCGATGGAATAGATCATGGGTGTTTCCGGCACGAAACGGCTTTTACCGCGTTGCACCGAGACCCATTTCTCGTTGTCCCCGCGTCGATTATCGCCAAGATACCTTATCAAGAATTCCGGACGCCAATTTCGACGCGCTCGCATGCGTGGTGCGAAATCGTCGGCGTGCTGGAAGTCGCTCTTCAGCTGGTCGATCACGAGCGCCGACGTGGTAGTTACTCTGAGCCTCTTACGCGGTGATTTACGGAACCGATATCGCATGTCTTGGCAAAATCTGTTTTCGCTCCTGCGGGTTTATGCAAACGATCGTTTCGTAATCAGCCGGCGAAAGTACGTTATGATTTTAACTTTCAATCCTGAGATCTCCCATGCAGTCTTGAAAGATTACATTTTAAGAATTTTACATAGAAAAAAGTGCTAGATTCAAATCAATAATTACTCCAATACTCCTTAACGAATTTTTATTCGAATAATTTACTTGGAAAATATCTATTATCTGGGTCAAGTAGATATTGCTTCATCCATATAAAAATATTTCCTAAGAAGTATTGAAATAATTATTTACTTGAATTTAGTGCTTTTTCTCTGTGTAGATATATAAATCTTTAGATCTCCGAATTGTTCAAGTATTTACAAATCTTTAGATATATGAATTTGTCAGAGATTCAATTCGCAAAATCCTTAGATCCGTAGATTGGGTCATTCGGTAGCCGAGTTATTCAATTTTTTTTTAATTTTCGGCATCAAAATATTTAATGACATCTTTGGGTTTTTGTATCCAGAAAGAGTTTCCAATTAAATTATTAATTTTTAACATGAAGATTGATTAGTATTTTGCAATTAAATAGACTTACATAAATGTGGTATCGAAGGAACTTGAAATTGGATATTCATCTTTGATATTTCCAAAATCCATGATACGTTCATCAAGTATATAACTTTCAATTTATAAGCGCTGATAAGGTTTTTGTTCTTTTTTTTCAAATAATGGGACATTTGTATCTTCTTTGTGTTATAATATCGCAGTCACATTATACCAATAGAATCTTTATGCGGCTCGTCTCCTTCACTAAATGAGAAACGATAATAGTCAATGTTCCAGAAATAAGAGAACTTGGAAAATTGAAGAAATAAAAAAGTAACAGAAATTAAGAGGAAAACGTTTTCGGTAACGTTACAAAGTATAATAGACTAACGTAGGAAGCATACATCTTTTCAAAAATATAAAAGACACGGTAAAAATACAGATTTGATATAAACGTGATTATAGCCTAGTTGAAAGAAAGACATGCGATAAAAATATAATAACTTGCTCACGAGTTCTATCCAATTTTATATCTGCCTTTTCTCAGGTGTGATACAATCCGTTATCTTTTCAGTCCACCAAAATACGACGGCCGACGCCGAAATAGATTGAACTTTAATCGTTACAAGTGCGAGACACTCGGCGTATATCATTTGATACGTTCACAGGTTAGGACGCTCCCCGTAAGCACGAGACCATTGCTCGACGCTGATATCGACCGCCGACTTGCTCTATGCAAATTTCACGAAACTGAGATTTGGAATACGACGTGATGACGGCAAAAGAGAGATGAAACGGCGCGGTCTACCAAACTTGTACGTTGTTATATCTAAACCATTTAATTATACGTGCCGCAGACCGTTGATGTTTTGGAAAACATCGATACCTATCGATAAACATCACAAGACGAAAAAAATGCACATCTATCTCTAAAATTCCGTCAATTTTTATTATATATTAATTTTCAACATGGCTTTTTCACCACTGATCGGTCTAATTACGACGATTTAAAGTCGAATTCAAGTATTACTTGCTCCGTCTTGCTAAAATAGAAATGATTAATTTTTCGATTACCGTTGACAACAACGAATTACATAGCTCGAAGTTAATGTGGCAATTTTGCAGGTTACTCATCGATTAGTTTGAGCTTCGTAAGACACCCTTACAGACGCGAAAAGTATACAAACTGCATTCTGCGTCAGGCATAATAATCGTTAACTTCACAAACGTCCGTTTCTATCGCCACTGCAAAATAAAGAGTTAAATTGAATAGCGTAATCGACGTCTCATTAGAGAGCGCGATCGAGGGCGGCGTTCCGCGATGGGGGTGAGAGCGTACAGGCTGCTATGAAATTCTCTATGCGACCGTCGGACGGCCGTCGTAGTGTTAAGTCATGTGTAACGGAATGCTTCATCACATAGCCGAGCTAGTTAGTCTAGGCATTTAATAAAGGCCGTCACTAGCGATCTGCCTCCTCCGTGCGCGATACATTATTGCGCACGGCGTACCGTTTCCACGAAGCCCGGCAACTTTAACGTCATACGCGAACTAATTGGAGAGTTTTTTAATCTATCCCCTTACGTTCGGAAAATGGTCCATGAAAAATCCAGGCATATTTCCAGTTTCCAATTTAATTCCACGACCTACCCGAATATCGAAACGTGTACTTGGTGTAAATTTTTTTTCACGGACATAACGATTTATTGATACTTCTTCTCACATTTTACATATATCGTAATTGCTAAACAAGAGCCGCTTTAACAGCTATATAAAGATTAATATTAATTTAATATTTACATAAAAACGTTAATGTAAATTTATATTTATGGATGAAACATAGTTTCATTGTAAAATATTTACAAATAAGATAGAAACGAGAAAAATCTAAAGTTCAGGCGGTTCTCACGATACCAATTTTGTTCCCGTTGATCAGCTCTTAATTTCAACTCAACCCTTTGTTTCTTTTTAAGATAAATTACTGGATTGAGGACAAACTTCCCAAAGGTAATCTGTAGAAATTGGTTAATTAGATCAACCGAACTGCGAGTATTTGTTCAATTCCGGATGCGATTCGGTTTGCCCCGATATTTCAAGAGATGGAACCTTAGGGTGCATTCGCGTGGCTCGCTAAACGTTCGCTTTCGTGTCAGGTTCGTTGCTTCGTCGGCCTTCCCGCCCTTGCCCTCCGACTCTTGTTACCGCTACCCTCCTTCCTTCCTCACTTTTAACCGTGCTTCACCTCCTCTTCCGAGCACTTGTTGCATGCCCGTCCACCCTCGAGAGATCGAGAGATCGTCACTCCCGAGATGTCAGTCATGGAAAACTGGCCCAAATTAGCTCGCGATTTTTCCTCACTTTCCGAGCATCTTTTCGATTATGCGCGATACAAGTTAAAAAATATGACATTTTTTAACGTTTAGTGTGACGGTCGCTTGGAAAGGATAATTTCTTATGGGAGATAAGTGAAACTCAGAATTAGGTAGTCATATGTGCAGTTAGAATGACTAAAAGTGGCCGTCTACCACTCACTCAATATTAGACACCGTCTAATATTATATTGGGCGGACGTAACTCGGACAATTATATTTGTCGCTAAATGCGATTGTCTGGCTCTGATGGCCGGAATGAAATGAGAGAGACTTACATATTAAGTGAGCAGATAAATCAAACGATCGCTCATATTGTATTCTGTCATATACAGCTTAGAAACAACGGCAGTTTCTGTGGCGCAATGAGGCGCAAACAGTGAAAATTACATAGAGGTGAAATTTTCGAATAGAATTTCCTCCAAATTTTAAACGCAACGTTAACAACTTAATTAATATATTGCACGCTGTGATTATGATAATATTACCGTAGCTTATTAAATTACGCAGGAGGTATAATTAGTTGTATCTAGAAAAATTGGTTACACAGCCAATAGAGAATCTATGAAATGAAGTAAAAGATATATGCATCTCGAATTACATTTCTTTATTAATTTCAACATCAGAGTTAATTAAGCTATACAACCAATGGAAATCGGCAGTCAACGACGAGTTAATATAGTTTGACGGTTCCTGATGGAACCCCGCGGACTTTCACTCCATCGAGCCGACCTGAAAAATTTTTCGTTTTGCGAAATAACATCTCGTACACCGGCCGTCCGTCCGATCGTTATCAGAACTCGCGGCCGATTCGAGCAGGCACGCGAAAACACGTGTACGTGCGAGAGGAGCGTGCGCATAAACGCAACGCGGGTTGGCCGCGATGAAATTACTAACGTAAATACCAACGTGTACGTGCGGAGATTGGTTTCGATTAGTGCAATCTGGGTTACAGTCGAAGCTTTGCACGCGCGACAATTGTTCAGACCACTTTTAATAGCGTCACTCTCTTTCTTGCGTACGCGCTTTGAATGCCATTTCGAATGGCACTCTGCAATCGTCGAGAAAGGATTGTCAAAATACCACTTCTAATTGCAAGGACTAAATATTACGAAGAAAAGAATCGGAATCACATGTTATTTGATCGTTTGCAGTGAAAAAAAAAATCTTATGAAAAGTTTCAAATCACGAAAATTCTTTTTTTTTATCGTTTGACATAATTGCCATATTTGTAATAAAGTATCGAAAGAGAGTAGTATCTTGACGCAAAAGAATCTCCACTCTAATGTCAATTCAAAGTCAATCGTGTCTCGAGCTTCTGTTCCGATTTCCTGGTAGAGAAGGGAAATGGGTGAGGAAAGTGTGCTTTGCGGTCGACGATAATGCGTTTCCCGGTAAGTTATCGAACCATTCGCAAGCTGCGTGCACGCGTGTGCATCCTTACGATGGAATAATCTAAGCGAATGACCACGATAATTTCGTCGAGGAAAATTCGGCTCGAAATTGACCGACGAGAAAGTGGTTAAGGAATGAATTCGATAATGACCAAGATGTAGTCGGGATTGATTTTGTCAAATTCTCACGCAAAGATACAGCTATTACTTTCTTCCGATACTCAATTACAATTATGATAATATCCAATAATAAAAAATTAAGTATAACGGTATGCATACAAGGCAATCTGTGCGTCTAATTGGAGATACAGTCAATACTCTCTATGCCTCCAATCTTTCTGAATGAGATATCTTCTGGGAACTATCGAAATGCTCCCACGTGTCATAGCGCGGGCAATAACGTCGATGGGAAAGGGCGTTCCCGACGAAAAAGGAAACGTCACGTAACAGTGCGAATAGTCGTCCGCCTACTCGCGGGTAGGATAATGTCGAGAGTGGGATGAAGTGCGACGTTGGGGTGCCGAGCATGGGAGCGCGTTCGGGGGTGCTTTTTTTCCGCCGGTGCCACCCGATGCAACGGTCCATTAGACCCTGTTTTGATGCCTCGGCGTGGCGTCATCGAGAACTTTGAGTAACGAGCCGACACCCTCCGATAATAATTTATTAAGGTCGCGTGGCGACGACGACGAAGGCTGCAATTTCGCGATTTAATGTACAGGAGAGTCGCGCGCTCTCATCCGCAGTCCTTTAACGCAGATGGGATTAACCGATTTATGTCCAGAGAACGTTTTTTGACACGCATTCAACAATTCGTGCCACGAAACTTCGTCGACCAGAGTTTCCATTAGTTTCTCCTTTCTTTCTCTTTTCCTCGGGAAAAAAGGTTGCGAGTACTTCAACTATCTCAAAATTGTTTTAAACACGCGCTTCTCGCGCGTATATAGACTATTCTACTTCATTAATTTAACCCTCGAATGACATCGATGCTTCTGCGATGGTGAAGCGTAGAGTGTTGTGATTTCGTTCAGATATTTTACGTATCTTGTTTACTTTTAGATATTTTCTAACTTATTGCGAGAATAAAAGGCGCTTAGTCTACAAAATAAGTTGAAAAAAATATTTCTATCAGCTGGAACCCTGTTATTCGAGGGTCGAATTCCAAACCCGTACACTACGAATGCGCGTGAAAAAAATCCATCGACACGTTTTTCCTCACGGCTCATCGTCCCACTGCACGAGTCGAAGTTACATTTACGTCGTGCTCGCACCGCCGATATCTGAAATAACTCGCTCCTTATCGGGGATCTTCTGCCGGCAAGGCCGGAATAATGAACGACTGAAAATTCCGAGTAAATCTTAATGCCTTTTCATCGAATAAACGTGATGCGATAGTCGAGCTATGCAATTTTCATCGTCTCGGATATATCATACGATATCGTCCATCGGCGAAACCGCCGGTTTCTAACCAGTAACTAACAGTACAATCGCGTCGCGTTGCTTTCGCGGGGGGATGGAAGAAGAGGGTAGAGAGAAAAGTCACTTTCCCGTCGGGGCACGTAAAATTGTCCGAGCGGCAATTCAGATAAGGCGTCCAGCCGGTATCAATTACAGGGGGTTCACACTTGAATCGCGTCGAACGCCGCCTGCTCTCGGCCTCTTCGATCACTATTGCTCTCCTTCTCGGTGGCACGCCTAATTGCTAATTATTACGATGTAATTGCTCGGCATTATGCCTCGCGTTACCGCATGCACGCGGGGGGCGGACTACATTATTCGCGCTTACACCTCGCGATCGCGCTTCAGTGGCGGGCATTAGTCGCGGAGACGAATTAACATTCGCGGACGGTTAGTTCAGGGCTTTTCTCGTGCGGATCGATGATTCCCCGCGAGAGAAACGCGATGTAAGATCTCGACGGGGATAAAGTTAATCTCGTATTGCGTAGTGGCGAGGTGAATTAAGCCGGATAGAATTCCGATACGGAGACACGAGTAATGAAATACAAAAATATTCGCGCGATATAATCAGCCGGGAGAGTTACCTCCAAATATCTTGATTTTTATACTGACCTGATTTTAATTCTAATTTTATCGAACGTAGCAAAGATCAATCGTGGGAAAAATGAACAATTAAAATACAGTTCGCTCTCTCTTTCGTAACTTATCACACCGCAATGCACACGACACATACGTCTTTACTGACTAACATAATAATCACGCTGGGAAATAAATGGTCGCAATTTGCATTAAGGCCCAACTCGCGCGAGTTTCCCTAATAACATAAACGTCGATAAGAGCAAGGTTTTCCTATGACGAACGTAACCAGATGCAAATGCGGTCGATTAGTATCGTGTTGGCGGCACGGCCGAGCGAGCGTTTCAATTAGCGATTTCTCGCGAAATCGCAGCGCATTACCGCCATTTCGCGGCCGCCGAAGTTCGTCTAATCTGCATGCACGCGGGGGCGGACTACATTATTCGCGCTTGCACTTCTGGCTCGCGCACCGTGATTTATCGAGCGGCGCGATGAAGATAAAGAGGGAAAAAAATCACATTTCTTTCATTCTATGTCAGCGCATTCAGCGTCGAATTTAGAGCTATTTTCGGTCTTTTCCATTATACCCCAGCGTGATATTTAACAATCGGTCTCCAAGAACGCGATAAACAAGGAAAAATGAGAAGTATAAATTAAGAAAGAAAATTAACTGAAATAAAATATAATATTATACGACGTATAAAATGTGAGGTAAAAAAGCTTGGAGTTAGTAGAAGTTACACGTTGAGGACTGAATTTGCACGGAGCGCTTACATGAATTTCCGCAACAAGTCTGCGACTGATCGCATGACAGGGAACCTTAGACCGACCGATGCGCAAACCAATGAAGGTTCGTATGTCACTCTGTATACATTTGTCGGTATCAAGTATCACGGACTTCCATGGAATCAATCCTCCTTCGATTTTCGGATTACCCTAACGCATAATGCATCCATAATGCAACTATGTAAATCGGCATGTAATGTAGGAGATTAACTTGAATTTACTTAATATTGTTACAAGATATCGAATTTTAACTCTCTTCTCCTTTTGGGAGATATAAGTATGTGCAAAACGTGACTCACTAAAAATTCATGCTTTAATTAAATTATCGACGCCTTTCGCGCCAAAAATATTTCGATCTACTGAAATTAAATAAATAAGTGATATTAAAAATGTAACAGCGAACGTGCGTTTACATAAATAACTTTTCATCGTTTCTTGTCATTTTATCTAAGAAACAATTCCCCGTTATGTAGAAGTTACTCAGAAAATCGCGATGAACGAGTATATTTACTCGTAACCGCAAGCGATTGTAAATACAGATTACGGAGATTAAAGGATTATTACACCGACAATACTCGACGCACCTCTTGGCATCACCATAGCCGATGATACGGCGGCATCATCATCGGGCCCATCATCGGGGACGCTTTTCAATCGCAAGGGAAACGCGGCCCCCCATTGTTTCGTGCAGGCATTCACGGGTCTTCTCCCGATAGTCTTCATGGGTTCCCATAGCAGCCGCGGCGCTCCTGTGGGAACCCGCTCCTCTCGCCGGCAATTCCTGTGGGAAATATCCTCGCCCCTCTTCCTCCCCCGTGCAACGGATCTACGCCGGGGCTTCATGGCGTGCAAATTGGTTTACATGGCTGGCGCTCGCTCGCGCTTCGGTCCCCCATAAAAATCCGATGACTCGAGTTTATCCGTTTCACGTTGCGCGACACGTGCACCGGGCCGCGTATCGCCGCGTCCGTAAATTTCGTAGAATTAATTCGCCGACTCGGCGCTTCTCTGATTCACGAGGCGATGCACCGCGGTTTAATAATCCGCCATGATTTTATGAGAATTTACCGTGCCGTTATATATATAGAGGTGCATTTACATATTAATCTTATTTCGTACGGTGTATTAATGTTTTTTCTTTTATTTTTAAGAGGCTACTCAACGTCACGCAAAATTTGAGTATTTTTCATCCTCCCTCCCTCTTCGCCACATTTTGTCACCGAACATTTGGACCCTCTCCCAATATTAAGTGACATATGGAATTACTCCCCCCCCCTCTTTTTCTTCTACATTATTATATTGTTTAGATTTAGTCTGTCAAAAAACAAGTACCATGACGTTCCATGGCCGCTATTCCTCTCTTCTCGTGGTGTGACATAACTATTGAATGACCTCTTAATAAGAAAATTATGTCGTAAAAGTACGCAGGTATATAATTATTGCTATATCATTCCGCTTCAGACATGCTGTGGGGTTTTGAATTCCAGCAATCTCGGAAATATCGAGGTCACGTATTTCTGTTATAGAAAAAGCCGTTTTTAGGATTTTATTTGAGGATATATCGCTCTATAACCGCGATAACTTCTATAAACATTTTGGTCTTTCTCTACATAACGTTATCGAAAATTCGATTAGACCGCCGATAATGCATCAACTGGTCGGCACGTGGCCGCAGCGAGATGGCTCATCAACAATATTACATTATCATACTCGCCGGAGTGAGAGTATACAATGATGCCTGCGCCCCTCTAAAGCGGTAACCCTTCCTCCCTTGGGCCTGTTTCACGGCTCGTGAAATTCACTGCTACATATAATGCGAGTCTTCATCTCGCTCATGGTCTTAACTGTAACGCTATTTATCCTCTCTCGCTCGAATAACATCGCCTTTTGCTCGCTTTGTTTTCCCAAGTTTCTGAGAAAATTTCCATACCAAAAAAGAGCAATTTACGTAAACGTCTTTAAAAAATATTACGCACAAAAGTGACAGAAATTAGATAACATAATTACAGAAGTAAAAGAAATTGGACGGTCTAAAATATGACATATCGTTGCTCTATCAAGTACCGGGAAAAGTTCGTGCGGATTCTTAGGTTAGGTTAGAGTTAGCCTAGGTCAGGCTAGCTTTCTCAAATCGAATTTTGAAAAACGCGTCTCTCTCCCTTGTTCGCTCGAGGTTAATCCCGCCAGTAAGCTAAGACAGATCCGAGAAGCACCCCGCCGGTGCCATGATTACTTTTTCGAAGCTGCCGAAACCACGTCCGCCCATCATGTCTCGTCGGCAGCTCCACCCAGAGTTCATTTAACAGTTCACAGGATTCTGCCGGTGATCGTGATCACGAGTGGTCTCTTTCGCAGGCTCCCCGGAGAGCAGGCACGCACGCTCGCAGCGCGGCGTACACACGCCCCGGTGTGTACACGGTGTATTCGCGGTTACCTCATCATGAGAACAACATATGACGGATGGACGCGAGGATAAGAAGGAGAAATGAGGAGCAAGAGCAGGCGGCGGTGATGATGCATAACACAATGCGTTACGGCAGCCAGAAAATTCGCGATGCCGACACGCGTGCGCGGCACGTGTCTAGCCGGATTAACGAAGGGTGCGCGCATTCTACTCTTGTTCCTCTCCTCTCCTCGGTCTTCTGCTCACGAGAGAAATTTGTTGCGAAAGTGTCGGTACGCTGACGAGGGAGGAACAGCCTCGGCGTCGTTACGCCCCCCCCCCCCCCCCCCATCGCGTAAATATTCGTTTAGGGGGTCCTGTTTAGAGTGTATTACTGCAGATCGTTTGTAGAAGACGTTCTTCCTTTCACGAAGGTGGTGATTTTTCTGTCATTTAGAGCGTCACCCCCGTCGCGTTATTTGATTAACATCGTACGATAAAATGATGATGAGAATGGAAAGGTTTTTGTCGGGAAAATGATTAATGACAATACAACTTATCGATTCCTCAAATAGATTAATTCTGAAGTACTGTCCGAGAAATTAAGTCCTAATTTCTTTTAAATAAACAAATTTATAAATTTTAAAAGTAAAACAATTATCGAACACTAATGAATGATTTGTGAGTTATTACACCGATTCAGCCCTCCCGAAACAAATTCACCCGCGCTATTATTACGCTCACTTCGAAGAACACACCGGTTGCCACCGGCGATTACATCGTCGAAATTTGATATCACAACGCTCGGTTGCAGAATCAATAGAAGAAGGAGCAGAAGGAAACATCAAAGGAAAGCAGCCCTCGTCCGCGGGGCATGTCGATTCCGACACGTATCCCCGCGCAAGAGCGCGGCGTCACATTATGTCGGTGTGCAGCAAGACGACAAGTACGGGGCTAGGAACTGACTCACTCTGGACCCACCGTATATTATAGCGTGCAAGAAAGGTATATATACCGGCGGGACGGACACAGTGTGATGGAAGAGTTCACGGAGAGAGAAAGTCCACCGTGGCTTTCGCCACCCCATAAGCAAACAGCGGGACGTGAATTTACAACGAAAAAAGACTCGTCGAGAGAGAGATGGAAAAAGAGCTCTTCCATTTCTCCTGTTTAGAGACCCGGCGATGTTTGATCAGATTGACTGCGAAGCAGCTACGGTGAGGGTTAATTAAAAAGGGGACAGGGCTGATTTGATTACTGTATTTCGGACAGCCGAACGAGTTCGGCGCGTCTCGTCGTGAATTTTCCATTATCAGGGTATCTTGCGTTCCGCGCGTCGTCCTCGGAGATTAGTCGATTAATCAGCGCTTCAGCTGGCAAAGAGAACACGTTTGGGAAAGATGCGACGGCCTTTTTTTCTTCTTACCGGTATGACTTTGAAGCGGCAAATAGGCAGTCCGCGAATTCATGTAAGTTGTGTTAAAGTGCAGAAATTCATTTTAATAAGTCAGAAGAGTCTTCTAAACTTTTTAAAATGACACTTGAAACGAGTGAAAATTCTCTACTCGAAGCGATTGTCACTCTCGGGATTACAAAACAATATTTGTTCAAAATTATTTAATTCAAAATTAGAATGGATTCTTAAGCCATACGAGCGAATGTTTCATCGATTAGAATATTCAATTTCAGATTCAACTTCTTTGGATTCCCTCGATCATTTATATAAAATGAAAGAATTCATTGTGCAATATTACCGCGCATCAATGAAGTCCCATTACTTAGGCACAATGATATCGAAACTTTGGAATTAAACATTTCTGAGTATATTCGTATATCATGACTGCTGCATTCTTACTGGTTCACAGAATAACCAGCAGTAATGATGTACGAACATTCAGGAATGTACGCCTAATTTGAAATTTCCGATATTACTATATCTAGAAAATGGGACTCCATTAATACACGGGATCGTACAAGAATGAAAAGTTTAATTCGATCAAAAATAAAGTCACTCGACTCGGAGAAATGTAGAAATTGCTTGTCCGTGAACTGCGTTGTTTAAAGAGATAAACTTGTTATTAATTGAATCCCCTACAATAATAATTCCAAATTATGTGCAGAGACGTTTTACAAGCTACAGTCGTGAGAACGGCGAAAGGTAGCGCAAATAGGCAGCGGCGGCGACAGTATTCAGCACGTGCAAAGAGTAAACGGGCGAGCACGCACGTGACGCTCGGTAATAAATCGAGGATATTTCAGCAGCGGCCTCCATCGTCGGGGGAGCGATAACGCGGCCAATAGAATAGTCGGTACCTGCCCGATGTCGACCGCGACTATCATGAGTCACCATCGGATTTTTAAGGGAGTCCTCCGTAACAACAATATTCCCGTCATGCGAAGGGACACGCCGATATCGATTTAATAGCGCTCTCTTGTTTATCGCTAATGACTTTGCTAGACCGGATGCAACCGGCAGTAAGAAATCAACTGCCGTTGTCGAGGAATCGAATCACTTTATTTCCGGGGTCTTGTCCAGTTTTTTCGGTGATACACGACTCGGCATATCATGAGCGTGGTATCGGCAAGCCGCCTTCGGGATTTCGATAAAATTAGATTTGGAAAAGATAGAGCGTGTATTTTGTACCGTGCCGTATTGTTCAACGACTATAGGAGATTGATTCTGTTGCCAGATTTGAAAAAATCAAGAAAACATGACAGATTTTGATCTGAAATACCTAAAGAAGTCTAATTTTTCGAATTCTAGATAAGTTAAGCTAATTAAATAATATAAATTATATATACACGCACAATGTATATATTATTGTAAAAAATTAATAAGCATGTATAAATATTATTTTTTCCAAAATAAATGTCCAACGAAATTATTTGCTGCCTGGCTTATTAAGGTTCCAATATGCGTATTTCATTAATCGTAATTTTGCCGGACCCAACGGCAACCGGAGGGTTCGTCGGGCATATTAAAAATCGTCGCTGCGAGCAATTATGGCACGGCACGTGGCCGATTCCCCTGCTCGCCCGATACGTGCACACTCGTGTACTTGCGTAACCAAGCAGCCAGTCGACGACGCATACACAACTGATTGAGCTACAGTTGCGACGCGAGACCGACGTCGGCTTCGCCTTTGCTCGCGATCAATGCGACTTAGATCGTAGGTAATTGACGACAACACTGATTAAGTTCAAGCATCACGATTTCGAAGCAACGAGAGTACTTCAATCCTAAAAAACAGGAAAAAGTTAGATTTTAACGTATAGAACTGCATTTTTGCAGGGAAGTAGCATTCGTACCAAGACTATTATGCTATACACTAATACCAACATTTTTTACAGAAAAATCTGTCGTTTTCATCATAAAGACAAATATATCGTTCCAAATGTCCATGTTAAAATGATGAAATGCGATTTTCTTCCGATGTTTTACTTTCGATTTTTTTTTATATTACATTAAAAAAAGAAATTCTCTGCAAAATAAATTCTTATTCAACATTGACGGTAAATCGTTCCATAGAACGTTTTTTTTAATTTCTTCAGTTTCCTTGAAAAGGCTACGTCTGCCGCTCGCACGGCAGTTTTGACGAAGCGCCGCGGGATATTCTCGCGCGGAGCGGTCGATGCGTATATATACGCGCGTCGCTCCGACAGTTACTTCTCGTAACTTCGTTACTTTCGAGAGCCGCGCACGGGTCGCTAGGTCTGCTTAACCCTATTAACGCGCATACGACGCTTATTTGCAGTATCAAGCCCCGCTCTGTCTCTCCATCTCCGTTTCCCGCCCCCGCCGCTGTCACCTTCCTCCTTCTCCTCTGCGAATTTCTCCCCGTCGCGGGAGTAGCAGCTCTCGTAATTCGAGGTGTACGTGTTAATTGCCGTATTCACAGATCGGCCGGAAGGGTTGCTCGTGCACGCCGACTTCTGAATAGCGAAGCTAAATACTGCGACGTAATTCGTTTAAAGGGAAACGCGACTATATCAAGTGACTATCAGCCGAAGAAAGCCCGGGCGATGACGGTTTGCGCGCCATCAAGACCACACACTCGCGACACCGAGAGGACTTCTGAAGGATCCCCATGTCGCGCTGGGACGTAAAAATATTTCGTGGATATCATCAATCGATTAAAAAAAAATATAATAAAAATTCACGCTCACCAAAGTAATCTCGCTGTTGAAAGAAGGTTCCAGATGGGTTCCTGCGAAAGTTTATAGGAATCTACATGGTTTGTTCCATACGGAAGAAAAAAACTTCATGCGCAGTTCTGGATAAGAGAAATTAATCCGGCGTCAAGTTTCAACGAAGACCCGAAGAATGCGGCAGGGCGAAACGGAAGATCACGCGACTTGCGATCATCGTAAGCAGCGTCGTCGTAACAGGTATCCCATTAGTTAGCGTCCCTCCTCGTCTTCCCCGCGAGTCCGACGGAGAGAGCGAGAAAGAGACGTCGGGGTCCCCATTAGGCGGACGGGGTTTCGGTAGCAGATTGCAGGTTTGCCATTCATGGCGCGCCAGGGGAACTTCTTTATTCTTCGCCTTTCTTTCGGATCCTCCATTGACGAGGGCGCACAATGCCGGGCCGCAACCGGCCTCTAATGAGCGCGTGCCGCTGACAGAAGTACATAGGCATTATGTGTGCACGCCTTCCCCCTTCGTTCTAAGGTTAGTCGACGGATACCTGTGTACCCTAGCAGCGTCTACGCTGCTTCGGATACTTGCGGCAATTTGTATCTTGCAGGAAGACACGTCCGTCGCGATTATAGGTATCGCGCGATAAGGGAGTGGCGATAAAGCGCTGTGTGTATAATTGATCTCGAGCTACCGCGATATCGACTCGAATTTTTGAGTTATTAAGTCTGTCTATCTATGATAACCATCTAACTAATCCGCTTAATTTGCGATAACTGACATGACGAATCCAATAAAGAACACAGTCTTCTTATGTGATATAAACCCGAGGGATCGATTAAGCCTATCCTCATCGGTCCAGTCGTTCTAATTGAATCTTGCCTGTGATCAACTATCACAAAGGTTCAAAAGACAAGATCTTCAGATATCTCTTGGACGTCCTAGGATGTCTTTTGAACATTTGTGCTATGGGTGGTAGTGATGTGGCATAAATATACACGGTTGACCGTAAGCCCGTTGCTTCACGCATGCTTGAGACACGACCCTCTTGATTATTAGAGAAATATCATTATTAATCAAGACGATGTCATTTCGGTTATCTTTTATGTGATTTTAAAATAACTTGTGATAAATGGGGAGAAATTACACGAATAATTGAAGAAAGAATTTCACAGTAAACTTATATTTTAAGAAAACGTGTTGTTCTCGTCAACCGCATACAACAGTGAATGAATAATTAGCGCACCATATTTCTTGGCAAGAAAGAGAGCGAGAATCGCGCAACGAAACGATACGTGGCAAACTGAGCACAAATATAAGTATAACCTCGGCACCCTCGGTGGAAAGGTGCCGGCGGTGCCCTCACAGTTGCAACGTATGCAAACGACGGAATCGTCGGTACGTTGAAAGTTTCGCCGATGAAGGGTCGCGGACCGCACAGATTAAGCCGCGTGTGCAATTACACCGAAACTTGGAATCACTTGGCCGAGCATTATCGAATTAAGTGTCATTATACACCTCGACTCGATAGTTTGCCTCTCCGGGCGTTCGGTACGTTCATTTTGCAAACGCGACAACGCGCGAGTTACCCCGTCCACTCCGAGCGATATACCCTGTGTAATTCAGTGCGATCATTCCGCAACCGTTGTGGCGCGGCGGTCTCTCTCTACCTGCATATCGTCGCCGACACGTTCGACGGCCGCGCCTCGTTCGGCATGAATCACCGATCAACCGTCAGCAATTTCGAAGGGACCTAGAAACTCGTGGCGAGGCAATTACGGGACCGTGTAACGGGTCCCACGAGTTCTCCTGTACGCGTGAAGGACCGATCGCGCCCGACGATAATTACGGCGACATTGGTTCCGGTACAGCGGCTGAAAATGCAAGCGCGGTTGCTCGAAGATAAAAGCAACTCCTCCTTTCTTCCGTATGGTTGAATTCATTCTAACATTTTCCTTCATTTTATCTCCATACATTTTTAAGTCCATAAAAGATGGCGGACATATCTCAAAAAATCAATTCTTTTTAATCTAAATACATATATTATATAGAACAACATCAAATATCTCATAAAACTTTTGTCTAAAACAATTCTTGCTCACACGATTTCATTGATTATCCTTCGAAGGTTCAATTCAGTTTTTATACGTGTGAGAAAGCAATATAATAAAAAATGTGTCTCTTATTTTGATGGCTCTACAATCTCTATTTGGACTCTATAAAAATTGGCGAAGGGCTATTTCCTTGTTAGTAGTTAGTAGTAGTAGTGAGATTTTTATCATCATTACTCGTGAAATTTCATTAAGTATTAAAAATGTTCGCTTAGAACATTTAGAAGGCGGATTTATACATTTCCAGATGAAATAACTGCGATAAGATTCCTATCGCCATCAATTGTTTTGAGCCGCTGATTCCCTATAACTGTTCATTATACCGATCAAACCGGAAGTAGCACTTCTTGTGGAATGACGTTGTCGCTGTTAACGATCGATTTATTGGTCCTATTACGGCGTGGGAATTTGAAAACTCGAGTGGAATATCCGTTAACCCGAGTCTATGGGGCGAGGGGGGTAATTAACACATCGATGTTCTCTCTCGCGCGGAGGACCCCCAGCGAACAGTTGGATTCGCGTGGGAACTTCACACTGCTGCGCGTCCGCGTCTATACAGAGCCATTAAAGATCGAAGAAAACGCTTCCCCGGTTGATTCTCCGAATTACCGCCCGAGTTGTACTTTCGCTCATCGATCGTGAATATCGTAATTAAAGAAGAAGAAAATAAACATACTAATAATTTATGAAATTAATCGCTATTATAAGCCACCATTTATATTATTCAAAAGATATTTAGTTAGATCTTCGCTCTATTCGTGAAACGATATAAAAATTGGTACTCTTCTTTTGTTATATATTCTTCCACACTCATTTTAAAATTCAATATAAATTGCGATTACATCTGTTTATATTCTTCTGTTCAAAGAGAAAGTAATGCTTTTAAAATAAGAACTCGTTAATTCACCCTCACAAAGCCTGACGATTGCATAAAAGCGAGGGTTGCCGGTGTCGGAATGGGCGATTCCGGAATAGAGATCGTGTAGGATTTCTGGCGGCGACGACGAGTCGCTGGGCGCCGCTCGCGAGAGAACGTCGCGACGCGCGTCGCGTGACACACTGCCACCGGTGAGCCCCCGAGTCAATGCATCACGCGTGATAGCGGGCCGCGTTATGACTCAAGGGCCGCCGCTGTCAGCGTCGTTGAATGACTCACGGTCAACCCTTTCGTCGTGAGGACGAACGATTTCTCAAGATTAATCTCCCGTCCGGAGACATTGGAAAAATTACGTAACTGACGTCGTTATAACTCTCGCATCCTACTTTCCTCGAAAGAATCGCCTAACAACGAGGTTAAAAAAGGGATTGAGAAAGCGATAATACGTAAAAATGACTCGAAATTAACCAACAAGTGTGAAGAAAGAGCATATACAATGCGCGTATCTCAGCAAGAAAGATTATCTTCCTATGTGCAACGACTAGCGAAGTTTTAATTATTCGCGTGTGAGTCGTGAGACGCACGTTTAAAGAGCAACTTCAGTAGATAGGTGCGGTAGGTAGAAACATTTATTAGACTAAAATTTGCTATTATTTCCACTATATCTGAATATAACACGATAGTATTCAAGTTGAAACTGACAGATTGGCCGAGCAATTAATAAATATAATGCAGACACGATGGAAATAATTAGATTGTTGAGTTTTAATTTAGTAAATGTTAAGGCTTTATTGAAGCTTCGTGTAGTAGCGGATAACAAAGATCACACACTATAGCTCATGTTAACATAAATTTTGAAAGTAGTCTCAAATGAATTATCACACACTTAAATTTTCCAAAACAACATTCAACTTATCGGTCGTAAGTCACCTCTCACGTGACAACAATACTTCGTCGCTGCGGTCGTACGTCACGTAGGACAAGTTCGCATATTTACCGAAACCAGCTACAACCTAGTGAGATTCACGCATAAAAAGCTAGCGTTCAATAAGGGTTAAAAATCCTGAATTATCTGTTGAAAAATGTAGAAATAAAAATCAGTAATATCTCATTAAATGCTAACGACTTTTATTCGCGACTCAAAGACAAAGATCGCCAAAAAATCACACACATACATATATATCGTGCAACACGTCTCTCTCCTTAGGTGTTTTCGTCGAAGGCGTAATAATCGACGCAGACAGAAGTGCATGTTCATCGAGAGCCTGTTCTATCGACGATGTCCCAGAAATGCTGCTGGGAGTCCTCGACATTACGGCGCGACTCTATTTCGGGCGACGCCGCCCGCTGGTGCACCGGAATGCCGCGCTCGCTCGAGCGTACGCGACCCTGACAGAGTGCGCTTGATCTCTTCGCCGTAAACGAGATTAAAGGTCCAATTATAGAGTTCTTCGGTAAATTATTACCGCCGCGTCCTGGAAACGGACGCTTTCTCCACCGCTTCTCTTGACCCTTGATCTTGCCTTTCCTAAGCCCTTCGCGAACTAACGAAAAGCTTCTCACGAATATGCGTCTCCGTTATTACAAGTCTAACCTTCGTTTGTTTAATTTTTTGGTGTGACAAAACTCTTTACACGCGAAAACGATCACGAAAGCGTGACGAGGGAATCGAATGATACACATTTACCTCTTTTATCAAACTAATAACAATAATTGATTATAAAAATACAAGTATACTTCCCCGTTATGACTGATGATGTTGATCACATTAGCTACTCTTATGATATTTTGATGTAGCTGCGTGAGAATTGTATTTAACATCTAGCAATTGTACTTGACGTCAATCGCATAGATTATCCATTTGTTAAATTTACTCACTTCACGTTCACGCCGTTGTCAGCGATTTCGCGAAAGAGCGCTTTCTCCGTCGGCCAATAATTCTTCCTTCCCCCGGGTCGGATATGCCGTTGAATCAACGCACGGCCGCTTGTGGAACTATTTCAAAGCATCGTGTGTCATTGCGTGCACGCAATATTTAGCCGTGCCCCACCGTCGGGCGTCGGCGTCGAGTGAGTCAGTGCAACGACGTCGTCCTCGACGACGACAACAACGACGACGACGACGTCGTCGTCTAGACACCACCACCACCATTCCACCAGCAGACCGGCGTCATCGTCACTGATTTCGCTGCCTCGTAAAATGGGTGAAATCATTCTTAGCCCGACGAAGCGCCGTGCGACGCGGAGGCAGGCAAAACTTTCATTCACGACGGTGAAACGCAGAACGCGAAATAGACGCGAGATGTCTATAATTATTATTCCTAAATTATCTCAAGAGATAACAAATTCTCTTCAACAACGCGCCATTAGATATAAATGAGAAAGCGTATAATAAATATTAACCCTTTCCAAAGGCGCCTTTTCAAGTAACGCCAATCAAGATTTCTCATAGAGCTGAAAAAATACCGTGGCGACCCTATCTAAAATTCCTTATAAAATTCGGAAAACATTATAGTGGGTGCCTTTTAAATCTATATCTTAAAACTGATTTAAAATCGGAAAGACATTTTTCAAGTTTGATAAGAAATTTTCGATGGCAGAGTTGAAAGAATAAAGGAAAATTTCAGTTATATTTATGTAGATTATTTCCAAAGCGCGACGTCTTTATTATCCAAAAGTGTTCAAAAGTGAGAGAAGAGTTGTAGGACGAAAAAATCGGCCAAAGACTAGGTTTGTTGGTGGCGAACGCAACGAGGGATAAGCGGGATGCACTTAAGTAACTATAACAACGTTCCGGCCCAGGTGAATCATAACTGTTCTACTAAGTTGCGTGCGGCACCCTCGAGCGCGTGGGCCTTCCCTCCTCACTTTCTTTCTCTCTCTGTTCCAACTCGGTGCGTAAAGACACGCACATAGCCGGCCAATTATGTGGCGACGCATGCCTCATCATGCGAGGTATGCGATCGAGACCGATGATAGCCGACGAATTCTCAAAACCACACGGACTGGCCGCTTCTGCATTCTCGAACGTGCAATTTTTTTTCCTAGCCTCGTGCGCACGTCGATCCCGCCGAAGGATAACCGGCCGGTCCTCGTCCGATGCTTAATTATGTAACTCGTAATGCGCGATTCGCGATATTCGTCGATACTTAATGAGCGAGCAATTGGGAGAGTGGCACCTTTACAATTACCCCGCTTTTGTATGATAACTTTGTTAATAACCAATATTTTTCATTGAACGATCGTGAAAATATTGTTCAATTTTGTTCAATATTGAGCAATTGGGAGAGTGGCACCTTTACAATTACCCCGCTTTTGTATGATAACTTTGTTAATAACCAATATTTTTCATTGAACGATCGTGAAAATATTGTTCAATTTTATACGAAAAATTATAAAATATATAGGACGTTATTTATAAAAGATTCATATAAAACGAGTCTAGACTTTGTCTTAAATGTGCTTTACTTGCTGCATCGCGATAAAATGAGTCCGCGGCTTTTTCGATTATAATCCCTTCGTATATTCACGTGTCTTCATATGAGTGCATTAACCCGCAGGTATCACCTCCTCGTACGATCGTACCTTGTCGAAACACGAGTATAAATAGTGCGCTCGAAAAATAGCTTCCGTTCCTATTATTACAAGCAGATATTAAAGGAGCGCCGTCGGCACATGTACAACCTGAATTACTCTCCGACGTTAAAATCCAACGTATAATTTCTCTTCTATTCTCCCTATTATCACTCCTCTCGATTAACCTTGTTATCGATTCGCCTCGTTACGCATAATCTGCACGCGGCAAACACACACCGGCATCCTGCTGTATTTTAAACGGGCAATTTCACGAGTTCTTGGCCACTGTAGTGATTTCATCTCCCCCTACCCCCAAAAACGGACGAACGCGAGGAAGGGCGCTAACTACCCTTATATCTACTCGCGACGAGAGGTAGGACGGGGACTCTCCGTCCCTAAACGCATCTTGAACGCCTCAACAGGTCCATGAATAAGTTAGGACCCCAACGGCGACGTGTCGAAGACGTAATAGATTTTGAGAGCCTCCGCTTGTGAAAAGGCTTTCCGGGGAAATTGCGTGTGGCCCGAGACCGCCTGACTTTTTGCATACGGGATGTCCCGCGGATGTGCTGCGTATTTTTCTCTCAAACGCCGGGATTATTCCCCGTTTTTCCCTTAACAACACTTGGACGAATTCGCGTCGTCCTTCTTTCAACGATATCTCCATTTTCAGCCTCGATTAAACGGATGTATTAGACCCAAATTTCACAAATAAAAAATAAATTGTGTATTAATATCCTGAAACTTTCTTTCGCTAAAAAGTTAAATATAATTTTGAAATCACGGAAATAGTAATGGTCATATGGACCTATTTTTTCTGAAAAATTTGGTGGCGTCTTGCATAAAAAACGTGTAGGCTTCGTAGGCCTAACACGTTACTGTCTAGATTAACTGTAATTTAGAGTAGATTCTTAACACAACGAATGAATGTTTCGATCGATTAGAATGGATGTATTAGCACAATGGAATACATCAGATTCACGCTTCAATTTCAAATAAAATTATTGACGTTTCGGAGCGGAGAATTTATCGTACGAATGAAAACTCACCAAAATTTGAGCGACTCGGCTGTCAATCTATTTTCCGAGTGGATTTTTATTCGAGGAAATTTAGAGAGTGCGCATAACAGTTGAAATCTATGAAATAATCTCTGTCTTTCGAAACGGATTGCAAATATAGCCCAGTCTCAAATGTACACCAATCAGGCAATGCCAGACAAGCGCAATCAATCGGATTTTTAACTGAAAGTCGTGACTTGTGAAGAGTCGGAGAAACACGCTCCGCAGTAGCTGCAAGTTTCACGCGCGCAGGCAAATTTGATGGCAGTGTGCAAAGGAAAATTAGATAGTGTTTCGCGATCGAAAGAAGGGAAGATACTGTAGAGAAAGGAGGGAAGAGGGGATATGTCGAGAGGGTGCACCGGATTTGCATCGAAAGTGCCTCTTAAATGTTCTCCCAACGCTTCTCTCTCCCTCGCGTCTTGCTCTGCGACGTCGCGCCCAGCCTAAGAACAGATTGTGAGGCAAATTTCCTGCAGATTCGATATTAAATCGCGGGATATATTCGGCCGTTGTCGCGGTCCATTAGCCACGTAAATTTAACTCCTTTCGCGAAGAAAGAGAGAGAGAAGGAGCGATTATTCTCGACTTAGCGTGTTACCGTGATTGAAGAATAATCAAGCATAATTCAACGCCACCTGTTCTTTTAAGTTGCGAAGCGACGGAGGCGTTGATAACGAGAAATATAGTGGTACCGTAGATAGCAAAACTGCGGATTAATAATGAGATTGAGCGCGAGAAAAATCGCGATATGTTCTAAAATTCAGATAAAACTTTTCTTCCACCACCAAAATATATTACTAAAGCATGTTACACAGCCGTTTGATGTAACTTTTGCGATGTAAGTTTGTGCGAAGTGAGTTGGTATACTCAATCACCTCATGCATTCGTTTATGAATGTAAAACTGACGTATCCCTCCTGAGGGTTAACAACGATCTCAGCCGTACGAAACTGCAATATCGCTTTAGACGCAGCTGGATATTCGCGTATATACCGCGGATAACAAACAATATCGGCGATTAATTATTCCTAGCACGGAGTGCAATCGAACGTTGTTATATGTCGCCGGCGCATTACACGAAATGTCATCGTCAACGTGGTTTCAGCCGTTCTCACGACGACACACGATCGATCACGGCTATCGATATACCCCAGCGACGCTTCACTTAGTCCGCAATCCCGTAGTAATAATGTAATGAGCGTCCGACGTGTAATTAAGTCTTTCCGGT
Organism: Dinoponera quadriceps; assembly: GCF_001313825.1. NCBI lineage: Eukaryota > Metazoa > Arthropoda > Insecta > Hymenoptera > Formicidae > Dinoponera > Dinoponera quadriceps. The sequence goes on from NW_014554754.1 coordinate 3,872,036, forward strand.
TCTCCTCTCCGTCTCTTTCGCGCCCAATGACAATGGTAATTAATGAAATCTTATGATTGCGTATATGCGAGATACGGCTGGGGTGCGTTATAAATCGCGCACCATATGGTCAACGTTCAAAGGCTCCGCGCGATACCTATAACGGGTGTCCATGGTGATTGGCACGGAGAGGGAGTGGAACGATATCGCGATTGGGTGATTTTAAGAGCAAAAATAATTCAGCCAGCCCCGGAATTTTATCCTCGTTTATCGCGCCACCGTTCGGTATATGAAATTTTTCAAGTGTCGGTAATTGCCATTTTCTGCTCTTTGAAACGGTGACGAATAAAAAATAATGATTAAAATAATTTTACTATAGCAACAATTTTTCTAGCGAAATTTTCTAATTATAAGTATTTACTTAGTTGCGAGTGTTCCGTTTTCCCGAAATTACAAAGAAGATTGTAAGATTATTAGATTAAATATATGTTTTCGCCGAATTTCTTTTGCTCGTTTTAATAATCCTCTGATTTACACGTTTCGCATCAGTGACCTTTGCGCGGGGTTCAAGGAAACTTCGGATACAATGCACGAGGATAACCTCGCGGAGAACTTACAACTCGCGGGAGCGCGCACAAAAAAATCTAATAAATTCGATGGATTCGCGACGAGCGATGAACCGCGCGTAATTCTTGCGAAGGGAAAACCAGTGGGCTCGCCCGAGGCTTCCCACTGCAGGACGCAATAACTTTCGCGACGTTCACCGTCGCGCCGGTCACAGTTATTATCCCTGGGACGAGGAGAGTTCGCGGAGGTGCGGTGGAGGGAGTAGCACCATTATCTCTCGGCTGTTTGAATTTGAAAAATTAGCAGAGCATCGAGAGAGAGAGAGAGAGAGAGAGAGCGGCGTTCTCTCATAGAGGGCAGCCGAGGAAAAAAAGTTGGAATCCCGCGTCTTTGCGTGTAGCGCAGAGGTACGCGTACGTGTGTCTTATGTGTGACGGATCGATGTAATTGAAAGAACATATACACTATCTGTAAAGTGTTACGTCACTGTCCTGAGGACACCGAAATAGGAGGAAAAATCGCGGACGACGATGAGAAGTACGATCGGCGTGGTCTCGATCGATCGCATACGCCGACAATCAATTTTTGTCCGGCCGACTCTCTCACCTTCTCTTTTGCGCTCTCTATCCGTACGACGACGCTGAGATCACCGACGATAATCTAGCGAGTCGCGACTTGCATCGATTCCCATCGTCGACGAGCGATGTAACGGTTGTATTTTTCAAACGGCATTACTATCTGTCGCGATATAGAGGTGCATATATATACGTAACTATACCCGCTGAGGTATCCCGAGAGGCAGATTTAACGGCGATTCGCTCTAGCAATTCGTTTTCTATGATTTTCCACGAGGAGGTGACATTCGCGTGTAGACGGGAACCCGAGAGATTCGGAATTACTCGCGTCTATTAAGACCGCGTCGTCGCTAAAAAATTTAACGAATGACGATATCAGATATTTCCTCGCCACTCCTGTTTTTAAGTTAATTACGGGTTCCTTGACAAACCCAGGATTCAGCGATCGTCCAACGGCGAAAAATTAAGTTGACGTAGAGAATTAAACTGCATTGGAATGAGAGAACGTTGGAATCTCGTCGAGTTATATGCAATTTAAAGAGAGACAGTTATGACCGTCTTCGTCACAGCATTTTCAATCTGTTAATAAAAATTTCACTTCCGAATTAATCGAAGGAAAGATATCCTCCCCAATCAATGTTGAAGAGAAATTTGCATGCTAACTCCTCTCTAAGAAATAATTTTTATTCCAGATTATTTATACGGAAAATTTACATTCTTAATAATAATGTAAAGAACAATATGATAATGATGCGGGCCACGCGCAAAATTTTGGCTTCCACTTTTTCAAATGGGATCTTGTCGGGATATGCTAATTGACGCTGCGACAAATTCACAAACGGCACACCGATCGTCCCTAATTGCGCGATAAATGGAATCAATGAATAGCACGTCGCATCGGTAGTACTACTCGTTATTATATTTATGCACATGAGAATACACGCATGTTACGCAAAGCGCTAACGGTGTGGTGTCGCGCCGCCCTTTGATACCGTAACAATTATGGGAAATAAGGGCCTTCTAAAATGACTTCTTGCCGATTTTCTTCCTTGTAATCATAACGGATTGTCAATTGCAACGTGTTATTAGCTTTAATTACAGCTATTATTAATTGTAAAGTTAATGAATCAGATTACGGAATAGGAATATACATTTATGTTGGAAAAAGAGCAGGCAGGTGGAAAACTCACTTTCAACGAAAAGAACACTCAAATTCTTGTTTTTGTTTCCTCATGAAATATCGATAATTACATAGCTCGATATATAATGTATTAATAAACGACTTGAAATAGCTTCCATAGCGTGAAAAAAGAAAAAAAAAGTTAAGGTGAACCATATTCCTTCGTAAACGACGCTTATGCAACGCTTTTCCAATAACCCACATTTTGTGTAAAAATTTTGTGTTAAAACGGTCAACTGAAATTTTGATGTCACTTTAACGTGAAGAATGTGTTAAAAAATACACAAATATAATGCTAAATTAACATACTTACCTGGTTATCATGTTACTTTTTAACATATTTCGGTGGATTGTTTTTAATACAACATTTCTTATCTGTATCGTCTCCGTCGCGTCATCTCCTCTAAATTATCTTATAATTACTTCACGCCCCCCCCCCCCCNCACGCGAATCGATCGATCGTTAAGCGTCCGGGTAATTTTAATGAAAGGCGATACTTTCCGGCGGCACGTACGCGACGGACAGGACGGGGGGCCCATCGCACACGCACCTTGGCCTCTTCCCTCGCTTTTTTCTCTCAGGGCGAAAGAAAGGGCCCGAACCGGGGAAGAGAGAGAGAGGGGAGGAAAGAGGGATGATGAGGTGCACCCTTCCTCACATGGACACACATACACACGCTCGACAGCTTAGGGGCTCGTGCCCGCGTCCTCACCTGCCCTTTCCAATACCGTTGGTCCCCCCTCGCCTTTGCGACACAGCCAGGGTCTAGCCAGGTGATGAGTCACCACGTGGCTCCCTCCATGCCGCCCTTTCCCCCGCGCCGTAATTTTTGACATGCGTGCGGCGGCCTGCACACTCGTGCGTGAAGGCACGGGTCCGCACCGCGAGGTATTACGCGACCCAGGATGTGATTTATGTTGCGCGATGCCGAAGATAGTACGGATGGACATTCGCCGTCGCGATACGTTCTTGACTTCCAGAACATCAGCGGAAGGATAAATAGTTGTCTTTATTATAGTGCGAGCGAGAATTTGATGGCGTAATTGAGATGATTGAGTATCGAATGAGTTAGCTTTCCTTTATGAAGGAGTGCGTTAAAAATCTTGTATTGTAGATTTTAACATGATGAGAGAATATGTTTAGACTTCATTTCGCGAATTTCTATGATTAAAATGTGTGAGAAATTTTACGGTGTTAAACAGGAAATTGTGAATACATTGGAAATACGCACTATAAGCGACCTGTCTATATTTTTGTTCTAAGAGATGAAAAGAATTGTAAGCGTCCTAGAGATTTCCCAATATCTTGGTCTGCCAAAACGAAAAAAAGCTATTTCTGAAAGTATTTACACACTTTAGGCAAATTTGAAAGTGGTAACGCGCATTTCTCGCTGCATAAGAACGATCTACCGATCTTATCTGATAATAAATCAATCGCATTAATTTAAATTACTACGAGAGGTAAAGCGTAAAAATACACGACGGATAGAGCACGCGGGCATATATCACTCGATATTACCACGCCGCGCGTGTCACGTTAAACGTCGCGGGAGATTTTAGCAGCGCCGGAAAACGCATGATGAATTGCGATTATCTCGTTAATGAACGAACGAAGCGTAACGGAACGGGAGATTTCCGCGCGCAATCGGGAAGATGGGACGGATCTTCAGCTTCGTCGGAATATGCCATGTATCGCGTCGACGTCCTGTTTCAAAAAACTATTATTATGCTCTGTTAACCGTATTTAACGGCTCGCGTTCTACGTGAATCGTCGGATACTGCACTTTGAAACTCGAGATGAGGTTCGATTAACGTCACCGGGATTGATGGGCGTAATGTATCTTTGGAATGCATACATGTAAATATACCGGCCTCGCGAAAGATTCATGCAAATTGGGCGTTTATAGGTTCGCCGCGGAATAATATTAAACGCGACCTGAATTATTTCCAAGCGAACGACCGATATTGGATCACACCGAAATTGTGTGACATCGCTCTCGGGCACGGTAGACACACAGTTTCTTACATGTTTCATCGTACTTATACCGAACTCTCCCTTCGCGTCTAAAATTCATCTATATAAAATATTTCGGGACTAAATCGGAACAATTTACTTATAACTTGATCGATTTTCGTCGCAATCGACGCTTCTTTCTCACGAAGCGTTAAATACCGCATCCTAAATCTGATTTGATCTCTAGATGTGTGGTTAAATCTCATCTTATATTTAAGATCTTTCAAAAGTCCTTCTTGGGATTTTACCCAAAAGGAGAAATATATTCGGGCATAAGTACATTAAAACTGCGGAGGCACTTTATCGAGTATTTATGGAAAAAATACACGCGATAACGAGCTCTCACGTCAGATTTAGGTAACAAATTTACTAAGATTTTATCACATATATTCAATTCGCAAATCTTTCGATGCTCTTATAGAAACAGGTTTCCTAAGCACTTTTTATAACCATCTGTCGAGAAAAAAAACGCACCAAATGCTGATAAAAAAAAGTACTTAATGTCGCTTCTAATTAAGACGTAAGAAGGTGTGAGTAAAAAAAAAAGAAGCATATAATCTACAGCAATCTGTCTGATAAGAAAGGACCTTTTCAACATGTAACGATTCGTCCTGAAATACAAAAAAAAAGTGTGTTGCGTTTGCGGAAGAAAGCCGGTGGTCGGCGCTACGATCACGTTCCAAAGAAAGTAGGACCTGCTTGTCGTGTAACACCTTGTGACCAGAGCGTTTTATTTGCGCGACGACCCCTCGACGAGGAGAGAAGCCTCGCCCCGAGGAAAGGACGTCGTAATCTTTCTTTCATTCAGCGACGCACGCCCTTAGGAGGTCCCCCCCCCCCCTCAGAAGCCCGCACGAGGAAACTTCGACTGCTGTCAGAAAGGGAAGTCGGGGTTACGCGCCGGTGCGTGTCGTCGTAACTTACACGCCGCCTTACCGCGACGTGGTCGCCTCGTTTACATGTGTCGGTGACTCCCCGAAGAGAAACTAGAAGGGCGAGGACGAAAATATAGATTGTGCTAAGATAGTCGGAGACGATGTTTGATTCGGCGGTACAATATTACCAAAATAGAATCATTGCAAAGTGATACGCGATAAAATAATAATATCGATTCGTGTAATATCAGTTTCGTAAAAAAATATAACAGCGACGTTGCCAACTAGCGAGGGATATTATATCGGGATATAACGCGCGTGATAGTTAAATAGATTAATAAAATTTAAGAGAATGTAAAACTCTATTTTATAAAAATAAATTCGGAGAAATTAAATTTTATAAAAACTCGAAGTTCGATATTTTATTTCACATATATATTTTATTAACAAGATCAGAATTACAAATGTGTAATGTGAATATAGTTCGAGCATTTTTTTCAGCCGAAAAAACCCTATAAAAAAAATCATTTCATTACTTTCATGAACAAATTCGACACTTTACTAGAGAAGAAAAAGACTAAATCAATTATATTTCGGCCAAATTGTGTAGTTGAAGGGACACTTGATGCGTTTTTGGTTTACACCTGGTATACGGGGGAGTTAATTCATTGTGACACGAAACGCCATTTGCGTACCGTCCACCGTCGTCGTAAATACCGGAAGAACAATCAAGCACGAGAAAGAGGATGGAGGAGAAGGTGCGAAACTTAAGGTTGTGTACGGTGAGAGCACGCGTGCGTATCTAGCACATGGGCCACGAGCCATGAATGGCGGAGACGTAATGCGACCTACGGCAAGAAGCCATAGAGATGCCCCCTTGGCTTGATCCGAAAACGTGACGTTGAATGAAACTGCGTCAACAATGTTCCGAGAGACATTTGGAGTGTCTAGAGCAGTGATCCTCGATCTTCCGAAGTCGATAAGCGTATAAACGAAAAATTTAATATTTCCACTAAATGAAAAAATATATCCATCCAATGCGATACTATTAAACGCGATCGTTTAAACATTCGAGCGATTGCTGAATCAGCGAGCGATAAATTCTTTTTTATTTTTATTTATCGCGCATAAGAACGGGAAAAGCTATATCCTGCTTCCAACAACTGGCGCGTTACGTCAGAGATGTTTGCCAACGGAGAGCAAATGTGCACGGGGGGAACGAGAAGTCGACGATGGGCGCTCACTTTTTCAGGGGTCGTGCATGAATCTGCACACGGCAGTCGAGCGGAACAAACCGCTCTCCGCGTCGAGGGCCCCTCTTCCCGATTTTGCATCTGTTAGCGGCACGCGCCGCGGAAAGGATTGCGAGAGGACTTTCGATTCATCCATCATTCCGGAAACGGGCTACTTTTCATTCTGACGCGACAGTCCGTTTCTGTAAGATGTTCCTTTAGTTTCGCATAGAGAGATCGATATTATACCGCGTGTGCCGCACTTTCTCGCATGTACGAGTTTAAATTAATTCTGAGGAAGTCGTCTTTTTCGGTAACTCACATTATTACCTTTAACATAATTTAATATATTAATGTAATTTTTCAATATAATTTGCTGCTCTCTACAATACTGCAATATAATTCATATTTTTTCCTAACTATTATTTTTATATATTCTTCTGTCGGCAATAAATATCATTGCTTTGATGTAAATAGATCTACGAATGGCATATTTAAAAATTAAGAGTAAAGAAAAATATAAGTGAATATATATTAACAGCAAGGCAAGCGCAAATTCGACATAAACCGTCTAACGGACACATCTGTTCGACACCCGCTAATGTACCTCGGAAGGATTGTCCAGGTGGTCGAGCTACCAGATTTTTCCGTTTTCCGTCTCACGTCGCTGCACCCTTTCCGCACCTCCCACATCGAGTGAACCGGCCCCAACATCGCTATTTCTACCTATGTACATTAACTCTGACTTCAACGATCTTCGCCGGAAACGTCGAAGAGGAAGTGAAAAACATTCTACAAAAACGCACATCCTTTGTGCCGATGACACGTTCGTCCAAACCGAATTACCTCACGCATCTTCTATGTTTTTATACAAGCTATATGTAGTGAAATTAGAAAATAAATCGTTATAAAATCATTTCGCGCCATTAAATGCTCATTTTGTACATACAATCAGTGGTAGAAAATTTGCAACGTTTTTACCTCGACGAATTTCAAAACACATCCAATGTTCGAAAAGACAATTTATATTTCCCGAGAATTATTTAAAAAATTCATCTGGATATATGAATGCGTTGTGAAACTTACTGCAAGAAAAGTGTTTTCTTCCGATGACTATACAGACGTTACAACTGTTTATGAAATACAAAATGGGTAGTTGAAAACAATGGCTCTCGAGGATTCATCGCGCGCCTACCTTATCGCGTGAATTATATTTGACAAATCAGATTTCCGCGCATATTTGCCTTCGGTGGTGTAGACGGAAGGAGAAAGGGAGAGGGAAAACAAGCGCGATCCGATTCGAGTTCTCCCCTTCGATATACCCCCTCAAGCCGGAACATCGCTGCACGAGGGGTGAAAGAAGACGGGCACGACGAACAGGGAGGTCGAATCAGGGGAGGGAACGCAGCTGCCCGAACTCGATGTCACAGCTTTCCGGCTCACAATGCGCACCGCCACAATGCATGATTTTGCGCCATTGTTTGCGCCGCGTCGCATCACGCGGCACGAGCGCGTGCATAGAGAGCGGCACGCGTGTGCACGCGTACCTATGGGCTTCATTCCGGAGTAGAGTTCGCCACGCGCATCCCTCTTTTTTTGCTTCTCGATGGACCTGCCTTTCGCGTCCTAGACGACGGATTCGTTTACCCCGAAAAACACGATTTTTCGCCAAGTCCTTATAATTACATGCGATCGATACATTTAATTACGTAAGGAACAAAAGGACTAATGTGCAAGCCAATATACAGAACTTGATTTCACCGAAAGGTCCGCAAAGTAATTTTGAGCGGGCTTTTCCTTGACTAAAATGTCGAGGCATCAATAATTACTGAAATACACGAGCAATCATAAAAACGGATTTTTTCGTGAACTAAATTTTAGGCGAACAAATGGATGAAAAAAATTTCTTTTCGTTGAAAATTTCAAGTATGACAGAATTTATTTCGAGATTTTATCACAAAAATGTTACGTTGGAAAGTCACCATGAATAAGACCTCTCTCGATATTTTTGCTAAGGAGAAATTGTCTCCTTAATCCTTGATATCTCGGAGCTTTTGACTTTCTCTTTTTAGGAGTAATTCATTTTTGCATATATTATTGTATTACATACATAATATAATTAAAAAATGTGTGTATAAAAAATCTTTCTCACAAGTCTGTATGTGTGCGAGTCGTTTTGCAATATTTCCAATCGATCGAATTAGAATCTGCGATACAAATCTTCATTTATGCACGACGATTTTACGTGATGATTTTCACTCCTTTTTTTTTTTATTGCGAAATCATACGCTTACTATAATTGCTACCTGCGGGGCTCGCTTAATGTAGTCATCCAGTCGTGTGTTGTTTCATGGTCGGCGAATTAACCACCTGTTCCATTTACGTCGAATCATCGCGGCCGAAAATGAAAAGCTTAAGCGGCGCATATGGAGAGGCGTCGCGACGTGCGCGCACGAGAGATACATCTATCTGCATAGTAATTGTCCCCCTAATTAATTAATAGCTAAGCATCGTAATGCCGCACGCGCTTGTAAACACCGCGCGCGGGCGTCATATGGGATGCGGAGGAAAGATATGCGGCGCGCTCGCGCACGCCCGAGGACAAATTTATGTTCGTTAATTAACGAGAGCGACGACACGCTGCGCAGCGTCAATATACGCCGTCGCGTTGTATAAATAAAAGCGCTAAAATTATTCTAATGTACGCGATTTACCGGCGTTATTTGTTTACCATGCCGCCGCGGCTCGTCCATCGTTATTAATCGACAAATGGAAAATAAAGCCGATAACGAGGAAAATTGTAAATACACGTCGCGTACATGGATTATGAAAATTAAAGCTGCACAAAACTCGAATTGTTTTGTAAAATCGTAATTTGTTTTTGCTTAAGTAACAAACATCTTGCTGATGACAGATAAATTCCTTTCATGATGGGGGGGGGGGGGGGCTTTATATTTTTTAAGAAANAGAAATATTTTTTCACGATAAATATCAGATCACGATGTAAGTAAAATATTATGAGAATAATAATAGTAAAAAGGTATAATAATATCTTAAACTTTTGAATTTGGTTACTTCTCGTGTAATTCGACGAGGTTGATCGTCCTCTCGGCATATCATATTCCTCGTTATGGTCACGTGCCCAAGATCATGCCAACCCTCATATTTCGGATCCCTCGATAACATCCGATTGCAAATGCGTCCTGACGGGCGTCGCCTGATGCGTGCAATTATCGTCGACGTAATTAGCCTAACGAGAGAGGCATACATACGTTTACTCCACGCAAACGCACCGTCGTCATGCGGATCCTATCATCCCTCTAATTTCGTTAGGAAATCAATCTAGCGAGTCGAGAAGCCGATTATGCACAATTTATCCATTCTTGAGATAATTTATAAAATTATCCCTCCAAAACACTTTTCTGCTAATGTTTAAATTCCTCACGTAAAAACATGGCACTTTTTCGATGAAAAAAATTGCAGCGTGACATTCGCTCGGTGTCCGATACGAATTTTCAGTTCCGTTTATCGATCACGCGGATAATACCGAGCTGCTATTAAGCAAAATTATGTCATAATGTAACAAGTCGTAAATGCTTTACACTCGATCCCGCCGCGAGATAAGTCGCGGTAATATCGATCTTAACCCATGACGGGCGCGCGCTTCGTGAAAATGAAGCGCCAGGTGTTTTCGCGCGAAATAGCGAGTATTAGACGAACGGGACGACGCAAGTGGCTCATAAATTACGAAACCACGAAAAATGCTTACGAATATGTTAGCGCGATGCCAAATGTCGTCGTTGGTCACGCGAATATCGCCCGGCCGAACGAACAGCGGGCCAACAATATTGTGCCAACTTGTACACGAGTTCCTGTCGCGAACTAACATTCGGTAGCGTTCACGCGACACCGCATGTTCAGGATTTCCATTATTATTACAGCGAATATCTGATCATTTCGCGACAGTTTGTTCTCGGAGTCGCGTTGAAACAAGATTCTGCGGCGAAAAATGATCATCCGTATCTTACGTAAAATAATTATATTGCGTCATTGTTTCGCAAAGGAACACCGATCATTATCATCATACATCGTATTTACGTTTTTCTTATGTAATTCATATTTATTTTCTGATTATCTATTCGAACGCGTGTGTCTCAACGTGATGCTCACGCGACTACGATGTAATTTAATGACTAATTCGCGTGCGACATCATCGCGGAGATGTAATTACACGATCTCTGCGACGCGAAAATAACGTTTTACCTAATTACCGCGTTCGGGTATGCGTTTTTTTTTAATGCGATGTACGCTCGGGGCGAAGCACGCGCTCATGATTATTATCGTTCCGTGCTTATCGCACGCAATATACGCTCGCATGCCGGAATTCTTGAATCAGCGTTGCAGAGAGAGGGAGACGCGTTTGCCCGGCAAACAATCGCTCGTTGTGGTAATCCGGCTCGCTGTTTGCCTATCTTCGGCGAATGGTGTCTAACGTGATTGAGTCGCGGACGAGAAATATTTCACATCTATTTGCGCGCACGAGTCGATACAATAATAGCGGCGCATTGATTAATTAAAGGCTGCCGACTCGGCTAGCCGCGGACAGATATTTCGATGTCAATGATTTGGCCTAAATTACGTGAAATTAAATAATTAATATAATATCTCGTATAAATGCGACTTGAATAAATCGCCGATAAGGGGAAACCGTTCCTAACGCGAGTATTACGAACGATCGTTCGATTCTAAGACAGCGTGTTTGTTCGCATTGGTCATTTTCGACCGAGCTTAAACGTTACCCTTTACTTGACGTTAAATACGATCGCCCGAATGCACAGCAGCATACTCGACCTATTAACAGTTCGGTCGTGAAATAACTACGGCAGTTCCGATTACTCTTCTCGAACCTGAGTGAATTATGTTCTCATTAGCGAAGATAATGAATTCGTATCGAAGCTAAACGCAGGGTTAAATTAGACGAGGGTGGGCGCAACAGGCGCGAAGCATCATCCAACATGCCGGGCTATTTATCAGAACACTTACTGGGCGGATCGTTTTGACGGTTCCGTGTTGTCCGACAGAAGCCTCCTCAGCCAACATCTGTCTGGGGCCTTATCTGCGCGAGGATTTCGGTAGCTCGCCTCCAGAAACTGGCGTGCGGAACATCATGGTTTGTTCGCCGTCACGCTGATACGATCTGGCCGTCGAGATCGGATCGTCGACTTGTGAGTAATGAGCGTACGACGAAATTAACGTTACGATATTATCAATATTATATGCGATGTAATCGTCGGAGGCGAACAACGTTTCCTCTTAAATTCGTCATCCTTTAAAGAAAACGTACTTTCTCAAAATTGTTCATTTCGAAAAACAACGAAGAAAAGCTTTCTTGTTGTTTTTTACACAACGAAAAGCAAGCGTGTGATGAAATCTTTCGTGTCGCGAAACGATAGATTGCAGTGTTCTCTAACTGCATCAAGAAATAAATCGGGTAAGAAGACTTAAGTCTCAGAGATACGAAAATGTGTCGAGGCAGCTTCATGATCGCGTCGTTGAACTGCAAATGTTAACATGAAACTTGCACCTTCAAGTGTAAAAATGACGTTGATTATCGCGAGAGAAGAAAATTCACGACGATATAGAGGATCGTAAATGCACTCTCTCGAGTAACTTGTATCGGCGCAAAGATCGTCAGGTGCAAAGCAAACCGATAATAATAAGAGCACCTGTCCCACCTAACTCGCCACCTCGTTGGGTGCGTGTTTCTCTGCCCACCACCCCGAAAAATTCTTTGGACGAGTTCACCTCACGAGGGGGTCGCTAACACTTCGAAGACCAAGCGTCTTCCCGAAGGGGAACGTCGTCTTTGTGCGCACCCTCCTCGAAGGAGAACCCCTCGCAAGGTGCCTCGACGCGGTGATATTCGGCGTGAATGGATCTTACAACTAACTATGTGTATGCCCGAGAAGGCCGCGCCACACGCACGATGTTGACGATGCAACCTGCTACGCGTGACGTGTACGCCCTGTGACGTCACAATCTTCAGCCGCGTCCTCGAGGCGTGCTGCTCAAGGTGCGCGTGTGACGTTCGCGGCAACGGCTCATTGGCGTCGAAATTGGATTTTCCGAAAATTTTTCGAGCAAAATTTCACTCGAAATGAATGAAAATTCAGTCGAAGCAATGGTGACAATACTGCCACTCGGAATCACAAGAATAAATATACGTTTAACTCAAACTTAGAATATACTTTAAATCTGTATAAGTTTCAATCGATTAGAATGAATCTGTTCCAATGATGATGAAGTACATACATTTTGAGTTTCAATCAAATCTTAATATTTATTAGACCAAAATTCTCTGGTTTTCCTAATTGTTTCTATCCTAGTGTTTAGATATTATACGACAATATATGATGTCAAACAGAAATTGACAGATTAGTCAAATAATCGAGTCAAAATGCACACACAGATAAAAACTTGATGTGAATGATTAGGAAGACTAGTGAGTTCTGGTATAATAAATATCAAGATTTTATTGAAGCTTAATTTACACTAGTTCAATATTTTAATTGCAAATGAGAATGTTTACTTGGCGATTTAAAATGAAAAACCTTACTCTATATGAGTGAGGAATCACTCATTTTCCAGTAAAATTTGACTCAACGAAATTAGAGAGTGTTCAAATCTCACATAATGTTAAGAAAAAGAGATTGATATCTCGGCAAGAGAATAACCAATGTTTGTTCTGCGATTCGCCAACAAAAAAAAAGGGAAGAAAAGAATATGTTGCGTGTATTAAAATGGTTATTGATCGATTTTGCAATATGGTGTTGGTTGTTCTCGTCGCGGACGTCGAACTATAATATCGATATCATTTGATTATATGGCCGGCGTACTGGGGACGAATAAAACGCCACGTGATAATTAATCATTAATTAAAACAGAGCGCAAACATTGATTATTCGATACACAGTATTTGCGATAGACATAGTGCAATAGATACACTGTATTGTTTCCAATCATTCTAACCGATATATCATATATATTAGTACAACGTATCGTATGATGCATCAATGGGCACAAAAAATCCCTTAAATTGCCAAGAGAGAAAGGGAGTAACGCCAGTTATTCGTAATTTAAAAAAAGTTGCGGGATCGCCACAACGATATCCGAAGTATATGTATGATTTTAACCTCTCGTTTAAATTCCGACGTGCGAAACCGTCGGGTCGTCGAGGAGGCCGCGGACGAGAACATTTTCATTGAGATCCGCAATCACGCCCAGCGAAATCCTGACGGGTCGGGCACCCCAATAAAAATTCCAGCATTCCGCGCGAGGGATGTTAGAAATGGTAGCAGCCTATGGCGGAACTCCCTCTAATCGCGCCACCAAGCCATGATGATGTCGATTCTCTCTCTCCCTTCTCTTAAAACCCTCTCGCCCCTCCACCCGCCCCCTGCCTTTTTTTTTATGTCGATGCATTGTCGGATCCAAGCTGCAGCTGCCTGCAGGACCCCCATGCGTGCCCCCATAAGAGAGCCACGTCACACCACCTGGCCTTGCACGCGTGTGTATACACACGGGGGGGGGGGGGGGGGGGGAAGGGGGCCAACACGGTGCACCCTCCCTTACGCGCACCGGGCCGAGACTTGTGCTCATGTGGGGAGGATGCAAATATCGGGAAAGGATATTGGCGTCAGTCGCGGTAAATTTCGAGAGTGAAAACAACGTTAGCCCTTATCTTGGAAGCATAGAATTAGCAATTTTGCAAATAAACCGAACAGTTTTATTCCCAAACCTTACGCAGGGCTACGTACAGCTTCATGAATAGGAAAAGAAGAAGAAAACGTTATTTCTAAATAAATGGAAGATAATTTAGTAAATCGATAATAAAATGTAGATAATAATTGAATAATCGAAGTAACGGTGACGTTATTTCGTTGATTTGTCCATCGTCCCGAATATGTGTCTAAAAAACTCTGCTTTTCACTAATAACAATTATAAATAATTATTCAGAAGAACGACTCTCGGTGTAGTGCACAAACATGGCGTGGCGATAGACGCACGTGTGCGCGCGCACGGGTAGATACGGGGTGCCATTGGAGACCCCGGCGTAGTCGCGGTGCAACCCCGTACCGATTTTGCGGCTTGCACCTCATTTCCATGCGTTCTCATAGATAAGATCGGCGAGCACGTGGCGAAAGGGGAGCGTTGTCGCCGGCTGCGAAATAATTCGATGTATCGCGGAAGAGATTGGCACGAAAAGAGACAACCTCCCGTAATCCCCGTGGCTGACTTCACTCTGTTCCAGAACGATAGTAATGTCGCATTTGCTCTCGCGAAAAGAATTCACACCGGAAGATATCGTGAGAATTAACATATTATATAAATTCGGAATTGGCTAATTCGTGTGTATACGCGTAGAACTCAAAGAAATTTGCGGCTGAAATTAAAATAATAATATAAATACAAAAGAAGAATATATATATACAGAATGATGTAAGAATTTCAGAATGATAACACATTATTATATCAATTCGGAGTGGAATTTTTTGCTCTGCTTGTAACACGCACTGCGCGTAACGATTCTATATTAATTTTCACGTGTAAAGGAAACTCACGACTGTTATCTCCAAGACTGCTGTAGACTTTGTGGGATTAAAGCGGCGACAAACGTACTTCTATATGCGAGCTTTCAGGATACGAATATATATATAAAAAAAAAAAAAAAAGAGAAATATGAAAAAACAAAGATACGCCCCCTATTTACCCACGTGAGTATAAACGACGAGTGATAAAGACCTTATCGTCCGCCACGCAAAGTGACACCGGCTTATCGCATTGTCGTGAACTCGGATAACATTGTGTCCCGCGACGTTATCATACGGCGACCCTCCCGTGCACCGCGACGCACGCGATCATGTTCGGCATTCTGATAATTGTATTTGATCGCCGATGAATTGTCCGAGAAAAAAGCGCCACGATATTACGTGACTTTGAGGGTCGATTCGCAATCGAACGGAATTTATCGATATTCCCAGATTTGACTTTCGTCTCGTGCGGTGAATCACTTGTAATAATAATCCATAATTTCTCGCCCTGATAAATCCTTCAACCGTTAAATTTTAATGTAGATTTGATTATCGAAGTAATAAGCCTTTCACATATTCTTCATTTAACTCGACGTTTAATTATTCGATAATAATTAAGTGTAATTAATATCACTCGTGATAAATTGCGCTGGAATACCCCTGATTATACGTAATAATTGATTTCTGACGATCTCGAGATTGATTCCCTCGAAACAGTTTAAAGCCTGCGATATACAGTTAATCGGGCAGATGCCGGTTTTTCAAGATACCTAAAGAGCCACTTCCAGCGTGAATACTTCCCGTTCGTGCCACTCGTACGCGTAGCACAATAGTCGTACAATAACTATTTCGCGTTTCGATGCGAGGTATAAGAATACGCATCTGTGTGCGAAGACTCGATGATGCGGGCACGCGTCACGCACAATGAGAAGCTCTCTCGTGATACTTCAAAGACCGATGTATCCGCTCTCCTTTTGCGAGCGCAACGTCGTACGATCGACTGCCTGGTTAATTTAATAATCGTGCGTGCACGTTGAATAAATCTTTCGAAAAGGCCATACTTATTTGCTGCAAATCACTTACAAACATTATTTCATAAGAAACAATAATTTGCTCGATCAATTTGTATTGAAATATTGATTCACTATTGTTTTTTCTAACAATTAAAACCGTTTTAGTAAATTATTTAATTATATAAATCTGTAAAATTCGTGAAAAATTGTCAGAAAAATCAGTTTTACGTCTCACATTGTAATCTTAGTCTAATAATCCGAGATGTCTATTCATAACTACGCTTTCCAAGATAATTCAGCGAGGAACTGGAACTCTCATTCAAAGAGCATACGTCGCGCGCGCGCACAATGGATCGCAATGAAAGGCTGCGAATGCATTCGACAAATCGGTGCGCGAAGTCAAGCGACTGGAAATAAAAGAAATGCGCTCGAAAGTGTTGGAGCTATCGAGAGCTATAGGGTGCCCTCGGGTGCCTAGAGAAAGAAAGAGAACCAGCGAGTATATTACAATATGGGATTCTTTCTTTCCTCGAAACCGATTAGATCGTCGCACATAAGGACGAATAAGAAGTATTAATTTATTTTTATTTTCTGTATTAATAGCCTTCGAAAAATGTTTCTCGTCACAGACCGTTCAGCATCTGTCCGACGACATTTTTGTTAAAACTAATCGAATGAATCGAATGAACCGCGGATAAAAGCGAGCTCCGGGGCAAGCTGGATTACGACATTACCAAATTCTGAGATTTATACGAACGAGACATTCGTCATCGCAGGAATTCCTGAATGACGCGGTCACGGATTCTTTCTCGTCGAACGGGAATGAGAGGAATCAGGCGACTCTCGCTAATGCTTCGACTCGGGTGCCCTCACGGGGAGGGTACACAGGGGTTGCGTCCACTTACGCATCTGTCCACCAGCATCCCTCGGTAAATACGGCGTATAATGCATGAAGCATGCAGCGGGGACGCGGTGGCTCTCGTATCGCCGTATTGGCCACATGCCGAGAGCGTGTCTGGGCACCGCTGACGACCGCAGAAAGAGCCTCGGAGATCTTAATCGCCGCACGGAGCGCACACAAAAGTCACCGAAACCATGGGCAATCGATTGTCGAACATGCGGGAGCCAGTGAGTCCTTGTCTCATGGCGCGGAAAAATGATAATTATACCGCGGGCCAAAATAAATCCTAGTAGTTCCTCCCCGAAGAAATTTAGCCGAATCTCATATGTTGTGAAATTGATAACGATAAATTACAGCCCGTTCGAAGCGTTCCATCCGTGTTACGGTAGATAATGACATAACGAAAGATAGATGAGGCTCGTTCTAATTAGGCTACGGTCCGATTCACGCTTACACCGCTGTAAACGTCATTTTATCTTTCTTTGACGTGTAATGAACAATAAAGATAGAATGACAGCACCGTAAGCGTGAATCGCAGCCTTAGTTACATACTAAGTTAGCTAAAAGAACTTGACAGCTTTTCCAATTCCCAGGTAGCTCGGAGATAAAGAGAAATTAGCTACCAGCAGGACATATATTAATCATGTGATACATCAATGTTGAAGAATTGGGATAGCCCGCAGGTTTGACTCCTCACTCGAGGCAAGGCTGGTTTCTTCTCTCGCATGGACAATAAGTGAGGTCTGTTTGTACCTTAATAGGCTCTCGGAACGACAGTTAAAATAATTTTAAATTCATAGGGGCGAAGAGAGCGAATTTCGATCCGAGAATGTCTCTCCGCGCTCCGATCGCTCTTTTCGAGCGCCCATATAGGTAAGCATCGCGACGGATACGGGCTCGATGTTACCTACGAAACATAGATTTTACGTTCCGTAAGACCTGAGACCTGCGGGTAGTCTGTGCGTTCATCCGAGAACAAGAGCAACCATCGAGAAGCTCCATTTGAAGGTATTTACGTCGGTATTACGTCTGATTCTTGAGAGAAGGTATCGTCGAAAAAATAAATCGGAAGAAATGGTGCTCCTTCATAGGTCTCGATTTTTCACAGATCAAAAAGTTAAGTCGGCTTCCCCGGAAATCGCGAAAGGAAGGAAATTATTTTCCATCACGCCGCGAAAGATTTATTTCTGTAGTTTATACCGGGACGTTGTAGAAGTGGGTCGGCGGACGTCGTCGCTTAAATTACCAAAAAGGTCTCTCTCTGGGCGCGTCGGTACATTAACCCATTGTAATTGTCTCGCGACAAATAGAGGATAATGAAATACGAACTTCGGCGACTTCGCCTCAGGGCGTATTAAAAATGTATCTCTCCCCCGACTCCTTCTCGCGCTCCTCCTTTTGCCCTCTCGCTTCGCTTCGCGAGATTGCAAATTACTGCAACGCCGGCGCGACCAACCGGGCGCCCTCATCAACTTTCGAGGACTTCGTAAGGAATATTACAAATTGTTCGCGGCGGAACGTCGAAGGGGGAGGGGAAGGAAAACGACGGCAGCCTTCGAAACGGGCATTTGCAATTCGTAATTATCGTATAACCGATGGACACGAGGCTCTAATAGCAATTAAAATTCCGGCCTGCAATGAACTTTTAATCGAAGATTATTAACGTGCCTGGAGGGGGCCGCGTATTTCATTATTCTTCTCCCTCGACTTTACCGCCAGCTTATGTCGCGAGAACGCGTCTCGCGAGACCTTTCCGAAGTGCTATATTTTCGCCTCGTTATACCGATAACTATATATTAACGTCACCGACATTCACTCTAATCCCGTGAATATTTCACACCCATCTACCATTTCGGGAGGCTCTTAATACACGCGATAAAGATACAGAAGACGTTTTATAATTTCAAGCGGCAGACGAAATTAAAATTAGCTCTAGCCGACCATGTTTTCGCATGTATTACATATTTCATCAGCTTCGTATTCATCACGTGTGATTGAACTATAGGGAACGAGAGAGAAGGAGAAAGACGATTAGCTTAACTGATCGACTTGGTATTTCAATATATTTTTAGGGACTATAGTAGTTACAGGATACAAGATTTACAAACAGACTGTGTCCTTTATAACGTATTACCAATTCTGTATTCTGAAATAGATCTGTGGCGGGCGAGAGCCGTTTGACGGAGAGCGACGGCAGATATTATATTTATCCGGATCCTAATTATGTACCGCGAGGTATTAAATGAAGCCCCGATTGGCCCGTGCCGGTAATGGCACTTGTACGGTGTCCTATAGTGGATTACTTTACCCGACACGCCGTATCCAGGCCAGCTGCCCGGAAGAGCGACCGCGACACTTCCTTCCTGCGTACGGTGTCTCCGCGATCGGCCGCCATCCGATCGGCGCCGACGATACGACCCGGTCATCGATATCCTCGCGCGACACATGACGACGCTTTTCTCTCTTCTCCCGGGAGGAAGGGCACCGCTCTACTTTACTCAAAATTCCTATTAAAGCTCAAATTTCACTGAAATCCTTCCAATTTCAACATTCAAATGAAAATCCTAATTCTGAAATTTAATAAAAAATTCTTCGTTTAATGTCGCGTGATTTTTCGTTGTTCTCTCACTGTTATTGCGATTTTTTCAACTATAACACTTACACTAATAGAACTGCCACGTCGATGATATTGATGGTAGTGACGATAGGAAATGAAAAAATTTGACTTTTGCATATGTTCCTTTAGAATTCTATTCTATTTTACATAGAGAACAGGGAGAGGAAGTCTTTCTTTCTCGATCGGCGCGCTCTCGCTTTTCCTATCGATTTAGCGAAGGCGCAATCCTATAATTTGCAGAGCGGAAATAGTTCATAGCAGCGATATATGAAGCACGCGTCACGATATGAATATTTTCTGCTGGATATAAACGTACGGTCTTACAATCTGCTAAGAAATAGCGCGATATCGGCAAAGTATTTTCCCCTGATAACAAAAGATAAGACATTTTTTGTTTCTAATTTCTTTTATATAAAAGATAAAGGCGGAGAAGTGTCAAGTGAGAGGCTAACAAGAGCAGATGTCAGCGCGCAAAAATATTCACAATCCAAAATGTTAAAGCGGTAATGAAACATTTCAGTCCAGAATTCAAAATTAGTCCATCTTAATGAGGCGTACACGACATGTTCCATTTATTCGCGTACTATCTAAAAATCGATGAGAAAGAGGAATTCCCGATACTTGAATGAATGCTTGTCATAAGTCTCTCTGAATCTTAAGGCAAGAAAACCTGAATGGCGCTCGGCGTAGAAGTATAGAGAATTCTAGAAGAATATAGAGATGACGGTTCAACGCATGACAGGAAACATAAAAATTAAGAGAGACACGGCTCGCGCGTGACTCATTGCGAAGCGATGCGCAGGTTCCCATAGCTACATCGTAAACAGCAGAACCTCGTCCCACCTGTACAGGGGATGTGCACCCTCCTGTCAAACCGTGCCCCGCGACTCGTCCCAGAATCGAACGCCGTGGGAAGCGAGTACACGCGTGACAAACCCTCCCGCGAATTTTCTCGAACCTCGGCATTTTAATCGCGTCGTGCATACGCTACATATCGAAGAAAGATATTTGGCAGGACGTCCTTTCGATCCCCTTTCTTTCTTTGTCATTTAGAGTCGATGCTTCTTTCGTGGATATTACTTTTCATTTGAATTTCATCATTTTAACATACTAAATATTTTTACGATCAAGGAGGATATTAAAGTAAACACATACCGTGATATTATTATTCATAAAGAATTCATTTGGACCAACACAAAAAGTGAGTTGTAAGACCGTCGTGAGAAGCGCGGTTTCGAGGACAAATGTAACAACGGTCAAAGCGAAAATATTCGGAAACCGTAACGCCTTCGCGCAGGATTAACTCCGGGGCTTCCCGTTGGTGTCTCGCCCAACAACGATTGCCCATCTTGTAATCGTCGTTCCTCGTGAGAAGGTTTGATCCCGCGATTAAGAGATACGAAAAGAAAGGAGGGGGAGAACGAGAGAGACAAGGAAAACGAAAGACACCCGGTCTGGAATTAATTTGGACGCGATTCCTACGGCTTCGCAACGTCTTGTGTTATTTCTTCGAGGAAGGTTTCTCAGCGCGTATCATACCGCAAGGTGTATCTTTAAGCGATCATAACCTCCTGATCTTTTCATTTAAAACACTTAACGTAAACCTTTTTAACAAATCGATATTTCTCATCATATTCGTCGTCTCCTCTCGTCAACGTAAAAATTAATTAAATAAATTTGTCGTCTCCGGAATCCTTCATCGAAGTCAAACTTGGAGATTCCGCGACATTCATGTAAAAATAGTAACGGACTTCAGCGATAGAATGCTAACTAAAGCAAGCCTCTTAATTTAAGATGGCAGATTTACGTGCGGATAGCTACGGATCGTCGCGAAGAAGGAACACTTCCAAGTACGCTCCGTGTCAACGAACTCTTGGAGGTCAAGGAAGGAAGGGTGATAGAACCTTCACTTTCTTCTTACGCCCTTTATCGTTGCCACCGCCGTTCTCCGACGACATGTCGCCGTGACACCGAATAACGCCTCAAAGAGAATAAACGATGGCAAAGAGAACTCTTACGTCGGCTCTAATTTGCCGGCCGCCAAAGTGGCCGCCGCGTGCACCTGTACACGTTACGCCACGTTCATTTCTCTGAGACATAATACACCGGCATGTGTGCTACATGCACAGGTGTCACGTACGACGTATGAGTTATTTCCGAGGAAAGAACAAATATTTTAACATTACCCGTCGCGCTGAATCCTTAAGCGCGTATAATTGAGAATCACTTCCTGTGCTCTTCGAATTTTCAGTCAAATTACGAAAGAATTACATTGAGAAAAAGATTTCTTCAAATTTCATCAATTTCATTGCATCCAAACAAATTTCATCATTGACATACTCCGAAGAAACAAGAATGTTTCGATTAATAAGTACGATTGTTGCACTTTTCAACGAATATGTATCATTATCTTAAATAAAAAATTTGTTTGAAACAAAAGATAATTCTCTTACAAAGAAATTATTTGTTTCATTTTACATATTTATTGTAAGCAAACAATACTTTAATTGGTTACTTTAAAAGATATTATTTCAAATAATAACGTTCTTTCCGTCAAATAATAGAGTTTTTCTTGAATAAGACAATATAATTTTTACCCAAACGAATAATCATATTCTATATGTTGTTTCTATGAAACAAATAATTTAGTCAAATAAATAGAAATACTAAATTTAAAGAAATCTTTTTCTCTGCGTAAAAAGGACGAATTCTAACATCCAGATGTCTTTGTCTAGCATGCAATTAGCATTCTTTCGCATTTTTTGTTTTGCTAAGTATCTATGCCCTCACCTCTTGATCGTTTGCTTACTCTGCGTGAGACATAAAAGTAACTGAGAGGGGAAAAGGTCGGAATATTGGAGATCGAAAAGCGACGATAAATGACTCTGATGATCAACGACACGATCAGTCGACCTATTTAATGGATAATTTGTATTCTTTGCGCTGTTTCATTTAAAAAACTTTTTTCGCGATAGACGCGAATACAACCGGCAAAATAATTTTAACACGCAATGGTTAATTAGGTTAATATTTTATAATATATAATATAATAACCGCTTCTTGATATTAACGTAAGCAATCACGGTAAGATTGTTGATATATCGTTTCTTTGAAAAAATAATTAAAAAATTGATATCTTTAGAAAATCCTAATAATCCAATTAGATCGCTTGTTAAGCCTAATCTTTTATTGCGCTGAAAATCGAGAAAACGGAATTGATTAGTCTCGCATCCTGGCACGCGTCGGAACGGATCCTCTTACTCACCATCGAGCATGTAAAGAGTCATATACGGATTCCTAATAGCAGGAGTACATAATTTTACAGAGCCCGGGTGTACATTAAGGCTATAATATTTCCCGGCGACGGTCGGCCCTCCTGCACACGCTGGCCGAGTTATATTACGGCAGCCACGAACCGTACTCTATAAAGATTAACGAAAAGGAAAGAACGCGGCAAGAGGGGAGATATATCCGAGAAAATGGCTAAGGAACTTCACGTTTAGGACGTCGCTGACTATAAGAAGCGTTCGGCTAGGCCCTAGGATTAACCGATGTCATGTGGCAACTATTCTCTCACTTTAAGCGTGACTGAACAGGTATTTGGAATATTTCAGCTAGAAAGTTAAGATAATCCCTGAGCTATATGAAAGTACGAGGTATATTCATAAGGAGAATAAAGAAACCGGCCTTTGGACGTTTTGCATTTGCTTCATATAATAGATGAAAACATTTTTTTAATAGTATTTCGAAATAATGTTTCCCAAAAGACTCGACCCCTGGAAATAAAAGAATAATAAGAAACCGTAATAGTCTTCTAGTGACCCTTCTCTCCGAGTTTTCACTCACTCAGCGTAATTTTGTGATTTATAGATAGGTTGAGTTTCGTGAACATTCTCTCGCACACTTTTTACATATTTTCTGCTATATTATAACAATTTTCTTTATACACTGATATCTACGCGAAAAAAAATCTGGTTACATCAACCAGAAAAGGAACAACCGTTCTGGTTGAAGGAAACAGAATTTCTGATTATAAGAACCACGTTTAAATCGTAAGAACCAGAAATTCTGTTTCCTTCGACCAAAATGCATCTCGTTGTTTCCGTTTTGATTAATACAACTAGACTTTTTTTCGTGCTAAGCTCTCATTAGTTTCTCTTTTTTTCTTGTTTTGTAATTGCGAACTTCTCTTGTTAACATCTGCAAATTGTTGGAAATATCTTGAGATCGCACATAAACAATCAAATCGCTTGTAAAAATATTTTTATCATTATTATTTCCTTTCGTTCATTTTTCGTCATTGTGTCACTTCTAATGAATGTGGCACCGATCTCAATAAAATAGTCAAGCAGTCATGCAAGAAACATCCCAAGAATGATATATGCTATGCTATTCACTGTAATTGGCGGTCCTCGGCGCCGCAGCTTTCATTCTTCTTAGAAATCTTCATCTTTGATGTCTTCGATCGTGTCCAGTCTTCTTGATTGAAACTCCTCACTTGATCACTCGCGACAACGAACTATTTCGTCCTGATTCCCGACATTTCGACACTCCCGGCGCGAGTACAATCCCGATACGCGTGAACTTTCGCCACAACGGAATCGATCGAAGTCGCGTATAATTCCGACGAGTAAACTCCGACGATGAATTTTCGTGCGATTCGATTTGCGAGACTGTTTCATTTTCGCGTTCTGCACTTCTATTTTATTCTTGCGTGGTTTAATTCAACGGAACGCCCGAGAGAGAAATGTTGCTCGGAGAGACGACTCCTGAAAATGTGAAAACTTGGATTAACGTACGTAATATATCGAACAAGGAACGATGAAGAGCGATGGAAAAATGTTAATAGATGACGTTAGTAACATAGTGATACAGGAGAAATATAACAATTCAATAATTAAACGTCGCGATTAAGATGAGATGCTTTGAACCGCAAGGAACATTGACTGCGTTCCGATATTCACTGCGAGTATCGAAAATCTATCATTCATATTATACATATTGTAGAGTTTCAGTACTGACAGTGAATATCGAAACTCATCTATTAATAAAAGAAAAACTAGACACAAGAAGTAGGACTTGCGAGATTTATCCTAAGGCCGGCATTCGTAGTTGTAAATCATTTATAACTTTCGACTGAGACATACTTAATTATAAATTCGTATCTATAAACTATTATTGAGTTGTTTATATATGTTGAGGTTTCTTGTTGCATAAAATAAGCACATAAGTTAGCTATAATTATTAATGAAACGATGAGGGACTATGAATGTTAACCAAAATTGCGGCTCGAGTGTCTCCTTATTCCCGGTAAATTCATGAATTAAATGTCCGTTGAAATCGGAAATATCACGTGATGATCAATGATTTCACATATCTGAAGAAAGAGATACATATATCACTGCCCGCATCTTCGCTTCTTCTTAGTCGCTGACATTTATATTCAAGTAGACGATTCTATCGAAAAAAACGTGCATTACTCACACGACGCCGACGAGAATCCGATCAAGTACTTCAAATATCGACAAAATATTGTAATATAATAATGTCAATGATAATTAGCACACCAATATATACATAGTAAATGTCGCTTGCCGACTTGGTAATGCAAAAACTTGGGAAAGTTTGCGACATATAAATAAATTTGACCACTTTGAAGATCGTGATGTTTCGAAAGCGTTGATTATCACAACCGTTCGGCTGATCAACGGAGACATTCGAATTGTTTTGGTAGTCTCGCGTGTTGTTTGCTTTTTCGCGAAGTACATTCTGTGATTGTACGTGATGTTATAAATTGGCAAGCGACATACACTTCCGTGGAATATGTGTATCGTTCGTTATCATTTTCGCCGGATGATTAAAATATTTCGTCGGTTCGTGAGATATTTAATCGGGCATCGTGTTAACAACAACGTTTAGTTAACAACACGTTCCCTGATCGAACTTTTCTGTCTACGTGAATATTATTGCCAGTGTCAGTGTTATGAATGAACATCCGGAATGCCATACTGAAAGAGCAGCCAGGAATAAGATACAGAATCGGGAAACCAGAAAGAAACAAAGGCGCAGATATATATTTCCAGGTGCGTGAAAAAAAGTCACACGTGATACTTTAACGAACTTACCGAGAAATAGGAGAATTTCTTTAGTAGTACGATCTATATTTTTTTGCTCAGTAACGGATAAATCTAATCGAGTGAATGTTCACCGTTAAATCACGTTTGTCCCAGAAAATGTTTTCACGTTCTAGGAAACACGAGTGAGAAAAATAGAAAAGAAATAAATATTAATAACGGACACAAGAGAGATAAGGGGCAAAGTCGCGCGGTCACGTCCGCGCGTTACGGTCGCCTTTGCGCTTGCAACGGTATTATCGTCGTTGCCAATCCGCGAGATTAGTTCTCGTAATGCGGCCGCCTCACGAGGACGTGGTGCATAGGCAGCACAATTAAACCGGTGCCCCGAGATGAGAATTACCGGCGCGAGAGCGGCCCGATAGAGATCTTACGTACCGTATAAGCGGCGCGTATACTGTCGCCTAGCACGAAGGCTCTCCGCGATGATTGCTTCGCGAGAACTCGCCGCCTTAAACCGCATTAATCCGAGACAGCGTCGCGCCGCGAAACAGAAATCTCATCAGCGAGTCGAGTATATCGACCGGAAACACCAAGAGCTTGTCGGTTTCCACAATATATATATCTCTATATTTAAGCAAAAGTCATCTTATATGTCGATACTCCAAATTTTCCAGAATTTAATTCGCGATTTGAGGACAACGATCTATACGTTAAATTTGGTACATTAATTTTATCACTGCACAGTTGTGAATAATTAATCGAAGAATTGAATTGTTCGCATTAATTTTCACGTTCTTTATCGAACGTTTAATTTTCGCGCGGTCGATCTTATTATTGGTGACCTGTCCTTTATCCAGATCTTTTATTTATTTGTTCAAATTATTTAACAGTTGGTTAACTTTCGGTGGAGTAACTAGGTGAGTCTGCAACAACAGCATTTAACGATCGTTTATTACCCACCTTTGAAAGCATAAGTGGGAAAAGTTGATTACGATAAATAATGACAAAATTAGTGAATGTCATATGCGTGTTGACAAATTTTATACTCTCAGTTTCTCTCGGCGAGCTAATTTATATCCAGTGAAAAGTTGAAAGTCGAGATTTTGCAGAGCATTGTTCGCTAGCAACATCTATGTTACGCACAATGTAAGACATTTGATAATCATTGCGTTATTTGTTGTCCCCGAGAAAAATATACGTTACGGCATAGCGCGGAGGCTAAAATAGAGAATAGATATTAATCATTATAAAACGATTAATTATGCATCCATTTCAATTACCGTGCGATGGCGGAACGTGGAGACCGGTTTAAATTTATGAGCGAACGAAATATTCCCCGGTCCGCGTATGTGTGTAAATTAATATGAGTCTGCTGATCGATATTTAAACATCTTCCATATTCCAGCTGGTACTGATTAAATTCCGGAAATTATACATGCTTTCGCAAAGTAACAGCTTCGTCCCATTAGCTCCAGAATAAATTTGCGTTGTTCTAGATATTAATATAATACAAATTAAATCTGACGCGCGAGGAGATTAAACCGAAAATCGGATTACAAGATACGCGGTAATCTTGACGATAACACGTTCCAAACATAGAGTCGCAGATAAATCCGCGTATTGTATCAGCATCGCGTCAAATTCAGTCGACTCAAAGTAAACTTTCTATTATCTCTTTGCCGGATTTAGCGAATAAAGATACGAGACTTTAGCGATTACATTATCATATTGTTTCGTTTGTTGGCGTCACTGTCATTCAAGGCAAATTTGATTATCCTTGGGCCATTTTGGAGAATTTCCAAAAATCAGCATTTTTGCAACATTTCTTCACGCGGGATCATCCCAATATTCGTTCTCGCGATTAATCTCTACAAAGTATTGTTATTTTCGTATGTTAGTTTCGTGCGTTCCAAAAGAGATAGACCAAAAGCCTCGGAGAAGTCCAAGGACGAACAATACTTTCTCTCGAGCCTGAAAAACCTGCCTGATAGTAAATCTTTCAAACTTCAAAAGATCGACCGTTAAAACGGAAACTATAAATTAAGCTTGAAGAATTCGTAAGGGGTCGAAGATAGACGAGAGCGTTCGGCTCATGGTCTTTAAGTCGTTTCTTGGTTTCAACTCAGGTATTTTTTCCCTCCGAATATCTGTGAATGAAGTCAAGCGAAATTCTCGGGAAAATAGAAAATGCTAGCGAATTCGGTCCTAGGATACCGCTCTGGAATAACACGCGAATAGTAATCGGAATAAGTAATTGACGACAGCCCAATCTCGGCAATTGCACGAGCGGCATTACGGTGTCACCGAAACCCCAGCGACCTGTCATTCAAGTGTCACATAAGGGAGGAGGAGACGCGCCCCTCGCAACAACGGAGAATCGAGAGATCGCATCCGATACGTTACGTCACCTCTCCGGGAAAAGTCGACAAAGGAACGAGAGGATCAATGGAGATGCGCTACGTGTTATCGAAATCCGACTCCCTCGCTCCAAGCAGTATAATGGGATATTAAATTAGCGCTCGAGTCGTTACTTCAGGAATCCTTCCCTTTCCAATACGAAATATGCGTGTACAGCGTGTGTATTACCAAGATCCTATCTACGCAAAGTCACACACCATTATAATTGGATATATCAAATTTACTCAGGTCAAAGAAAATTTTTCCTTCAATATACGAGCGTAGAGTTTCTGGCCAAGAAGAATGTGGAAAAAATTCCTGTATTCTGAAAGTAACATTTTCCGACTCTTTTCCATTGTTTCTCTCACGATAAACATCCAGACAAAATACATGGCCAATTGAATCGGTGTCTCTACTTTTCTTTGGAGGTTTACAATACCTCGTGAGAAAGTTCAAGCGAAAGACACATCCTATATACTTTAAGGACAGGTTTAAAATTCGCTCTTCTCGTAGAACGCTATTATTGTGAAAAATCGTTATATAAATACGAGCAATAGAACCTTGAATTAATTCAAAACCATACTCTGTGATTTTTTCTAACGTGAAATTCTGATGTGCAAGGTTTTAGCAACCGAAAAATTCGCGCTTAATTAATCAAGCCTGGAAGAAACGCCGGGTATTAAGCGGACTTTCGGAAAGCGGCGCGAGTAAAACGTCAACGCGAAACAATGGAGCTTTTTGTCCGACAAGTTTTATCGTTACCTCGATGAAGTTTGCTCTTTATTAATTGTACGTCGCCTGCAAGAAACGTCGAAGCTGCTCATTTAGTCCGTAAAAGCTCTTTATCAACAAAGTTGCCTGCTAGATTGAAACACTAGATTAAAGTTGTGGCACGATACGTCAACTTTCGCGGCAGCGGAGTTTTTCACGTCTCGTTACCATGCATTACGTCTGCATAAATCCGATCTATCTTAATACCGCACCTAATACAAATGCACACACGCCTGGCAATTATAATTCCATAATGAACAAAATATGACAATTATATAAAAATGAGTGAAACCATATTGATATCATCGAGTCCGTTTAACGAAAACCTGATAGAGCGGTATATCATCCGCGGTCCCCGAAATAAATTGAAGTGAAAGAGGGAATAAAGAACGTCGAGTACGGACATTTCCTCGTGGCAAGAGGACGCTATCGCGAATCAGCGTTCCACATACCGAGCGCTGCGCCTAATCTGCGATCGTTTAATCGTGTAATACGGTACGTGCGCCATTCGTGCCAGAAGGGTGAAAGTGTAACACTGTGTAAATGATTACCAGAAAATTGCAGCTCACGGTCGGCCGGCAACACCGATCCGTTTCGTGGATCACGCTGCCGTGGTCCTTTTTTTCCTCTTTTTCGCCCTTCCCCCTTCGTACGTTTCTCTCCAGCTTTTTTCCCCCACCGATCGATGCCTTCAACTTTCGCCGGGCGATTAGAGCGTGTAGATTGCACGCTATTTTGCGAACGAGCCGCAATCTAAGCCGCCGCCGTGTTATAAAAAATACGTTCGAGGAGCAAATTTGCGATCTGATTGGAGAAATTCTTGAGTAAGAATCGAATACTAATTCGATAATTTTATCTAGCATCCTAAATATCTTAATTCAATTGTATAATTTTATTTTCCTATCTTGCTTTGTTATAAAATCAACTTAATTATGCAAGTTATATATTCTTGAAATTTCACTCAAAGCTATAGTGAAAATATTGCCACTCGGAATTTGCCACAAGAGTGAATGTTCAACTCAAACCATATAAAATGGATTCTTACGAATGATTATTTTAATATTTACTCGGCGATTCAAGGTAAAAGAATGTATGAATGAAAAGACTTTGAATATCTCAATTGACAGATTACTTTTAAGGCAGAATTTCAGAATAGATTAAAAAAAAAGAATCTTTGCAAAGAAACACGCGTTTTAAATACCGCGTTCGAAAACGTTATAGGTTAATCGATAGGGTGGTGCCTAGACGTTCGTTCCTCGAAAAAAAATTCCCACAGAGGCGTCATACGCCATCGACGAACGTTTACGGGTTCCCATGGAAAATGATAGGCCTCCCGCAACGACGCATCAAGGTGCGCATTATGGTATCTCCGTACGTACGACGTACGGTGCCTCCTAGTATATTGAAATATACGGCATATGGCGCGTACGTATGCCGTTTTGCGCCACGTTGAACGGCAATTATTTCAATTCCCGTGAGCGCGGATACGTCGAACGTGATATTAAAATAAATGACGGAACCGGGATATAGAATGCCGCCGGAAGCGTGCAAATAACAACGATGCCACAACATAGTGCGTTTGGTTAATAAAATATTCACGTTAACAACATAACGTATTTACGGTCGCGATCACATCTTCCAACACGTATTATTCGATATAATAATCATATCGTACGAATTGTCCATGCAATTTCGACAATTTCGCCATATCGTATTATTTCGACAAATTTATTCGCAAAACTAACCGCGGGAAGATTGTTACGCGCGATTGTTCAATTCGCGCGTTTCTATCGAGAGAAGTGTCGTTCAAACGATATCGAACGATGTCGTTTTCCGGGACTGTTCAACGGATGACCTCTCAAATTCGATGATTTCGCAACACAATTGATGTTGTTATTCCATTTGATTCGGTGCTTTTTCACGACCGGCCGTTCAGTACCCATCATTATGCAACGACGGACGGTCGGAGGAGAGGGAAAGTAAGGGCGCGAAAGGGCCCACCTGTTGCGGTCTCCATCCCTTCACGCATATCATGGGGTTTCACGAATTTCCGAGAGTCCGAGAATATTCAGCCAGAATCGCGTTCGCCGGATCGAGCCGCGTTATTAAGAATGGAAAAGAAAGAGAGCATCGATTCTCGATATAGCGAAGCGTAACACATGTGCAAGCAACAATAAACGCCACATAGAAATTTCCGCGGAGCGGGCAAAAATAACTTTGTAGCTGGGAACGCATCGTGCGTAACGAAAGTTTTCCAAAGGTGCTTCCAGCTCCCCCCCCCTCTTTTCTTCGCCGCTGCTTTCCGACCTGTCTACGGTGACCATCAATTATTCAAGTCGATTGTCTTGAGTCTTGATTCTGCGCAACATTGTGCAACCCCGCGTCCGTGGGGTGGAGAAAACGAAGAAGGGAAACACGAATGCCGGTGCTACGGGGAAAATTGGAGCGCGTGCGTAGCGAACCCGCTTGTAAATGGGGACTTCGTGCTTTAATACCATGTCATTTTTGTAATATTCGCCGAGAGAAAGGGGTTACACGATAATACACACGCGCTTCCCAGAACGCCGCTGCGTATAATTAATTTATGATCGTCGATATAATTTAGGCACCACCATTAATAGCATTTCGACGAAAAAAAAAAAATATTTCAGCGCACTTTTTGTCTTCGCTAATGAGATAATTATTCAAAGTCAAATTTCTCCAGGATATAATAATTATGACTATTGCGGTATATAGCCAGGTTTACCCCAAATTCACGAGTACTAGCTGGATAACCAAGAAGTTGTTTTCTTCTTAACAGGATCATATATTTTTCGTTATATAAATCTATTCTCCCGCTCTGTCAATTATCACGCTTAAAATCCTGCGATGATCTCTATTACACTGAAAAGTTGGTTCGATTGAGAATCTACTTGACAATCAAACGCGTTTCAGTTGAAGAAAACAGAATTTCTGCTTGTAAGAACCAAATCAGGTTCATGAGAAATTATGTTTTCTTCTTCAAGCAAAACATGTTTGCTCATTGTCAGGTAGATCTAACCAAACTGATTTTTCAGTGTAACCTTTCTTTAAAATAACTGGGTATCAGAAAGCCCCTTAACTAATATTATTTCGTAAAATACCTAATTTTTGTTCACTTCATCTTAATATTTTGAAACATAGAATTATTTGAATAAATAACCGGACTGTCACCACTAATTATGCTTACATGAAGGGACTAATCCTTATTTACAGATTGCATCCCTCGTCGCCATTAGGAATAACGCAACGATCCGCCACAAAAGACCTCGCTCAAATGCAGTTCCCATCGAGCTCAAGATCGCTCGTGTAATTAATAGACGACACTCTTTTGTTATCGCAGAATCGCATCTCGCGATCGTCGGCGCGTCCCACGATAGATAACAATAAAGCACTCGGTGATTGCGTTCGTTCGCACGTATTACGAGACTGTTATCACAGCCTGCCTTTGTATTTGGCCGCGTTGTTACCGCGTTGGAACGAGCGACGTGCCCTTGCAGGAACAAAGGACGATCTGACCCTCGAGTGAGACAAAGCGGCCACTTCACTCTTGAAACGCAACAGCGGAACCTTTTTCCTCCCCGATCGCCACCTGTTCGTGAGAAATGTCGAATTTGACACAGCATCCAGACACTTATATACACGTATTAAATGCATTAACGAATATTTTAATCGGTACCTTGGAATAATTAAATATTATACGTTCATAATAATGTTAAACTGATTCAATGCACTAAGAGGGAAAGCGATTATAATTGCACGATAAAATTATTACAGACAGAAATCCCATTTTTATTATAAGCGCCGAGAGCGTGTGTTAATTAATTATGATTTGCATCAGCCGAATATATCTGACGTAATTTTTTCAAGTAGACGAAACACGCCTGTATTATTCGTAGAGATGCAATTATATCGCGTCTTCTTTGCTATGGCATATCGAAAGTTTTATCTCGGTGCTTTGTTGGGCTGTTAATTAGACTTCCGCGTTGCGAGCCGCGGAAATTGAGACGTCAGACGATGAGAATCGAGCATCGTCCGATTCATCATTCGAGGGATAGCCGGATAGCTTCGTATTTAAGCTCCTGGTAATCGATTCAATTCCGATCGCTGTATCGCGTTCGCTCTACGGTCGCGATAATTTATCGAATTCCTGAGGAACGAATCCAATAACCGTCGCGACAAGCCATTTGGTTTGCGAGCGAAGATCCCAACGGCGGCTTTCCCGACGCGCTGGATTTATAGGTTTCGAATCCAACGGCTGATCGGCGGGTACGCAATTATTTTTTATTTCATTGACACAATATGGAAGCAGATGTCCGGGTGATGTAAGCAATTAACTGTACACCGGTGGTGTCGTAATATTTACGTATATCGTCTGTATTTTTCTCGTCGGGCGGGTTCTACACACTGAGAGAAAAAGGTACCCTCCTAAAATTATATTCAATTTCGGGGCCAATAATTATTTCTACACAATATTATAGTTACAAATACTAAACATTTCTTCTCAATGTGGAATACCGTTCGTGTAAAATTTGTGAGATGACTTATTGTTGGATATATATCCGTCCGCAAAAAGCTTTCACGTTATTCAGGCATGTAATGACGACACGACATGCTCTGCGCATTCATATCGTTACATCTCCGTACTTTCCCATGTCTCCATATAAAATTCTCCATTTCTTATATTTTCATATTTCACATCTCCACGTACATTGATATCGTGTAGAAAAATTGTAACGCTCGCTACAACGTGACGTTCTCCTCGCGGACTACCGGACGACGGAGCAAATATCAGATGATAGCGTGCCAAGTCCGGAAGAATTTTTCGAGCTTCTCCCTCCGTCTCATCCAATATAACCGTGACGTCTTAGCAGCGGGGATGGTAAGCACCCCCAACGACCTGAAGCGCCCGTATCAATAACGTTTATTCCATTTCGTAGCGTGACTGGAGATTTTGTGGGGCACCCTTTCGAGACCGGCTGTTTGTCTTGAGGACGAGAATATCGCCCCATAGCGCAGTAAAGTGCGGTGTAATGGTGTCCCGCCGCAGGCATACTTAGCTAATTAAACTGTATCGTAGATATTCGTTTCGGGGATTAAGTTACGGACAGGGCACGCAACCGTCTCGCAGCTGCGAGCTCGATACATCGTCGACAGGAACGCTGAAGAATTTTTTCTGCCAAACTGACCGATGTCCCTTCGCGAGCTTGCTCTTTTTCTTCGCGTGACATCGCTACGTACTCTTATCGTGTCGTGAAATAAAAATAACATCGGATAATTATGGTAACAAATTAGTCGAATGAGATATATGTTTTTTATCTTTACGAAATTAATTAGTAATATTAATTAAAGCAAGAAAATTGTCTAATTCTATACTTGCAAACGTTAAAACGCAATTTTTCTATTAACGATGAAAATTCTCGCGTCAAACTGCTTTAATATCTCGCGAGTTTGAGAGAAGTTAGAGAAGTGGAAAAACAACGAATAAATGAGTCTGTTGAAAGTTTCTGAACACGTGACGGTCTCTAACAAAGCGCGTGCGTGCAGCGGAGCGATAGATAATAGATATAGGTACGCGCGCTTGGTACGTAATAGCATTTGCGGGACACATCTGTCGACGCGTGCTATGCACGCCGGAGATAAGGTCTATGGATTATTCTGATCGATTATGCGCGTTCAATCCGCCCGCCCGCCCGTTCGCCCTCCAATATTAATACCGATGTTCGTAGCTCGGCCTTAACGTTTGAATACACAATTTTCCGTCACGCCTGGGATCGCTAAAAATGGCTTAACGAACTGCGTCGATAAAATGCTTATCGAACGTAGAATAGAAAGAAAATGCACACGTTCGAAGATTTCCGCGCTTTTACACAGTAAGTAATAAATGTTAACAATAAGTAACTTTCTGCCGAGCAAAAGAAACGAAATATCAGAGGCTGAATAATAACCATGACATCTGCCTAGAGCGATCACGAGAACACATTTGTTCGAAGCATAGTATAATTACAGGTTCGGCCGTGACTTAATGGTCTCACTAGCCCAAATTGGCCAGAACATGCAGATCTGCTCATTCTCGTCATCGTTGACCTCAGTATCCTCACTATACCTCAAGATCGTTTATACATGCTGCGTAGCTTCAATTAAATCTACTTTTCTCATATTAATTTACAAGGCAGAGTTCAAACGTTTAAATATCCGATCGCAGATATTTCTTTGAGTAGAAAAACAATTCGTCATTCTCTTACTGCATCTCGGACGAATCGCGATGAGAAAGTAGGCCAGATGTTGAATATTCAACGGAAACGTGGCGTGCAAATTCCAAAAGTTCGCGCGACAGAAGGTCACGACGATAACTGTTATCACAGCCAGCGAGTTAGATGATGGGGGTTCGACGCCGAGCCTTGGATCGCCGCGAGTCGACCGTGAATGCCAATGTTAAGCCCGCATATTCCGTCGATGTCACGACAACGAGTGAATGACGATGTAAGTGCAAAGTGCCAGCAAGCGTGAACGAGACAAGTGCCCATTATGAGCACTGTGATTTATCAATTATCGACGCGCGTTACAGATTCATCACAAGCATTATATTATTATATTGTCGGCATTTACGTTAAAATGGAAGGGAAATTGAATAAAAAATAACGCAGCTGGTGAATAATGCGTAATTATTAGCAAACAATTCCACAGTGAAAGAAACGCGATTGAAGGTGTAATAAAAGGTGAAAAACGGACGAGCAATAAGGTGTCTCTCTCGCGAGCTGTATTAAATTAGCCGGAGTTATTCTTGTTATCTCTTTCTCTGTGAGCCTCAATTTAGGCGGTTCGAGAGGAAGCTCCAGCATCTGTTGTCGTCCGCGTTTAATTTCGATGCCGTTAGCACTTCATCGACGAAGATCCCCGATAGATAGATACACCCGAAGCGAGCGAATTCCGACCTGGTCATGAATTTTATTACGTCTATCGAATCAAGGGACGCTCCATTTGCTGCGGGGAGCAGGGTGTCAAACGCACTCCGTAGACTCGACGTACGAACGCGTGCCATCCCCGACCACGTATTACAGAATTCACTCGTGGAACGCCATTGCTCTCTAGCACCCCGCGCTCTCGGAGGGTGACAATAAACTTCCGATTGCCTGGCAGCGTGCCACTGCACTTCGTACAGCGATAAATGCGATTTCCAATCCTTCTGTGTTGCCGTACGGAAAAACTATACAGAAAGCAGTGCTAGATTTCAAAATAAATCCAATATTCCTTAGCAATTTTTCACTTGGACCAAATATTTTACTTGGATAATTTATTTGAAAAATATTTCACTTGGGTCAAGTGAATATTACTTGACCCAAGAGTTTTCTAAAGAGTATTGGAGTAATTATTTATTTACTTGAATCTAGCATTTATTTTATGCTACTTTTTTGCTAGAAAAACGAACAAATACAGTCAGCGCCAAAAATTACTATAATTCTAGTGAATTTAAATATATATCTTCTTTCGGTATGTTTATATTAGAACAATTTTATCTATTCATAAAAAAATATGCTTCGTATCAGCAGTTACTTTGCCACTAGCGAAATTAATATCACGTGCTCTAACCAACTTGCGTATCGCGCATATTACAATTACAAATTGCGAGTTAAGTTGCAGTCATCGCACAGGGCAAATGAACAATCTCCTTTTTTTTTCTGTCGTGCGCACGGGGAAGTGCGGTGGTCATAAATCTACGCGTACCCCGCGGCAGCAAACAGCGTGCCTTATGTCTCGTACCTCAGCGTGTCCGGCGGCCCGTGAATTCACATGGGCTTTGCGGCCCTGCAGCATGCCAGATCGAATAGCGTTTCGCACCCTTTGCTACAAAATCACGGCGCGTGCCACGCATATCTCCGACACTCTGCTACCCCCCCCCCCCCCCACGCTTATTCCCCCCNTCCTTCAGCAGAGTATAAACCATTCCCCAACGCCGAATGGCACCGTTATGACGCACACTTTTTGCCGGTCGCAACGACGAGGTTAAACGCGTGTGATGCAATTTGACGGAGCATACAGAGCAATTTATAGCATCGAATTATACACGGAAAAAATATTGTAGTAAAAATGATCACAAAATTTTCGAATGCAAGACCATATCGGAATTATGGCTGAAATTATTACAGGTGCTGTAATCTTTCGTGATATATACAATGAAATACATCATTAAAGATTACAATACACATAATAATTCTGGTCCAGCATTACAAATTTTGCGAGAATTTTTATTACAATGTTTTCTCCGTGTACGCGTATGCAATAATCTGTAACAAACATTTACATATAAATATGATTTAAAACTGCCTCATACGTATAATATTAATGGAGGAAAAGCATTCTTTTTCGCAACGTGATCCCTTATCCTGTAAGAGAATCTGTTTTTTTATATTTCTCAATAATTCTTACAAGACAAATTTTTCAGTTGGAAAATTCACCGAGATAAGAATGTTAGATCTTTCTTCCATCGCCTGTACTATATATATAATATAATCCTTTAAAAACAATTAGCAGGATTTTGGGAATGATGTGATGATCGAATGACACGAGAAAATATAAACGGATATTAGGAAGATAAGCATACGAGGTTCTGGCGTCACGTCGCTAAATTCTCACGGACAGGTATGCGACATATGCGTTTCCGCGAGCGCACAGCGAGCGTGTCGCCGCGGAAATTCCCCGATGATATAATGAGAGTACGAAAATTGCACTTATTACCTCCCCAAAATTCCGGTGAGACAACGCGTTTCCTGCGAAATCCCGGTTCCTACCCCCCATCGTATACGCCCTCGCGTGTCGGGCCACTTTTGCCGAGGCTGTTATTATGCGCGCCTGTTTAGAAGGCAGCTGTCGTTGTACCTTCCGCAACGCAAAGTGCTTCTCCTCTCTGCGACGGGACCAGCGCGGCGCTCTTCCTGAAGGGCTTTCTTTTAGACAGACGCAAATACGGTTCTTATTATCGTGATGCTAGAACGCGAAATTGCATGTACGGTAATAACAGAATACGTTGTACGCGACGTACATGACCAATGATTTGAGACCTATAGCATATTTTAAACAATTCCTCCCCACTTCTCTTTTTCTGTTATCTGTATACTCGGTTAATTTAGAAATGAATTTTTAAAGAAAGCGAAACTAACATACATTCTTTCTCTCTCCTACTCTTTCAATTTGGCTCTGATTACCTATTAATTTTTATTCTATCTTTATTACACACGATCTTCAAACAGAATCGCTGATGTCGTCTTTTCTTCCCGAGCGAACTATCGGCCTTATTCGGTTTCCGTATTTCAAATAAGATAAGTTTTCCGTAATCAGGAGTGAAGCGCACATCGATCAAATTGCTTATATTCAAGAAACCTAATTAGGTATCCATCCGTGCCGGATTAGGCTTCCATAATGACGTCATCCTTTATCGGGAGTAGTAAATACATATGCCGGATTAAGCCCAGATTAAGAAACATTGTTTTAACCACTACTGCCAAATTCGGGTTTTAAAGCTATTTATGACGCTCTGTCATGGTGTATATGATTATGTTTCTATCAGGTACTACAATTTTGTTTCTGCTCGTTATTTCTCCCTTATCAAATCCGTTCGTACGTTTTCACGGCTATACTTTGAACGAGGTGAACTCGTTCGACTTGTTAAACACTTTAACCAGCGATTTCAATAAAACCATTTCGCGGATGTCATCTGCGAGCTAATTAACGACGAGCCTCTCGTGTTGTAACGGACGAAGCGTACGGGCGATAACGAGCGCGCGAATGGAGCGTAACGGCCCGTTCATCGCCGGGTAGTGGCGCAAAAGTGCACATAAACGCGCGAGGGAGCGAATTAATTAGTCAACCGTCAAAACGGTCGCTGCCGTAAAAACCGGTAGAGGCGAATCTGTGCGCCAATGCGATTGTCCTGGTGCGTCATTCGCCGGCGATCCGTCGAGCTGAAAACGGAGAGGAAGCCGTGAAGCGCTTATCCGACCGCCGCCAATAGCGAGACACGGGCTTGTCTATCGGTTCGACGTCGTGCAATCCACGAGACGCACGGTTGTCCGTAGTGGGGGCGACACGAACGTAGTGGGGCAGCTCGATAGAACGTAGGTGGTGTCGCCTGGAGGAGTACTGTTCGAGGTGGGAATCGTTCGACGTCTCCCACAAAAACACCGTGGACCGTACGGTAGTGGGGGCAGGTACAGCTTCAACTGTACCGGAGCGAGGGTCATGGGTTCGAGTAGTGGGGGCTAATGCGTGATGGTGGGGAGAGGACACGCGTGCTCGTCCGGCTCGGAAGCAGAGTTAGGGTAGTCTGCAATAAGGCGAGCGAGTGTGCGCTTGCGTGACCCTCGGAGGATGCCGTTCTAGTCATATCTAGTCATCCCTCTCTAGTCGTAGCCTAGTCTTCTCTCTTTTTCTCTCCCTTGGACCTCCTCGCCTCTTTCTTCCTCTCGCCCGTTCTCTCCTCTTCATCCCTCACACGCTCGTTCGCTCGTTGCAAGGCTCGAAAAAACCTCCGAGGGTTCCGCGACCTTCTGCCCCGAATCGTCCCGATCGGGTTGAAATCTCTCACACGGCCGCATCGATCAACCCGAGTGGAATAATATCACGGGAATAGTGGACGACCGCCCGTCGAAGAACACAGAGATGCGGACCAGTGATCTTGCCGGGTGGAACATCGGAGATGACGAGGGAAGAGGATCGTCCACACGCGGCCAACTGTCGATTCGGAGAAGCAGGGATGAAGGACAACCTCACAATGTTCCGAGAGCGAAAATTCGCAAGTCAATAAAACCAACCATTGTCAATGATGATCATCTGTCGGGACGCGATGCGAATGTCACGCGACCAAGACTTTGAAAGCTGTATCAACAAAAACAGACAGACATATTTAAACAGGAGTGCTATGTTAAAGGCGCACGCAAGGTGATAACGATGAATGAAAGACAGAGGAAGAGAAAAAGAGGGAGAGATGTAGAGTACTGATGCTCAGAGTACAACAACCGTTCGAACGCTCACATGCCCGGCAAACGACCGCGGCGCTGGGAAATTTTCATTCGGATGTTCCGCACACTTCTGTATCAGATAGACGACATCGATCACCAGTGCAGTCGTGGTGGAGGCTGCACGGAGTTCAACCAGATTTATTAGAAGATGTGCCAGTTCAGCATCCAATTCAGACGTTGAAGTTGCCAATAACATAAAAAAAAAAAAAAACAAGTTTACCAAAAGCCACAAATCAATATTGGTAACATCAGTAAGTGAGTAATATTGTGAGAAAAGAGCAATTTGATGAAATACCTCTTTGGTAACTTTGATTAATTCAAAATATTTCTTTTTTTAGACCGAGCATCCGGCAATTTCCATTATGCAGATCGACGATCGGATCTAAACTTCGCAGTTCATTGCGAGGATACACACTTTGTCAATTTCCAACATTTCATCTGAAGGTCTACCAAGTAAGTTCGTTAAACACTACAGAGATTAAATTTAGCAAGAACCGCGCATATTACTTCACTCGTTATTTATCGTGGATGACGACAACGACTACCAGAAAACGTCTAGCCAGGTGAACGTATTTTTATAAACAGTATCGATCGTTTCAGCACCGAGAGGAATATTTTTTTTAATTCGCGATAATACAATATATTTCATTTGTATATATATATATAATATAAACGTATATAAAGAGAGAGTAGTATATAGCGAATAAGAGTGCCTATACGTAAGTTGCGTTAAGTATAGTTATTAGTTGCAAACTTTTATACGGCCGTATTATCGCGACTTAAAATTATATCATTATTTAGAATTGAGCCAAATATATTCATAAATATATAATAATGATTTCGAATGTGCGTATTTATAAATGTGTATTTTATATATATTTAAGTATATTTTACATATGTAAAAATATACGTAAATATTGATATATGTGTGCATACGCGTGTGTGTGTGTGTGT
>NW_014554754.1:3913750-3916207 GCF_001313825.1 Dinoponera quadriceps
GACGAAAAATATCTCAAAATCTAATCAAACATATACTCAATTAAATAACAACGTCTAGTTAAAGTAAAAATTAAATAACAGGAGAAAACATTTTTAGCTTCTAGTCATATCATTAAATATTTTGCAAACATAATTTCATTGAATCTTGAAATCGTAAGTTCCTTAATATTTTTTACAAGCCATACGTGCACATTCCTTTTAATATAAATATAAATGAAATTGTGTGTAATAATTCGTATACGAACGGCAAGAGTAAATTAAGGCTAATTTAGAGTATCATGTGAACGTTACTTATATTTGTATATGTGTGTGAACTAATATGAATAAATTAAATGTGTCTCTAAATTAATGTGATTAAAATATATTGCAAGAATTAAATAAAATAATTCAATGAAATAAACCAATGGTAACTCTATTATTTCGTCTAATCCTTATAATATATTCTAATCAAATTCATTTGAGAACATATCTAATATATTTATCTAAGAAATAACCTAATTTTAAGATTAATTAATTCCATATTTGAAGCAGTATATGCAGGCCACTAATAAATGCAATTTCTTTTTGAAACCTTTAAGCGTACGATTACACATCGCGTGTCTAACGTGTCAGTACTAATCAGTATTATTTGTATATCTTAGCAGTATTATTTGTAAATACATATATGTGTTGGTATATAACGAAGCCCGTGAATATGAACGATGCCATAAGAAACTTACACCGAATAACTACATTAATAAATTCTGTAAACAATTTTATAATCTTTTAATTTGTTTGGTAGTATACACTGTACAGTTTCTCTTTTTATTCAGTATTATAATAGT
The DNA here is from genome assembly GCF_001313825.1 of Dinoponera quadriceps. Classification (NCBI taxonomy): domain Eukaryota; kingdom Metazoa; phylum Arthropoda; class Insecta; order Hymenoptera; family Formicidae; genus Dinoponera; species Dinoponera quadriceps. Next base: position 3,914,575 of record NW_014554754.1, read on the forward strand.
ATTATCAGAATAATTTTAGTGCCGTTGTAATAATAGTCATGGTTCGTATTATGAACTCCCTTTATCGATAAAAATGTTTTAAGTGTGGCTCTTCAGTCAATCGGGTGATTCCTGTGCCACTTTTAGAGATACTTTTATCGATAAAAACGAGTTCAGAATATGGGCTATTGTAATTTATCGTGCAAATAATTCAATTCTAGTCGTTATCAATAAACCGTCAGCTGAAAGCTTTGATTTGAAACAAACCCATAAGTGGTGCATATTTTGGGAAAAGTGTCAGTATTGGAATTATTTAATATAAATATAATTCTTTAATTCATATATTTAATAATTAATTAATGTATAATTCCTAATGTGTTTTATCAAAAACAAAAGAAAGAAAAAAAAATTATGAATAATAATTTTTAAGTATATGGAGGACATTATAGTGAATTTAAAGCAGAGTATATATGAAGTGCCTGTATATTTCATAGAGTCATCATACACAAATTATCGTCATGGTAAATGTAAAGAAAAGTCAAGTTAAAGAATCTCAATCAATACATCGTTTTAAACGTTCTACATACAAATAAAAATAAGATTTAACCCTTAGCTGACACACGTCAAAATAATAACGTACGTGCTATAGGGGGTATTTTGGACCCCAACGAGAAAAAATGTGTATAATTGTTTTATTTATCAATATTGGGTCAAGCCTCGACTAATACTAGGTGACGCCACAGAACCAAATTTGGCGCGCAACTATAAAAAATTTGCGTTCAAAAACACTCTGGGGTACTTTTAACCCCGTGTGTCAGCTAAGGATTAAAATTGGTTAAAACGCAGTTATCTCCATTTATCGATTATCCAAGTCTAAAGCAAAATCCTAATTGATTCTTTAATTAAAGTTTACGTCTAAGCTTATAATAATTTGTGTATAATGGCCTTAACTTATTTAATTATTTAGTTAATACATTTAAATATTTTTCTTTCATTTTGACGCAAAAGCAAAATGTCCCTAACTGTCCGTAATAGCAGCTATTAATATAGGTAAAATCTACGTTAGAGATAGTCAAACATTACAACTCTCTTTGAACCTTTGCAATTAAAATATACTTTTATTTATTCATATTTATTTATTTATCTATCTAAATATATAACAACCATAGGAATATAAAACATACATACCAAACAACTAAATAAATTATTTATATTTATGAATTATGATTATTTTAATTTGCAAATATATATAATTGAATGTAAATTACAAGAGTAGCTTCTGATTACTTTATTTTCGCGATAAATTATTATATATAGAATCAACCAATCTTCTCCATTTTCTATTTTAAGTAAAAAATTTGTCATAGCCTTTTTGATATAAAAAATGAAAAACAGACTATTTTCTTAACCTTTTTTAATTGCATATTAAAAATTAAATTATAAAATCGTAGTCAACTAAGTATTACGCGCGGCTGTGCCTATTTTAATATAGCGTACTTAATTATACTATATTACTTTTAGTTAACATTTTAGTAGAAATTTCTTTACTTTGAGATTTTCTTATTTTGAGATAGACACATGAAGATCAAAAATACTTTTAATTAAAAACATTAAAATAAAAAATCTGTTAACTTTAAGTCATCGAAATATATTG